>NW_009258767.1:396728-600359 GCF_000687185.1 Egretta garzetta | reverse complement strand
GAGCAGACAGCCAAGCCTTTGCCTCACTGGCCTCCATGCTTGCTTAAGGCAGAGAAGGCGGGCCCTTCCTGAGGTGCTTTTAACATCTGTTTTAATAATTCATTTCATGTGAGATTCCTGCTAACGTGAGGGGAAAGAGGAGCTGGGGCAGGCTGCGTTAGGGAGACTCATTGGTATGGAAATCACACGCTCCCAGTCATCTATTTAAGAAACGTGTTGGTGCAGGGGTTGGAGCGCAGTGACTCAGCGCAGGCAGCAGCAGCAGCAGCGGAGGGGACCTGCCGCGGCCTCCATCCCCCAGCACTGCTCCCGCCTCAGCCGCCCTGCCGGGCTGCCTTCCCTCCTACCTTCCTCCACCGTCAGAGGCAAAGAGCCACCTCTGGGGAGCCACTGCTGGCTGGCCCCACATCACCCCTCTTCTCCCCCAGGCTGTGGAGGATCCTGCCCCTAGCACACTGCGGTGCCCTAGGGAGGGTGTGGGGGACACAGGGTGTGAGGGATGGCTTCCTTCCCCCGGAGAAATGATGATTTCCAGTTGTGACCCGGAGCAAGGTTTGTGATGGGTTCACTTCAGAATTACAAAGGCTCAGCCTGCTCCTGAGCTGCTGGAACAGGTGGAGGATGTGGGCATCTTGGTGGCTCATCCTGAGCCTGAGTGCCAGGGCTGGGGCCGCATTTCTCTGTGGCAAGGCTGGTTGCATGGGGTGCTTTACCGATGGAAACACCGTCACCAGTTTGTGCAGCTGGGCAACAACCGGTTACAGCAGTTTGCCTCACTGGCATGCTGCGAGGTCTGGAGTGGGCTGCAGCAGCCGTGAGCTTCCCCATCTCTCCTGGAAGAACCAGCGCTGGGACATGTCTAGCCAAGGGCTGCAGGGTCTTGGAAAGTGCCTCATCAACAAGGTAACCCCTGTGGGTTCAATGTTACTGAAAACGTAGTCATTTTAGACGCAGAGCCTCTTTTTCTGCTGCCCTGCACCTTGTAAGGTAAAACAAAGCAGGCATGTATGCCCAATTTTATTATTAATAATAAGTTATTATGTATGTAATCAGGTAGGTCTGGGTCAATCTTAAGGAAAATGCTGCTGAACTTGTACCAGATCAATGAATAGCCATGTAAAATTGTTCTAGATTCTTAGTTTTTCTCCTTCTCCAAAACTATCACTTAGGAAGCTGGAGCAGAAGGCAAAAAATGACTGTGTCTGAATGGTTTAGTTATGATACAGGCCTGCTTGGAGGGGCTGGAGACAGTTTAAGTAATGTTGGTAAGGCATATGATTACACTCTGCCTCAAAAATCCTTTGAGGTTGACAAGTTATCCGTATCTAGATGTTGAAACGTGTCTCGTGTATATAAAAAATAGCAGATTTGCTGTATGAATTACTTTATTTTTTGCCTGAAGAGAAATAACAAGTGAGCACGAAGAATTTTCAGAAGAGAGTTTGTGTTTTGCAAAGTATCATGTGAATCTAGTCTCAAAAATGGCACTGGCTGTAGCAGGCCATCGGTTCAGAGGCATAAAACAACTAAACACAGAAAACAAACTAAACCAAACTCAAAACTTTCCTGACTAGCAAGAAAAGGATTTCACCAAAATGAAGGAAGTTATGTTTGAAAAACTCTTCCAAAAGGCTGCTCAGGAGGGAGCCACTGAATGACTTCTTGCTGTAGGGTACATGGAAGAGCCCTAAGGGTTTATCTGCAATAACAGTCTCGAAAGTAACTTGTCATTGCTTCCCGAAAGGATAACATTGAATGTAATAATTAACCCATCTATAACCAGCATTTCTCTTCTAATAGAGGAAAGGGGTGGAGAACAGCCTGCCAGAGTGTTTGCTTTCTTCGTTGTTGACAACGTACCCTTGCAACGGGTACATGTAGAGAGAGACAGTACAAGATAGCACTAACTGCAGAGCAGTTGGAAAGAGGGGGAAAAAATCCCTTGATGGAAAGCTGGAACATTTATAGCCAATTGGTATTTTTGAATGGAGCTACGAGGACAATTTTCCTGCCTTTTTACCTATAAATAAATCACTAGAAATAGATTCAAGTGCTGGTGGGACAGCGCGGTCTATTTTTCTGCCTCTCAGCAGGATAACCTGGCTATATGGGGAACTATCACTATCCTGTATTTTGTTTTGAGGCAGACAGTCTCAATGGGTTGCTCAGAAAACAAGTTTAGACTGAATAAACCAAAGTGAGTTCATATTTTGGCCTCAAAGGCCAAATTCAAACATTGAGAATTCAGTTGCCAGCACGCAAACCTCCAGGCAGAAAAGCTCCAAAAGTTCCTGCCATTGTTTGTTCCTGCCCAGCTCCATGGAGGGGCTTCACTTTCTTAGGATGGGCTCAGCTCTTTCTGAAAACCAGATATTGTTGATATGCTACTAATTTTGGTAGCGCTCCTCCAAACCCTGGCTCAGGTTGTCCCTGCCTGAAGTACCCCAACAGCCAGTATTTGTCGAGAGTGAGATGAGGATGAAGCCTCATTTCTTGACTTTGATACAGTGCTGTAGGAAGGGTTGGCAGTACAATAATACTTACTGATTCAGCTCACCCAAGTATCTCCGCAGAGGAGTTGCCACACTCTTGACAACACATCAGCGTGGTGATATGCTCCTTGAGGAGCTGAATGCATGCTAGATGGAAAATGCTCTTCTTTTTTCTGCTTGCATCTATGCAACTTTCATGGGGATTTTTCAGCTCACTGCTGTTCTTGGTCACACTCTGTGACAGCAAAAGTAGAAAAGGTTTTGTTCTTGTTACTGCTGAACACAGATGTCCTTCCTTTGGCCTGAGTCTTGGTTATCGGGGCTCTGTAGGAGAGGAGAGGAAGGAGGAGAAAAGGGGAGCAAAACTTCAATATTACCAGCTTTGCTTGCTCGTTCACAGTATGCAGGAAAGACTGTCACCAGTGCAGCAGGCCACTGTGCCAGTCCAGCTGTCACCAGGGGTTGCCACGTAAGCCATGCATGTTGGAACACTGAAATGCAACAGTGTTGGCTCTTTTGTCGCCAGGGGTAGCATTAAGCTATCTTTTAGTCAGTTCTACAAGTGGGGGCTTATTTGATACAAAACCAAGTGTGTTGTGTCCTTTGTGAGACCTCCTGGGTGGACCTGCTTGAACGATTCCCTTCGCAGAAAATCTCTGTTGCAACAATTCCCCCCTTCAGACATGACAGATATTCTTTCCACTGTGACATCTGAATGGATACAGCTGCTTGAAAGTGGGGTGACAACTTGATGCCTTATAATGAAACCTGTTTAAGGGCCTGTGCTCCTGCACTCAAGCAACAAAATGAAGTAGACTTCGGATACTCTTTTCAATGTTGGGTTCATCTGTATTGTCCTAACCACTGTACGTTATCCATGCTTCTCAATATTGCACTGAACAAGATAGGAAACCTTTTTGTACAATAAAAGGTGTTTAACATGTTTAACTGATTATTTTTGTAGTTTAGACAAATGTGGACTTTTATTAGGGTGCAAGGGGTTACCCTTAATCCCTCAGCATCTGAAGGTGTGAGCAGACAGGATGATCTGCAACTGCTCTAGTATCTTTTGCCTTTGATTTTAAATGCAAAGCCATGACTAGAAAAAGGACTGAAACCTGAGCTCCGATTATTAAAAGCCCCTCGTGAGTCATCACTGACAGCCAACAAAATGTTGTTGCCTAACCTCAGCATACAAAAAGAGGGGTCTGACAGCAGGGCAATTTGTTCTGAGTATGGCACCAAACAAGAACCCAGTTTGGGATCTGTGATTTTTGGGAAGGGTCGGGAAAGAAGAAGACATCGTAAATGATCTTGATGAAGAGATTACCAATGATAAACTTGATGTGTTTTTAACATCATGCAGCCACGGGTTACTAACCTGAACGTAACCTGGATGGAATTGCATCAGCTGTGTTAGTCAGGAGACAAGATTAAATAGCTCTAATAATCTTATTGACCTTTACAAATTTTGTGATTCCTGGTAAGCGTGGTTCCTGTGATGAGCTTTATGTAAGTCATGACAGGTAAATGAGTGCCTAAGTGCATGCCAGAGTTGTTCCTTTGCCCAAGGACCAGCCATCAGCTACTACCAGACAGTGCTCTGCCTTTAAATATTTTATTTTGACTCTTTTGTTCTCTCATGAAAATAATTGAAAGATGATGGACTGGGGTAGAAATCGCGAAATAGGCACTATTCACTGAAGAGGGTGTGTTTTGGCTGCCATTAAGATGTGGTTGACAGTTAACTGTATTGAACGTCTGTGTAATGCCAGGAATTGGGATCTAGCATTTCAATGTTTTACCAGTTTAAAAAAAAACATGCAAGCAATCCTTAGGTTAAGGAAAAAATATCTCTATGTATATTTGGCATTTACAGCACAGGTACCTTGGTGAAATATAGTTGTCAGTGGTCCTTGGTTAGGTTTCGTTGACTTTTATATCTAAAACAAAAGGTGCAAAAACCTTTTGCAATGAAAGAATGGCTCTGACTGTGCATCCTGAACTTCCCCATTTGGCAAACATGTAAAGTGAACTTAAACATACAAGGAAAAACAGTCCTTCCAAACAGAAGCACAGAAATACAGCTGTAAAATGGCAGGAGCAGGGGATGATTAGCTGAATCTAGAAGCCAGAATCTCCTACTTTGTGAGACTAAATCTTCTCTGACAGCAAGTCAAAGATGAAATTTTTGAAACTTTGGTTTCTGAAAATTACTAAAGAACTAATTCATAGATGTCTGCCCAGCTTGAGAAAGACGTTGAAAATTAATTTGGTTGCCAAAGGATAGTTTATAAGAAGTCTGTTTCCAGAAATGGCTAAAGCATCTTTGATCAGAAAATCACTTTCTAATTCTTGAGCCTTCTGTTATATTTAGACATCTAAGAGGGTGACTTTTTCAGATGTACTAGGCAAAGCCATCCATGAAGTTGCTGGGAATTCAATATTGGTGAATTTTGTCTCTTTTAAGACAAAGATTTATCTTTCATAATCATGGAGGAAAATAAATGGAAAAAGGAGGACTAAAAGCTGCAGGATCAGAACACGGGAAATAACATTAAAATATTAATTTTATTTGTAAAATTTAATGATTTTAAGGTAAACCATGTCATCTGTAGAGAGCCCAATTTATGATTAATTCTTCTCTCCCCCTGCCAAGTTCATGATCAAATATAAAATTAGGAATTGAGGGTTGACCATTTTGACCAGAAAATTATTGTGATTTTGGCACCCTCTGTGCTATTACAAACCACGCTTTTGATTCTTTTTCTGAAGAATATCCGTAATATTTGGGAACAATATAGCTTAAGTTTTGGTGGGAGGGTAACAACACTGGCATCACTGAAGTTCAGCACAAGAGTGCCTTTACTCCAGCCCCTTCATCAAACTCTGGTAAGTTTTGCTTTTGCTGTTATATGACATATTAGGTAAGCCGACAAACTTAGATGTCAGCTGGATTTCCTAAGTAAAAGAAGGTTGAGGCAAATAGGCATCTGTCTTTCAATTCACCTTGTTTAGCTTTTTAATTCGTGTCCAGCTGCAGCCAGTGTGACATGGTCGACACTGAATCTAAATATTGTGAATTCTCTACATGATTTTTCATGCATGTAGAGGGGAGAGACACTGGTAACATCTCCACTGAGAAGGATTGCATTGTGAAGCCCCGATTTTATGCACCTGAGCATTCACACGGGAAAAAACAACCACAAATTTCCTGCAATTGGAGCCAGTTTTGCCCAGAGTTTGTGCCTACTAGGCATGAGAAACACCAACCTGTGAGGCACAAATCCCCAGGAAATCGTGCTATCTTAGTTTTGTTGTTATTGAACTACTCTGTTAGTTTTGAGCCATAAAGCAAAGATCACAGTTGTTTTCTCCTCCTCTAACAAAGGAGTTGTTCCAGATAATATTTGCAAAGTTGTGTTTAAGGAGAGAGTAGTTGCTGGTGTAAATAGAGCAGGACATGGGCAAGAGCCCTAGGGGATGCAAGAGCCTGGGATGTGGGGGGAGTCAGGGGCATGCTGAAGCACCTTGCCAAAAAGAGACGGGGGAGCATGGAGAAGGAGAGGCAAGAAGATGAGGTAATGAGTTTAATGAAATAAGGAGTAAATATAGGTGCCTGAGAAAAGTAACACAATATTCTGCAAAGTGACAGAGTTAATGAAATCCTTCAGATCTGTGTTCTGCAGTTGAATTCCCTGGTACCAAATTTTCCAGTGCAACCTCTTACCACTTTTTTTCCACTAGCTGGGAATCCACAGCGTGTCTTTCCTGGGTGGATTCCTTGTGTCTGAACAAGGGCTGAGCTTTACTCTCAGTGCTCCTCAGTGGGAGAACTAAGAGGGGATTGACATGAACAGTAGTGCATTAGTGTTTGTTTGCTTTGAGAAGGTAATTTATGTTTAGACACTGCATGGCTTGGATATTTTTCTGTAGACCACACCTTGTATTCTGAAGGTTTTCTCTGCAGTTGGGCTTAAGGTAGCTGTGAGAATGCACCTTCTCGCTTCACCACTCATTTTGCCCACTAATACCAGGGTATCCACACCCAGACATGTTCACACAAGGAAGAAATATCTGAATTTTAAAGAAGGTATTTATGACCTAGTCACACTGAGTTTCAGTCTTGTGCTGTTACAGTAATCATCAGACTCTTGAGACACAGAAGTAGGTTGGTATCATAGAGAATGGATGAGCTTTTATTCATTATTTACCCAGGTTTTAGACTGGTGCACATGCCTCAAAACAAATATAAGTTTTTAAATTTCCGTTACTGTGGTCAGATGTTTCTCCGAAATAAGAGGAGGAAGTAAAAAATAACTTGGCTGAACCTACATACGGTTTAAAATGCATTAGTCTTAGCTGCCAGAGTTGCAGCGAGGAAACCAATTATCTCAGAGAAAGTCCAGTCTTGCTCAGCCTCTAGGCATTGCGTGGGGTCAAAAGCTTGCCAACACTTTGGGGTTTTAGGTTTGGTTGGTGAGATTTTTTTGGGTAAACTGTTCCCCACATCACAAAGCCCATGGAGTTGGGTCGGGCTGAAGGCAGGTGCAGGTAGGAGGCAGCAGGGCAGCCACTTGGGACCCCTCCATCCATCCCCTCCATGCCCACCAGCCTTCACGGGCAGCTGCCACGCTTTCCTCCAGCCCTGTGCTGGGGCATCAGCCTGCAGGCCTCCAGCAGAAGTCGTGGTGGTGGCTGGCACAGCAGGGCAACTGCGGGAGGCCGAGGGGTGACGGCTGCTCTCGGGGTGGCACACAGCAGGCACTGCTTCTGGCCCCGGGCAGCTGTGGCCTGGCAGCATCTCACAGAGGCTCAGAGCCATGCGATGTAGGAAATGCTGCTTCCCACCCGAGTGTTGCCATGGCAATGGGGAAACAGGCCCCGTTTTGGGCTCTTTTCTTGGCAGCAATGTCTGAAGGGAGCGGCCAGTGCGTGGGTGCGTAAGTCAGCCCTGCTCCACACACTCTCACTACAATCATGTGTATATATATGTAAAAATACATACATACACACTTTTTTTTTGCTAGAAAGCCCTCGCAGAACCTGTTTGAGGAAGTAACCTAAGCAATTGATATGAAACGAGAAAGCAGCTTACGTAGGGGAAATCCTAATTTTGGAAAAAAACACTAGTCCAATGTTCACCATTCAATCTGAGGCGGTATTTGGTTCTTTCCATTGCCACCGGCTGTGCAACGGGCGTGGGAGAATCCGGGAGATTGCAATGAAAGCAAGTATCAAGCCAGAGAGAAACTACTAGGATAATTCTTCAAAGATGTATCTAATATTCATGCAAATAACTATCTCACAGAAAGTTTGAATCTCACCACATGGAGGACAAAGCACGAACAGTGACCTGCTCCAACACTGTCCTCAGGCAACTGCATGTAAACTCATCACGTTTGCAGCATATGCACCCCTTTTACTTGCTTTTGCAGAATTAACATAGTGAGATCTTGTAGTGTTTCTTGTTAATTCTTTTCCTGAAAGATCTCTGTATTCCAGCAGCCACATACATGAGTGACCTTGCAATAACAAAGCAAGTTGTTCTTCAACAGTGAGGTGACTCTGGAATAATATCTGGTCTTCATTGTAGGGATATTTTCTCTTTTGTAATGCTATGCTAAGGTTCGGCATTGCTTTAGACAGGATTACTCCAAGGACTTTTCTGATTCAGAATATAGTAGATTGTGAATTCCAAGATGGTTTATTTCTCCTTTCTTTGGGTGATAAATTGGAGAAGTGATTACTTTTTCATTTATTCCAGCATAAATCAAGTGCATCCTGTTTTAGGTGCTGGAATTATACTGATATAAAACTCTCCAGACTTTTTGGCCCCCAAATCAGTACCAACCCTTGCAATTTCTGTTGGATAACATTTAACTTAGCCAAGGCTTTTGACAGAGGTCATCATGTTTTTGTTGTTTAATATGGCTCAGTAGACCAGTTCCAAGTAAGTTACCATAGGATTATGGGCTACCGGTAGATTTGAGAGCCACTAAAGTAGAAAAAAGGTCATTGGTCCTATGATAACAGTAATGAATACTACATAGACGAGATGCATTTAAGCTTAAGAACACGGAAATTTTATACATTGTGAAATAAAAGCTATTTTTTTTCTGATGCTTGTCTTCTTTACCAACGTAATTTTCTTACAACATACCTCTGGGATACATTCCCAGAACTCTGCAGCTGTTTCAGTTTCTAGACGAAGAAATGAGAAACGCAAAAGGGAATTACTCAACTGGAATTTGTCCAGAATTGCAGCAAAGTCAGGTGGCAGAATAAGATAAAAATTTAGCAAATTAGGACAAAAGGGAAATTTAAGAAAAGTGAAACTTCTTTGGCCTAACTCACTGCATTTTATTTCTCAGATATTGCTGATGTCTCTGAACTGTAGGAGATGTGTTCATGGAATCCTTTACAGCAAAGTGAATTTGGGGCAGTGGGACCCTGCTATTCCAGCCTTATATTTGAACATCCTTGGTCTCACTATCATGGATGCTTTCTTAGTGTTATAGTTGTCAGAGTCACTTCTGTGGGAGTGTGTGAAATACCATGTAAATATGGCAGTTCATATTTAGACTACTACTAAAATTCATTTTGCATGCCCTTCTGATCATTTGCACTAGTCACTGGTTATTTCTTCCAACTATCTGAGCAGCACTTGTCGCTTCACTGGCTGATCTGTTTCCCATGTAGGATCAGGTGAGGATTTGGCTTCTGTAGAGGAATTGGCCAAGGAATAGGACAGCGTATGTCCTCCTTCATCCTCTCCCCCCAGTCCCCCATGGGAGTGGTGCTGCCCCCAAAACGGTATTTGGTTTATGAGCTTGAGCAGTGAACTCCAGGCCTGAAACATAGCACTGTCTTTTTAGCAATGCTTCACCCAAAATGCATGAATGGTTTGACAGGTATTTCTGTGATTCCAGGTGCACTGTGCTATATACTCGTCCTGCTAGGGATGGATGCCATGCATATGTGTACAGAGTGAGCCCTTACTTGCCAAGGCGACACAGTGAGGAAGCCCTCAGAGTTTCTTGCTTGGAGAAGCAGGGATGGGGACAGAGTGAGAGCTGAGGTCCGGGCAGGGCTGAGTTGGGATCTGAGGGATCTTCAAAGCTGGAAGTTGATACCTGCTAAATTACTGGACCAACAGATTGTTAAGGGCATGAAGGGTCTGGGCAAAGCATTCAGAAGACAGATCCTGTGCAAAATACAGCCATATAAAACCAGTGTAACTCCAGTGATTTTGGAGGCAATCATTACTTTAGTCTGAATCGTGACTTTTGAATTTTTTAGATACTGACTATTATTTACCTGGGGCAAAATATGCTTCTCTGTCATTGTGCTGAGCTCCCATTGCAGAACTCGGCCAAATTTAGTGTTATACTTTGCTCCTTTTTTCTCTGGAGTTTGCTCTCACCTTATGTACATAATGATCTAAATTTACTGGAGCTTTATCACCTGCTTCAGAAAGAAACACCTCCTTTTTCTCACTGAACCTGCAAGTTAAGGAGCAGTGAACTCCAAACAGCCAGGGCAAGCTGAGTACACTTGAGGCTCATGTAATCAATATGTTAGTGTATCTAATAATCAAAAAATATAGTTATGTCTGTTCCTGTTCCCTGCAGAGTTGTAACTTCAGTTTAATGTTGTGGAGAACATAAACTAAACTCCTTCATAGACTCACTATGCCTCTTTCTCTTCTGGGTTTCCAATTTTGCTTTGATAGAGTTTTTTAATTGTAAAATATTTACCATGGGGGGAGTAGAAACCTTTTAATCATTCAGATATTTATTAAGAATCTTTAAGTTGCAAACCAACTGCCCATAAACTTGCTTGGAAAGCTGTTCACTGCCACCCAGACTGTTTGTAGCACTACGAGGGCAGCTCGCTATGTCCCAAAGAGCCCCGTTATCTCAGCAAACTGCCCTGGTCCTGGAGGTGATGGACCAGGACAGGACCACAAGGCAGGAGGGGCCTGAGCAGTATCAAACACTTCAGGTCGTCCCAGGTTTCCCTCTAGATGGACAATGATCAAATCTGGTTTTGTGTCTTTTTAATGTCTGAACTACTGTCAGCTTGAAGGATGACTGTACTGTAACAGATGAGAACAAGAAAGTGGAAGTGAGCAGTCTAGGTTTGTGGTTTAGACATAACAGAAAAACACAAGGTAAGCGAGTAAACAGTATATACAGCTAAGCTTGTTGAGGTAACTATAAAACATACCCAAAGCTGTGTCCTGTGGAATTTATGATCTAAAAGCATCGAAAGTAAATTGGATGTTTAAATCTGGTGATTGTGATCTGGGGTACTTAAAAGACAATAACTTATATGACACCTCCGTGTGAAGAAATATGTATATTCCATTTTAATAGTCTGATATCTTGTGGTTTGAGAGGCAAAAATATTTTTAGTAATTTTATATTCACAATATCCTGTTAAACTTCAAGGCAACCTCACTCGCTATTTTTCTTGTTGCTATTCAAACTGTTTTATGTTCTCGCTGCAACTGGAAAACCTCCCTCCCACACGTGCACACCTCAGTCACTCATCTAATTCAATACCAAATCAGTCTAGTTTGTCAGGGTGAGCCAACTCTGGCACATTCATCACCGTTTATCCACTATTGAACTGTCACACTGAAAGTTGACTAATATTATGTGATGCTCTGTTGTTTTCGATAATGGTAAAGAGATTTCTATGACAGGTTGTCATTTCTGTTTTCTCACATGTAATTAGTCTCCCAGCCCATTAAACACAAGATGTAATGTTCGGGTTTTTAGAAATATTCAAGTTAGTATTTCATTTGAGCCATGGGTGGAAGCAAAATGACCGGTTTTCTTGAAAGCCTGTATTTCAAAACAGTGAACTGTTCCAAAGAGACCATCACGTTGCTGCATAATGTAGAACATCTGAAAGGCAGTGACAAATGCCAACTAAAAGCTGCCTCATAAGAGGATAACACCCCAGTGAAGGATCCCTCAGCTACAAGGCAGCATGGCATTCTCCTTGGATCACACACAGACTCTCTACAACTGCCCTCACCAGTCCTATAAAAAGCCAGTCAAAGATTTTTACTCTTTTACTGGAGTTTTTATAACGTTCTCAGTGTGTGTTTAAGTTTACAGACCAACATGAAGCTTTAGACATTAATTCTGAACCTGAAGGATCCAAGCTAGCTGTCAATGGCCTAAATGAGAGGGGCTAATTGTAAAGGATTATGAAGGAAGAGTTCCCTACTCAGTTTCAGAAGACAAAGCTCATCTGAACCAGGACTGTTATGGCTTGTCTCTGCACACAGTCATGCAAGTTGGTTCTCCTCTCACTGACGCAGTATCTCTATGGCAGAAAAAGAGGATATGTCTAAACAGCAGTCACAAATGCAAAGTATTTACTGGAGGTTTGGCTTGAATTAATGTTTTGTCTTGTCTCTCTCAAGTGTTCCTATTCATCGCCTTTCTTATTTCCTAGGCCTCTCTCTTTGAAGAACTGTCCCGGATAAAAATTCCCACTTGGTATCCATATTCTGTGGGGCAGCGCAGGATCTCGTCATGTCCTTTCTGTCTTTCCCTTCCACTCTGACAGCAGCTGCCTCTTGTACAGACAGATATGGTATCTGCAACTCCCACTTTTAGCAGCATTATTAAGTGTAAACTGTTTTCCAAAGTAAAAAAGCTACAGAGGCAAGGAAGAGAGAAGGAGTGTGGACTCCTCTGCTGCAGGTGCAGGGAATGCAGTTGCAACAGGAGATAATTCATGTTTGAGCAGCATCTTCAAATCCAGTGGGCTGCTGACTTGGCCTCCTCGTAGAAAGAAATACTGAACCTTTTCTGGGTATTAATTATTCACCACTGCAGAATGATTTAAAACACACAAGAATTCTCTTAGCAAGCAGTCCCTAGTAAATATGTATTCTGTGAAATCCTGAGTTGGTTGTGTTGATAGCAATATCTGTAGAGATTTCAGGGGGCTTAGAATCTAATCTGGACTACTCAATTTAGTCAAGATGACATGGGCATCAGCGTCTCCAATAAGTGAATTATCATCTTTCTATAGGGCTTGTCATGTGTCTTAACTCCTCTACCTAAGTACTTATAAGCCTCCCATCACTACTGCATGCAAATGTGAACTAGATCTTACATAAAATCAACTTAGTGGTGCTATTTCTGATTTACAATGGCATCAGTTAAATCAGAATTGAATCTTCAAAAAAAATCTCTGCAGAGATTGCAGAGAGTGCTCTGAGCATTTTTCAGCGTTGTGAGAGGCACAAACAAAGGCATTTCTTACTGGAAGCTGAACAGATTTACTGAACTGTTGCAATGTAAACACAAACACCTTACAACTGGGACACGTTTCCTCAGATTCACTCCAGTCCTGGCTACAGAACAAGGTGATATGAGTAACATGAATGGAAGGTTTTGTTTAATCTTCTGACTTGCTGCAACAGAGAGAATTACTAGAGAGTGTGTTGAGTGACAGTTCTCTTAAAAAGGTTGTCTTGAGAACATTTTAACACTGATAAAATGGTGACTAACATTTCAGAGCTGTTACAACACTGCACCTGCAGAAAGGCCACTCCTTGGGAATCGGTCCAACAGAGCAAGTATAAGCTACAAGAACTTGGGAGGAAAAAGACCTGCAGAATGAAGAGACAAGAGCTGGTGAGAAATCCTAAATACTTACACATGTGGAGTAGACTCCCTTCCCTAGTGTCAAAGCACGCATTTCCTTCACAGGCCAGTTGGGATTCGCAAGGGCTAGGTGTGCCTCTTTGTCCCCTGACACTGCTCCATGCCTGCCCTGGCATTTCGTGCAAGATCAAAGGTGAGTGAATCTGTGTAAGAAGAAATGAAAGAGGTGGGGACTGCACAAGATGAGTCCAAGTCTCCCCCTGCTGAAGCAAACTCCTCCCTCCCCAAGCCCTCAACCCTCAGTGAGCAAGCCTCCTTCTCCTAATTCACCAGTGGTCCTGTTCATGGCCGCCCGAGTTGCCAGTTCCCTCACCCAGCACCCCTGCTGCCACTTATGCAGTAAAGGAATATAAATCTCTTCTGCAGTGTGTGAGAGCTTTTAATCTCCAGTCTGCACAATTATAAATGAAAATCCAAGGGGAAAAGCGGAGGGGGATGTGAGAACAGTACTGGAAGAAAGAAGGTCAATGTTTAAATCCTTGGCAGTAGTGCTTTTGAGTTTGCCCTCCATGAGTGTTGTGTATGGTGTTTGTAGGGCCTGGTGCCATAGGCACCTGCTACCTTCGGGATGCGATATTTAAAATCGTGTGCGCACACACACACAGACACGCACACACCCACAGACACACACACAGACACAGACACACAATTTTCTGGCTCCCGGTACCTGCTGAGGTTCTGGATTTGCATGTTCACAGCTACAAAATCAATAGGCCTCGTGTCCCAGACAATTTGAAGAGTGGTTGGGTTAATTTTGTTTTCCTGCCTACCCTCCTTACCAGTTTTAATTGGAAGCTCTTTTCTTAATTTTCTTTAATTTTCTACCCTAAACTGTAACATTAATGCTCTGTGCATTTCACTGTAGATAGGGATGTTCCAGAACAGATGGTCTTCAAACCTTAAAGATGTCCATTGCTGTGTAATTCACCTCCCATTTGTCTGTGGGTAGGGAGGTTCCTTTCAACCTGCTTTGCACTTTTACAAGGGAACTGGAAATTAAAATTTATCCAAGAGTCTAGTTCTCAAGTTTTTTCTTCTTCTTTTGTTATTTTTTTATGATTTTTTCTTAGTTTGTGTGTTGATATTATTTATGAGAATGACAGGGAGATTTCCAAGTCAGCAAATTTTGAACTACTGATTAAAAAACCCAAACAACCCTGAGTGCAGTATTGCAGTAGCCTAAAATTGCTAGCTAAATGCAGATCAGTGCCTTCCTCAATGGAACAAAGTGGTTCCAACAGCAGTTCAAGCTATTGAAACTGATCCTGCGGTAGTCAGGCCTGAAGCTGTGGACAGCATCAACTCTGTCGGTCATTTCTGCTATGAAAACATCAGTCAGTCCACAAGCACAGACACATTAAGCATGCTTCAGCTGACAAGTTGTCAGTGCACTACTTTCAGATGATGTCCTTACTTTTTGCTTCCTGAGCTTCCAGTTGGTGTTGACTGCACAGCCCTACTAGTTACAAGTTTCTCAAAATCACTGAAAATGGACTGTCCCTATTCTGCATCATTTGCTTTGAAGGTTGCTGGTACACAGAAGTCTATCTTTCTCCAGTAAGCTGAAATAGTTCTGTTATCCTAAAATATCTGCTGATTGGGCTAATGGCCAGGAAATGGTAGCAGGAAGCTCTCGTGAAAGGTAGCAAATGACAGAAAGGGGACTGTGATCTTCATCAGCAGAATAGGGCAAAAAGATACTGGTGAGTTTCTCCTGTTCCTCTCCATGGCATGCTTCAACTCCGCCCTGCAAAGAGCCATCTCTGGGCTTGAGCATCACAGCACAGACCTTGACATCATTAACAAACGTGTCTTGCGATACTTCCAGGTCAGCCTGTTGGAGGCTGTTGCTTTGCCACCACACAAATTCAGAGTCCGCACAGCCCATTGAGTCATTTAACAGCGTTGCTGCTGCTGCACTGGAGAGCTGGTTTCCCTTTAAGTCCCTGCAGCTACCTGAGTACCAAGAGACCTGCCTCTTGGCTGCTGTAGTGTCTTTTGGGGGTTTTGAAGAAGGGATTATAAAAAATACATTCCTGACCATGTTTCAGGCAATAAGCCACTTTCTTTATGAGACTAGTGATGATTCATTCTTAGCAAATATTTATTTGTCAATAAGTTACTACATGTGGACAAATGCAGTGCATGCAATCCTTACCTGTGACCAAAGCATGGGTGCCGAAAGGAAGAATTTAGAAAAAGTCTGATAGTAAGCAGGAAGGACTAGGATTGATTATCAGTAAAAAACCCAGTGGAACTAGAAAAAGAACTGCTCTAGAAGTTTTTGGAGCTCCTTGTTTCCTAAAAGTGAGAAAATAGATTGATGTAGACAGCAACAAGCTGAACAGAGAGAGGTTTGGGGGGATTTTTCTAACTCACAATATTCTTCTAACCAGGAATGGCAAATTATAAATGCTTGAGAACACCTCTCTATATAGTTATTCCAGGTGTCTCTTAGAAGAATAGTTACCTGGGCCTCCAGTCTGGAAGCAGGTATGCAAAACAACGTGTTGAAGTAATCTGATTGTGACCTGAAGATAAGCAGGTAGACCAATGAGGCTATGAAGGATGAACCCTATTCATGTTTAGATCAGGATAATGTAGCAATACAGTGTTGAGTGACATGGTAACTCTGACCCATGCTTCATAAAAAGTTGTTAATAGCGCTGGAGTAGATAAAACCAATTAAGAAAGTGATGAGTCAGGTGGAGTTTAGGGGGGTTATGACCGAGTCATCTCATCATGATTATGATAATGAAATATCAGGTGTTTTTTCAGTAGCATCTTTTATTATGAGAATAGCATCTCTTTAAATGTATTCCTTACTCTGAGTGGGAAATTACAGTGACTATCCCTGGAAGGAGAAATGGTTCGGTGTGCCAAGTTCAGTGCAGCAAGGCACTACCCGTAAGATAAGCAAGCTGAAAAACTGTGTGCATGTGCATAAGGAGTATTGTAGACTACCTTACAGCATACCAGTGAAGCATGCTGCTGGGTGTAGCTGTTATTTACAAGTTTAATTCCCTTCCAGTCCTATAAAAGGACAAAATACCTTAATGCCATGGGGATGTATTTTTAACACATACCAACTGGGATTGTGTGAGGATGATAAAATGCACAGCTAAATTAAATAGCTCAGACAGACTGGTAAACAGGAGATACTAAACCTTCCATGCTGGATTCTCCTAGGAACTGTACCACCTACCCTGGCTGTTCCCCATTTATAATCTTTTGCCCAGCTCTAGGTCCCTCAGGATTCATCCTACTTCAGACAGATCTTTCTGCAAACAAGCAGAATATCACCGATACTTACAACTTGAAGAATGTGACCACAAGATACTTTGAATATTATACAGGAGAAGGGGACAGGGAAGAGGGACATTTCTCCTTTCTGTTAATAATAGATCAAAATGAATTGGAGCCATTGGATTAGGGCTCTGATCTTGACAGATTAAGCAAAATTAGTCAGATCTGTAGCTAAACGAGTCGTGAATGAATAAATGAGGCACTGAGGGAAACAGTGTTGGATCCTCTTTCGTTTGATTCAGTTCAACATGCTTTTAAGGGGCAGTGCCACTCAAGAGTTGTTGTCTTTTTGACAAATAATGAAGCAGATAAAAAATAAAATGCAAGCACAATCATTCTGCTCTGAGAGTACAGGCAGCTGGCTTTCTATTTAAGCTCTCTATACTGTACCCTTAGCCTTCAAATCTTTATCAAATTCCTATGTATACTGTTAAATGCCAGACTTGCTTCACAGCCTCAACATTTGTGCTGTCTGAATAGCCAACATACTCAGCTAAAAGGGAGATGTGTTTTAAGAATGGATGAAATTACACCTATGTCCATATAGATTATAAAGCACTGAGATAAAAGCTGCCCTGTAACTGGAAGTTCCTACCGTATTCAAATTTTGTTACAGCATACAAATAGTTATACTCTCTGGAATTAGATGAGTATAGGCTATAGGATATTTGCTCAAAGGACTTGGTTAATGGATTTCAAAATCCCAAAGCAGCCATAACATGACATCCCATTTTTGATTCTCAAAAAAACCCCAGCTAATATACAAAATAGCCCTGCTGTGTGTGGTATATATTATTTCTGAGCATATCATTCAATCTGGCTGAATTTTTATCTAGTTGATTCCTTCTGCAAAATCTTTCCTAAGAAATGTCATCTGATGAGTCTAGCTCATCTTTTTTTCGCTTGTGCTGAGTCAGTTTCTTCCAGGTTAGCTTCTTAGTCAACCAGTCATCCATGCTCTGGATAGCTGCAGTTCAAATTGTTTGTTCATGATGACTGGTCAATCAAATAACAGCATTTCTGTGCCTGCGCTAAAAGAATACATAAGAACTGCCATTTCAGTGTATGTGTTTGGGTGTTTGAAATAACGAGTACTTGAATATCTGTGTGTCTCAAGCATATATGGTCATGATTTTTATTTGTGCTAGTAACTACGATATCACCTAGCCTTATCTTAGCAGTAGGAACAATACATATTCACTGGAATTTTACAACTCCCCGAAACAAATCTGCCAGTAAACTATGCATTGTGCTACTAATGGTCATTGAATAGAATGGAAATGTAACATGCTTTGTGTGTGTGTCGGGCAAGCCCATGTTAGAGGCCGAAATGATGACTGGCTCCTCCTTGCTTGTTATAAGAAGCGTGACTTGTTAACTCTTTTGTGGATGAGGTATGGAATGGCAGAACATTGCTGACAGGTTTTGAAGGAACAGAGGAACGTAACAATTACAATAGATTATATTTTCAGTTCAAGCTAGCATCCTGTTTTTGACAAACTTGTGTATCAGGCATTTTGGATAAAGGTGAAGGTGTGAGAAATGCACTGCAGGCAAAGAGGAGTGTAATTCTAATCTGGATTTGTAGTAATTGGTTATTGGCACCAAAGGTAAACCATGAATTTAATCAAAATCAAGAATGGTCCTAGCTTTACATTTTGGACATAATTTAATACTGGGTTTACATTTAACATCAGGTATAAATGTATTTAATATGTTTAATATTAACTTTAATGTGGCTTTTAAAATACAAATGCTGAGAGATGACTCCAGGCTTGTGGAAAGGTGCACCACGGACTGTGTAGGCAAGGGGAGGCCACCTGGAAAGCAGAGAGAGAAATGACTGACAGCCAGCGGGAATAGTTTTATACATTCCTGTCTAAGCTAAACAGGGGAGACCTTCACTGAGCACTGGGTTTTAAAAAAGTTAATTGAAGAAGTCCTTCCAATTGCAAATCACAAATGAAAATTGACACTAATGCTGCATATTCAGAAAGCTGGCATTGGTGAGAGACTTATGTTGCCTATTTTCAAATGAAAGAGGTCACTCCTTTACTCATTTGTTTGGTGTTTGTCATAATAACTGTAATTACGAGGCACTACTGTGATAATTTAATGTAATTTAGCACATAATTAGTGAACAAAAATCCTACACAATAATTCTTTCATGGAGCCATGCTACTAATAAATAGTGGCATTCAGTGACATCTTTCCTGTCAATGCGCTCATCAGGGTTATGTAGCCCATAGTATTTTTACTTGTCTTGCTTTTTTTGAAAAATGAGCACAAATATCATAGCAGAATTACTGAAATGAGAGCTGCAAAAAATGCTCTGCCCTTTGGCAAAGAATGCTAACTTATTCATTACCCAGTGAGTACAGCTAAAAGAAGAGTGTCCTTTGAAAGCTTCATTGTCCTTTCCACGCTCTGCTGATGCTCAATAATGTCATTGCTTCTGATTCCAGGGAAAAATACTTCTATTGGTGGGAGGGGGGAAAGTAATTTCAATAGGCTTTTCTGGTGCATACTCGTCTCAGTTGATCTCTAATACAGGAAACAAATCTCTGATGTTTTCTTTTTGTGTAGAAGAGGAAAGGCTGGAACTGAGGTGTTTTGTGTCTGCTCTGCACGCATGCCACAGAAAACTTGAACGATACAGTTGACATGTGCTACAATCACAAAGTTGAAGTAAAAGAACCCAAACCCCTCTCTTTCAAAACCCTCCGAAGTACTAATGTGGCTATGTAAGCAATACTTTGTATACCTCTCTTCTCAAGGCATCAAATATCCAAAGCTATGAGTTTTCCAGTCCCACAGCTTATCTTAGAGAAGTGACTAGATGTTTTTAAGTCAGATTTTAAAATACAAAGGCTTCCTTAAACTCCTGTTTAGCCTGGAGAAGGCTTGTGGGGAATCTGATCATCCTTATCTGATGGAAACGAATGAAGTCGAGGGAGCCAGACTCTTTTCAGTAGTGCCCACAAACAGGACAAGAGGCAATGGGCACAAATGGAAATGCATGAGGTGTTCTGAACACAAGAAAAAAGTTTTTTATTGTGAGGGTGGTCAAACACTGGCACAAGTTCCTCAGAGAGATTGTGGACCCTCCATCTGTGGAGATATTCAAAACCCAGCTGGACACAGTTCTGGACAACCTGTGGTAGCTGACCCAGCTTGAGAGTGGTTGGACTTGGTGATCTCAAGAAATACCTTCCCACCTCAACTGTTCTGTGATTCTGTGATAGATTTTTTTTTTTTTTTAAATCATCACCTTCCCAGGCTGAGGTCCAGCTTTTTACTTAGAGAACAGAGTTAATGGGATTGAGTCAAAAACATCCACCAGTGATTAGGATTTAAGTTGATAGCATTTTGTGTGCCATATCATCCACCTCACTCTAGCAAAACCATGGGGATTTCCACTGGCAAGACTATCCCTTCAGCAGTCATTTTCAATAGCATGCCAAAGAGAGACCTTAATTGTTAACCCAAGATGTTTAGTTTATAATGCTTCGAGCGTTATAACACTGTAATTGCAAGAAATTCTGCAAGAATTAAACCTAGCAGTATTTCTGAGAGAGGGGAATTATTCTTCATTTCCATTTTTTATAGGGACAGAGGTGAATCGAGTAGCTTGCCTGTCACTGCGGATAAACCTTGGTTTTGAGTGGGACCTCCCACCTCTTAACCTGATCTAGGCTTTAGAAATGGCAAAGATCTCTGGAAATCTGTAGCTGAATGGAGCATCTGCAGCTAAAATGAATTTGAGGAGAAAGGCAAAATATATCCCAAGAGTAGGTTCCCCATAACCAGATGTTGATGGCATTAAAGAAGAACAGGGAGAGCACCATATCTGCCTCTGCACTGTGATCTCGCTAGCCTGCCTGAGTCCTGGTAGTCCCCCCTTTCCACAAATCGTTTTTCATCAGCTCTGTTCAAAACCTTTCATTTTAAAGCTGAACCCTCATGGTCCTGCCCTTTCTGTATCAGCCTATTGTATGGGGATGTGGTTAATCCCCAAGCCCTTGACCTTTAGTGATTTGTACTGCTGTCAAGACACATTACACAGCTTTCCAAGCTGCTCTGCACTACAGAAGAAAATGTCCGCAGTAGGGTTCTTTTGTTTAAATTACCATGCAACAGGCACCAGTTTTATCATGCAAACATTTTTTTATTTTTCTTCTGGGGAAACAAGCCCCCCTGTCCTTTCTGCAGAAGAGTTTCAGGATGAAAAACAGACCTGAGAAGATAGAGCAGGTGTAGGGGGGCTGTACGCAATTTGCAAACCGATGAAGATTATGTTATCCCTGCTGGGACAGAAGCTGAGAGGAAAATGTGAGTTTAGTATCAACACCTAGGAAGATGATGGCTTGATTTTTCAAAGAAAAAACATAATTTCTGAACCAGCCCATAGCTTCGATGAAAAATGGGTTGCTGGGATCTAGGAGCATCTGCGAGGCACTCAGGGATCTCAGCTCTATTCTTCATGGGTTTTGGTGAATAAGTCTGTGGAAAGGTGTAGCAACTAGATGGTGTTCTCCCTGTATCCACAGAGACAAAGACAGCAGAGGTAGCACCTACACAGTCTCTCACCCTCAATGTTTCTTCATTCAGAGATGTAACCTTAGGGTAGCAGGAACAATTTCTTCTCTCTGCCAGTTCAATTCTTGTCTTTTTGAGGATTTCAGCACGTGCCTCAGATGTGCTAATGGGAGTTTTGAAATGGACTAAAAATAGCAACTCATTTCACAACCATCGGTGATGTCTTTCAGCCATCAGCCTAAGCTGCATTTTGATACAATCTGATAGAAGAGAAAGGATGTGGATGTATTAGAAATTCCCATAAAAGAGAAGCTTAGAGAAAGAGTTTGCTTCCAAGTTTTAACATGTTCTGCTTAAGAGCACCATTCTCATGCCAAAGAGAGATTTCATATCAAGTTTTCTAGCTCTTAACTTTAAGAATCAATTTCTCACATCAGCTTGTCAATAAGAACATTTACCTTGCATGGTAAAGGAGATTAGCATCAGATAGTTTAAGAGGACAGTATCCTGTACCAATAATCTTACCCTTACATGGACAGTGATGACCTTTACATTAATGACTGCAACTCAGGAAAGAGATCTCTGGGTCACAGTGGATATTTCTCTGAAAATAGCAGCTCACTTAGCTGTCAAAAATACACATAGATGTTTGTATAGAAGGACCTAGGAGCAAAACATTAATACACCATTGCATAAATTCATAGGTTGCTGGCATCCGGAGTAGCATCTGCTTGCAGCTGGGATCATGCAACCTGGCAAGGGGAATCGTGGGACTTGGAGGCACTCTAATAAGGGTAACTGGGGTGATCATACATGAGAAGCAGCTCTCTGCATGGAGAGTCACACAGCCTCCAGTTCTTTGTTTTAAAAGAGAGATGGCTGGGGTGGAGCTGATAGATTTGATATTATCATGGTCGTTGCAGAGAAAGTGAGTGAGAAATGATTATTCACTAGCCCTAGCAATACAAGTTAGCTAATTATGTTATCCATTGGTGGATATAACCCAAAAAAACCTGTTTTCTCCACATAATCCATCCTTACACAATAGTTCTGATATTAAAACCATGAGATTTATTGCTATGAACTGTTGTGGAGGGCAAAAGTTCGGAAAGTGATTAGACAACCTCAGGAAGGGTAGGTCTGTTGGAGCCTCTCAAATACCAAAGCCTGGCAGCAGCCTCTAGCTCAGAAAGTTCCCAAACTGAAGCTGGGAGGCTGTTGCCAGAGAGGGATTGCTCTGCCCACACCTCGCTTTGCTCTTTCCTGAACATCTTCTCCTGACAACTGCTGGGGACTGTAAGGGCAAGATGGTAGACAGGCCTATACTCAGACCCTAGCTATAGTTCTCTATTCGGCTTACCACCCACGGCATTAAACACGTCTCTGGATGTTACGGTCCTGATAGCTTGGACAGAAATTCACAGTAACAACAGTCTTCAGTGAAATGTGTCTGTTTTGCTCTTTGCCATTCTAACAAAGGTCTTGCTGTGATTTCTGCACAGTGCCACAGCCAAACCACATGGTTCACGTGTCACTGTGATTTCTCTCTACACTGATGTGTAATTGTACTGCGGGGATTTCTAACCAGTGAAAAGGTAGCTTTCCTGGTTTCTCTATCGCGGCTGGCCTACCCAGCAATAGAGATTTTGTCAGTCTCCACATTCCTAAGATCACACCTCCCTTTATTGCTCTTTGTAACAGTTGGGACCTTTGATGCAGCACCTC
Organism: Egretta garzetta; assembly: GCF_000687185.1. Classification (NCBI taxonomy): domain Eukaryota; kingdom Metazoa; phylum Chordata; class Aves; order Pelecaniformes; family Ardeidae; genus Egretta; species Egretta garzetta. The sequence goes on along the minus strand of NW_009258767.1, from coordinate 577,597 downwards.
TCCCAGTCCCCTGCTTTCCCCAGCTCCACTCATGCCAAATAAATGTGGTTTTCAGAAAGGACAGACCTGCCTGGCAAAGGGAGAGGTAGAAAAAAGGGGGACATGGGCAAGAAAGGGGAGAAGAGCTAGGGCAGATGGAGCTTTTTCTGGGGCTCCTTCCCAAGATAAATCCTGTGTCCCTTTGCAGGAACAGAAGCAAGCAGGAAGCCACAATGCCCGCAGCAGTTAAGAAGTGAAACGTGATTAAAACAAGGCTGAACCAGGCTGAGGGACCCTTTTAGGAGCTGCAGCTGTACCCCAGACTTCCACATCATGAGCACGGTCCTGTGCGTTTTCGCTGGTGCTTATGGAAGGGCAAGTTTGTGGAGCTCAGCAGGAGCTGGAGGCCTGAAGGGAGCAGCTGCCTCCAGGAGATCTGGCTCCCAGACCATAAGCTTGGCAGGGGCCAGCCTGCCCTTCAGGGGGAGGCTTTTCTTACTCGCAGGGCCTCTGTTTCTAAACCGAGCTCAGCCCCAAGAAGGCGATGACTTAAGAAGCCCTGGCTTGTGGCTGCGAGACAGCGACCAACCTGTGACCCAGCAGTTGCACAGATTAGGGAGACTGGATACTGCCCTCTTGCTTAGGAGCGTGGAAGACCGCACTGATCACTCAGTGGACTTGCTGTAGCCCCGCTCTGTGCCAGTGAGCTGCGTGCAGTGACCTGCAGTCCAGGGGACACCGGCTGCCAGCAGTGTGAGATACCTGCAGTCAGGGGATGGGCAGTGTGCTGCCTGGGTGAGAAACAAATCTGGGTAAATCACAGCTGATCACAGGGCTTGCAACAGCTGGCACTGGGCTCCTGCAGTGTTCCCGATGGAGCTGCCATGCCCCAGAGGGCACGATGCTTACATTCAAAATAAAACTTGAGGTACAGTCACTGCTCCAAAGGTATATGTGTGTACATACCCCGAGAGCTGCAGGAACACCTCGTTGCTGAGTGCACAGGGTTACTTGGGTTTGCAAAATGGTATCAATTGACAGAGAAAATTATTAATGGAACAGATGCTGGCAGGGGCAGAGAGGTTTGGAAAGCTCGTCAGGATACTCACCCACCCAGCTCCAGCCACATTCCCTCCTTGTGCCTCACCTCTGTGTTTCTAAGCTAATTTGTAATCCATTGCAATAGCTCTCAGTCTCTCCTGTGCTTTGAGTTTGCAAATCAGTCTGCCTGTCTAGAGCCATATCAAATGTTTTCAGCCAGCTCCACTCTTTCACCCCTGTCAGCCCGCTGACTAGATGAGTGGGCTCGGGAGTCGGGCAGGACTGGCAGACGTGACCTTCTGTGAATCAGCTGCAGACGGGCTCCATCTAAGGGGACTAGAGACACTCTCCAGCAAAGCTTGCCATGGTAATTTAAGACTTTACCATCTGTGGCTCCCCCTTTTTTAGGACTTGCTATTTCATAGTGGAAGAGAAGAAGTACGTGCTCCCACCTTAACTTACTTGCTCCCCGATTGCCTCATCAGCTTAAGCCAGCTCTGCAAGCCGGGGCGGTGGTCAGTGACACAGGGCCCCTTCTGCTGCCCGGCCACAGGGTGAGTGCTTGGCCTGCCACAATGACATCTCCCTCCAGTTTTCTGTGTCCATCAGGAAACAGTATCGCATCTTCAGATGTGGCATTTGCTGAGAAATATGTGAATTATTTTTTTCACAGTAATTAACTCAAGGGAGACAAGGTACTTTTTCACTTTGGGAGCTGCAATAGGCAATGTCAACTCCAGACACAGCTGCTGGTTGCAGCTGAATTAATTTTTTTCTTTTTTTTATCCCCCTAGAAAAGGGTAAGGTAAAGCAACATATTTTGTAAACGAATCTCAATTTTACTAAATTTCTTCAGTGGGAAGGAGCCCTGAAAAAGACTTTTAATACATAAAAGTATTTTGTTGAGATGCTTTCAAATATTCTTTTCATTTGAAGCAATACTTTATTTAGAAATTTTCCTTACTGTTTTGAAGGCTCAGACAAAACATTCTGGGTCATTTTTATGTTTCTTTGAATTGATAAAAAAAAATTCCCCACATTTTGGTTTGCACAAAATGTCTGTGGTTTTTTTTTTGATTGTGGTTGACCTGAATTCCCAACATAGATCCAGTTTCATTAATATTTTTTAACATGAAAGAACCAAAACATCAGCTATTAGCACATCTCAGAGTGCATCTTGCCTGTTTATCTCACAGTAGAAGAGATGCTTTCCTTTGCTTCGTTACATCCTATTTTATACAGATAAAGTCTCCTTGTGTTGCCCTGACAATTTCTCTGCCTCCTCCTGGCTGTCCTCACCTCTCCGGGCCTTTCTGTTGTATCCTTCTGCTCTATGTAGGTCACTACTGCACTTCCCTGGAGTCTCCCCTTGTCATTTCTGAAATGAGATGCTTCATTAGCTGCTCTCCAGTCTTCTGGCATTACCAACTTCTGCAGTCAGCTTGCAGACACCTCTGCTAGTGGCTGTCTTCCTCCCTTGCTGTTTGCCCTACAGGAATAGTACCAAACACATCCATGAGTCAGAAACTCCGGGGAATGCCCATTAGTGTGCGCTGGGTTTCTCCTGGGTGTGTTTCACACTCTGAATCTTATGGAACCTCATTATGTTTCTTTTGCATTTAGATGCTCAGCATAGCTAATATTTGAGGAAGACGGATATAAGGTTTAAACATTTTTGTTAAATCCCTTAAATCGTTGTATTTTGGGGTAGAGGGAGATTTGCAAATAAGAAGCAGCTCTACGCTTCCAGCTCAGATGGCTCTTATTTTACCCCAAGAAAGAGAAAAAAAAACTAAATGAAGAGGAAGAGAATTATGAATATGAGTCTGCACGGCTCCCTGCCCCCTCCAACAGGAGCCCTGAAACCGAACAAGACATGGCAGTTGTCTTCTGCTGGGAAGAGACATTTCAAAGGTAGGAAATAGGGAGAACAAAGCGTGCATGTTCCAGAGCTCTGCGCACAATCACCAACAAATAAGCCTGGCAGCGTCTTCATTTTCTGTAGGAGTGTGCTCCATACAGCTAATCCCCTCGTCCTGCGTTGCCATCTGGAATATGCCACGAGCAGGTCTGCGTAACAGAGGTGTTGCAAGCCTGCGACAAGCTGGGCAGTGTACCGAGGGCCTGCCAGCAGCCACGGGCTGTTCTTGCTCAGTCACACTTGGAGCCTAACACACAGAATGTACTCGGTGAAGGGCAACCGCCTCTTGTGAGAGGTCTCCTGGAAATAAAAGCCCGCATCATATCAGCAATATTTCCCTCCCACAATTTGGGAGCGGGATGGCCCTCAGCATGCTGCTCGGCGCGCCACCAGCACCCTGTATCGAAGAGACTTTCAGAGAGCAAGAGAAATATTGACAGCGAGCAAAAACTACTGAAGCCCGATGAGAGGATGCATGGCTCCCGCTGTGCTAGAAATGGCCTTCCTCTGGTCAGAACGCCTGGCAAAGGCCATGTGGTGGCCAGGGACTGGTGATCGCCCTGTTACCCACCCAGCAGCCAACCACCGTGCTCATTGCTCCTCATCACGAACAACCTCTGTCAACCGCTCATCCCAGACAGCAGTATTCCAGTACCCCCAGTTGCCCTACGTGCTGGCACAGGGCAGCTGGCAGACCCCCAGGAGCTCAGCTGGATTGTCCCTGGGCATCCCCCCACCTCTGCCAAGCCAGGGGGCTGTGCCTTTTCCCTGGCCTGGCACCATGGGATCCACAGTGCCCCAACTCCTCAGCAGCCCCCAGCCTCTTGGCAGGGGGATGGGGGGCCTCTGTGTGCTCTTTACTGCCATTCTAATTCTGTTGGATGATATGGGTTTTTGTCTTTCCTGTCCATTCCCAGCTTCATCAGCATCCTAATTGTGCTCAGCTCCCTTTTATGGCAGCACGTGTAGGCAAGTGCAAGTTTCCAGATTCCTGGCAGAGCTTTCTATTGGAAAAGGGGAAAAATGGCTCAAAAAGCACAGCCAAACCCTGATGGCCATAACCATGGAGGACTATTTATTTCCCCTTTTTAGGCCTGTACTCTGTACTGGGCTGTCAGAGCAACAGCTCCTTGCTGTGGGGGTGCTTCCCACCCAAGTGATCTCAAAGCTATCTATCTGCTGAGAACGGTGGGATCCCATTGATCACACTTCAGGGGCATGGGGAAGGAAGAACAGAGACATGACATGACATGATCTCCTGCCTTGCTCCTGTGTCTCCTTACAGCTGCAATTTCTCACCACTTTGAGACTAGGGCCCTGGTGTCACACGAGAAGTAGAAAATCATCCATTAATCTTCTTCCTGTTTTTCACCCAGGAGCTGCTGTGTTTGCTCAGGTGGGGATGCATTTGCTCAGAAAGGCGAACGCTGCCCATTGGCAGTGGCCACCCTTTCCCTGCCCCTCTCCAGAGGGCTCTCCCAGAGGGGATGCGGCAGCTGCCTTCTGCTTGACGTCCATCACTGGTAAACCAGCAGATGGGTCACCCTCCACTCCAGAAGCAAAGGACCGAGTCCGCCTGTTGACATTAACCTCAATAATAAAAGGTGCAACTTCTGCCTGTAAAGAAAAAGAGAAAAAGGGCAAAGGTTTGGGTCATGTGTCCCCCCTCCCCTCCCTCCAATGGCTTTGATCCATTTTAGGCTTTGGTCCAAAAGCTCATTAAAAGGGAAGTACAGCAAAGTATTACTCTGAAAGAGAGGAAAAAATAGCTCATCCATCAGAAGAAAGACAAACAGTATCAGCTACTGGTTGCTAATTTGCTCTCCCCAGGGAGATCTGCTTCTTTTAAACCAGAATAGTGTTTTGCTGTGGAGGGATGCTGAGTCCGCCTGATGCTTTCTTACCCTGGGCATCTCCCTTTCCTGGCATGACCCCAGGGCAGGCATCTCCTCTACCTGTTAACCTCCTCTGGTGTACTGGATGGACACTCCTTGCAAAAGGGACACCTCACTGATGTGTGGATGGCACCTGAAGTCACCTGAACAGCTGAAATGTGGCATATAGATGCATCCTGTAACAGCAGGATGGTGGCAGATAGATAGGTAAATTCAAAAGAGAGGAACCAGTCTGAACCAGCCAAGTAAAGCAAAATAAGGCATTTCTTCAAGGGGGGCGTGGGGTGGGGGTGGGGGTTGTTAAACATATTTCAGGACAAAACTAGTTATATTGGTGGTACCAGCCCAATACTCAACAGAGTTCCTGGTCGGAGCAAGGACTATGGAGAAAGCCAGATGAAGATGCAAATGTTGCATGACAGTGAGGAAATGTTTGTTTGTTTGTCCAAAAGTAACTCAAAAGGCTTTTGAGCAGAAACTACTGAAGACACTGATTTGCAGTGTCACTAGGAGCACTAGGGAAACACCAGAAAAGTAAAAGAAAGATGATGGGTTTACTGATATTTAAGAAGCATAAATGAGATGTCCATTCATGATCTTCCAGTCCAGGCAGAATAATGGAATAGCTGAATGGGATTCCTTATTAAAAAATGAAGGGAGAGGGGGCTAATAAATGCCAGTCATCACTATCAAACTGGAGACCTCTTCTTTGTTGAGATTATAAGTTTGGTGGGTACAGGTAAAGATATTTACATGTTTAAATTTAGTCTTCATCAAGGCATTTTCTTCAGGAAATTTGATTAAAAAGCCCAGAATGATACATAATTCAAAGTGGAGCACGTTTGGTGGCTCGGAAGGTGACTCACTGCCAGAGCTCCCGTGTAACTGTAACTGGGGAATCGTTTTGGCAGGCTGGTTTCCAGTGGGGTCCTGCAGCAACTGCAGTGTTAATCTTGCCTCTCTTTTCTCCTGCATTAACTGTGGCTTGTGCTTTGTGTGTGTGTGTGCTTGGGTAAGCGTGTACCTCTTTTTCTGGTGGGTTTGCACCTGCCTACAGTGGCTGTTCCTTGATCCCACATCTTTAATGGCTTTTATCAAGGGTCTGAAGGGCAACAGCATGAATCTTGCATTGATCACATTTGCAGGCAATATAAAAGTTGGAGCCTGGTGAAGAGGGCAATCTGCTTACTGACACAGTGCAGCAAAGACTGGTCAGTAGGATGAGCACAGTGTAAAACATCTGCTCGGCAAAAGCACCGAAAGCCCTGCCTCGCCGTGGGAGCTGCTGGCAGCTCTGCCCCTCCGGTTAAATCAAGCTTTCTATCCATAGGTACTCCCCTCAGGAACAGGCCATTGCAGGGGTCCTCAGGCTGGCATCGGGCACTTGGCATTGGGATGGGCTTGTGTTCAACAGGAGTTGATTCAGGGAAGGCCTGTGGTCTCTGCTGGTATTTTTCATGCCCTTTTCATGTGAGGACTCCAAAAATTTTTGCCACTGAAAATGTAGATCCCTTAGAAATGACATTTATGACATTTATGTAGACGGTAATACAGTTGTAGAACAGTTTTATCGAAGTTGCCCTGTTTAGTCATCTAAAAATAGCCTGCACAGTGGGTCAGCTGTCACAGGGTAACCCTGGCAGTCCTGTCTAGCTCATCTAAAAAGTGGTGCTTGTACCAATTTATTCTCAAGAGAAAGATGTATTCTCTAGTACAGCATTAGTCAGCAGTCTCTTCTGCTTCAGCAGTTGCTATTTTTTAGTCATTGGAAGGAGGGCTGCTTTAAGAAATACCATTTGAGTCATAGGGAAATTGAGCAGGGGTCAAGTCTCGCTGTCCTGAGTAGGAAGTTGCACTCCCACTTCCTTCCTGCCTCCTTCCAGAAGATCTCGATAATCCTCTCCCTCCCGCCTTTCTGTCACTGAGCTGCCTGGGGAGTGAAACCTGTCCCGGCTCCCTCAGGAGCCTGTGAAATGCTCCCAAAAACAGCCTCTCCCAAACCCCACTCGCTGCCTCCTTCAGTGAAGCTGCAAGGTATCAATAAGATTTATTTTTTGTGCACCCTTGGCTACTCTCAGGTTCAGGCCCACCCCTTACTGTGTGTCTTATGGCTCCTGAAAAAGTGAGAAATAAAGTGCCTCCAGCTGTGGGACGCTGGGCTGAGTGCCCAGAGGGTGGTGCAGAGCTCTCCATGGCCGTGCCCTGCCATTAGCACCTCTTCCCACTGGGTCACCATGCCTGAGCAATGCCTGCTTGACCAAAGCACTTTGTTGGCTGTAATTATTATTGGTTTTGCTGCAAGTTGAATGTTTACTGCTTAGCAAATTGATGCATAACACAAGGCAACTATGATTTAATCTCATTGTGCAAAGGGGAAAGTTTAGGCCTGTTCCTGAAAGTGATGGCATGGAGGGATGTGGCAAAAAGCCGCATGAAGAAGTGGGCTAATTCTCAGGCTGGCTTACCAAGGAGGAAATGGCTGAGGATACTTTCATCTTTGCATAGCTGGATGCGTGCGTGCTTCACAAGCAGTGCCCAGGCAGCCCTTCCTCCCTTCAGCATACGGAGGAAGGAAACAGCGGTGATAACGTTCGGTGGAAGGTAGCGCTGGCTCGCAAGCTGCGGGGAGGATGTGACTCCACATGTGGCACTGGAGCTGGGCTGGGAGCTGTGGCAGGGGAATCTCCGGCAGCTTGGACGCCACGTCTGGCTAAGAGAGGCCCCAAAGGAAGAGGACAAAGGGCTTAGCTGCCCCGGAAAGGACAAAAACACTGTTGGTGCCCATGCTACTCTGTCAAGGTGGGGTGGAAAGATGGGAGGGGGAGCTTTCTGGCTGGTTTAGAGGAGACCTGCACATCTGAGAGACCCCCACTTTGGAAACGTGTGTCTTCATTGCCTTGGACATGTCAGTGCTTTTGGCTGCCAGACCCAATTCCCTGTATATGTTACCCTTCACCCAGGGTTCCCAAAGCTGTCTGCAGTCCTCGATTACACTGGTGCCTTCCAGAAGTACACAGGTAATAACAAGGAATGAGTTTCAGGTGGTGATACACCTTATATATCTTTTTAAATAATTTAAAACTATGTTAATTTTTATACATGTTGAAATGCCGCTGGCTCTCTAAACTGATGTGAAGAGGGAAAAAAACTGGATTCTTCTTCCTGAGTTTGCAGGACGCATTTATCCAAGGCTAGCAGCAAGCGTTGCTAACACCAGCTGCAGATGTTCATTCTTGCTCTGTTAAAGGTGGCCCTGTGCCTCCCGTCCTGCTGAGCCCCACTTGTGGTGGGCTGACAGCCCTGGTGCTCCAGCCTCTCGGGCACAGAATGGACAACAGGCAGCTGTGGAAAACAGGGCGGTTCTGGCAAATGCCGGCAGTTCCTTGCTGCACACCTGGCAACGACGCATCCCCTGGGCTCGTGGTGGCTGCTCCCGGCAGCTTCGCCCCCCCCCGCTTCCCGCACACCTGGCAACGACGCATCCCCTGGGCTCGTGGTGGCTGCTCCCGGCAGCTTGCCTGCCCACCGGCACTGGCGCCCAAGTGCCACCACGGTGCAGCACCTCGCCCTGTGCAACTGAGGCCATGTGGGTTTGTTCAGCTGCACCGTTGCTGGATTCATTTTTATTTTCACTGTGACAGCTTTTACAGGGAGAAGTCAAACTCTCCTCCTAGCTAAACCTTTCTATTATTCTATTGCATTGCAATAGAAAATTAGAAAGACTATTATTGTCTGCAAACGCCTATACCTACAGTTGATGTATTATTAGAGAATGAAAGAGGAGGCTCCAAATTCTTATTTTTAAGCAAAAATAAAATTATGACAAACTATATCTCTTTTGCATGTTGAAGGATTGGGTGTAACACAGGTTCTGGGCAAAAAATCTAAGGGACACTTGTAAACTTTCTTCTGAAACCTTGCCTTTCATTCATTTGTATGTGGTCTGATCTGTCAAGCAGGACACAGCATCTCTGGGAGCAGTGGGCACAGAGAGCTGCCACTGAGCATCACCGAGCGTAGGCAATGGCCACTCTGCACCCATCGGGTAGATGCCTCTGCAAGAGGGTTATGAAAAGTTTGTCATTCCTTATGTTGCCTACACATGATAAAACCCTCTACAAACAGAAAGCAGTTAGCAAGCTAGTATCTAGAAAAGGTGTAAAAGACAAAAATCTCAGACCGAGTTTTACTGTAGTTTCAAGTAGAAATATCCCTGTGCACTGCTGTTGTGCCCAGATTTCCCCTAGGCAGGATTAGTCTGTGACCAGAGGGCTGCTCATCTGCAAGCCCAGGTAATCAGTTTTGAAACTGCATTTCTGAGGAGACCTCATTATGTTGCCAAATGACAGTGAGCTGGCCTAACGCGCCAGTCTTCCAGGGCAGCCTTGGGCAGCCAGGCACCGCTCTCAGCAGTCAGATGTTTTTCCTAACACTGTCTGGAGAGGCATGAGCTCAGGGTCTAGTGACCCTTGAACAGGGGACTGAGGGCGGGGTCGGGGTGGGGGGGAAGGAGACGGATGGCATTTGTGGATGCAGGTGGAAATGGAACAGGATTCGTGCCAGGATGTCCTGTTGCACTGGGGTAAACCCCTGGCCACCAGGGAGCCCTGGCTTTGTAGACTTTATTTGGATGATGTGACATGTCCCAGAAGACTTCACATAGAAAACTGTTTCTGGTTCCCCCCTACTGTTTCTGTGATCCCATTCTTTATTGTCACCGCTATGGAGAAGTTAATCACAGGCACCAGCAGAAATGCCTGCAGTGTGTAATAGGTGGTGGAGCCTTGCTGTAAAACTGCTCGCCATAATGAGAAGGAAGAGTTTCTGCAGAGAAGCCTGAAGCCAGGGAGAAGGTCGGGCTGGGCACCTGGACCACGACAGCAGAAGGGAAGGCTCGCTGCTTGCTGATGCCTCCCCATGACCCGAAGCCCTGGTGGCAGAAAAGTGACCTTCTGCAGGAGCTTGGGCAAAGGGTGCCAGGGAGTGAGCCCCACTGACAGGACATCAATGTTTCCATACCCTGGAATGGCTTGGACACCATACAAATCAATGATAGGCACCATGGCTGTACTCCAACGTGAAGGAGAATCAGTGGTGGGGTTGCTTTTACTGCAGTATGTCTCAAAGCAGTGTATTTGTGGATGCCTGAACATAGATTGTATAGTATTTTCTTCCTTGCAATAAGGGACAGACCGTTTGACTAAAAATAAAATCCAAATTCAGCCCAGAGTGGATTCCTCCAGAATATTGCTTTTGGCCAAACTGCTCTGAATTGGACAACAACGTCTGGAAAAGCTTCTGTGTCCCTTGACTGACTAGAGAAAAAAATTGTGCTTGATCTTGGCAAATATCCCAGCTCTCTTCAAAGCGCAGAATGCTTCTCTCCTTTTTGACCTCATTGCTGTTGGACTCTTATGGCAGCCAGAGTTTAGAAGCTCTTGGTTTATTGCAACAAACTGAGAATGGCTGGCAGCTGAATTCCATACATGCAGGAATGAGGCGGTTTATTCTTTCTCCAGAAAGGTACAGAACAGAAGCTTTGTCCAGCCAAGCATTGCCCACAAAAGGTGTGAAGCAGAGCTCCAGCCCACAGAGACTGCCCTTCCCAGAAGGAAAAACATCATTCTACACCATGTAAATCAGCATTTTGCTCTGTGGGTCAGGAGACCTGTGTGGCATGTACCCGATGGAGCTGCTGTAGGAGATGTCAGCAACAATATGTCACCTAATTTGCTCTTCCAGGGAACTCAGTTCCCCCGGTTTGAAACACTGGAGTTAGTCATCATTACCTTATTAGCCCACTCTTCCATGACGTAGTATGCAAGTACATTTTTAACTACCATTGTAGTGCTTCATGGCATTTATTCAACTGAAAGGCAAAGGAGCAACATCTGTTTCAAAGGGAAGTGCAAGTGTGGGTAGAAAGTGCCGCCTCTATCCATGCATGGTGAAGTCAGCCGCTGTGCTCTGGAGCTGGCCCTTGGGTTGGGCAGAAGGAGGCGAATCCTCCGGTCTCTTTGTGGGGCACGGGAAAGGCAGATCCAGCCCCTTTTGGGAACAGACATGAGCAGGGTCCCCACGAGAGGGTGAATCACAGCACCACCATCCTGCAGCCAGACTTGCCCTGAGATGATCACTCATGGCCAACAGCGTGTCCACGAAGCAGGATGGCCCCTTTGCTCCACCTCCTAACATCCCTCAGACTTTGGGCTGGTGCGGTCCCTGCCTTGTTGCTGACCTGGTCAGGAAACCTGTGGAGGGCAAGCCAAAGCACCTGGGTGCTCTGTATTAGGCAGGCTTTTCACTGTGTGCTAGGGAGTGTTGGCTCATACAAGTTGCATGCCTACACCTAAACAAAGCGGAGAACCTTTTTCACATCAAAAAGACCACCTATTTTGTCTGACATGGCCTCCCCTTCATTAACCCCCGACCACTACTTGCTCCTAGATCTGTGTATCCATTTAGATATTCAGGCATTCAATTGTGTGGGGGTTTTTTAATTTAAATTTGACTCTGAGAAAGAACGAGATGAGCTCTAAGTAACAGAATGTGATAGCTCTGGAATATTACACAGCATTAATCTCAGCAGTGAGTGGGAGCAAGACACTGAAGGATGCGCAGCCTGAGAAAACCAGGGAGGCTCAGTAAGTAGCAGGAGCAGATAAAAGCAGACAGCTTGGGAAGATTTTTGGAAGAGAAATATCAGTATAAAGAAGGCAGACAGGAGAGAGACAACCCAGGCCACTTCCAGGGCAGACCTTTCAGCAAGTGCCAGCAGCTCTGTGCTGCTGGATGTGGAATTGGTTTATGGGTTTCTCTCATTTCCAGGCTCTTGGAAAACTATTGTCTGGTGCCTGACCTAACGGGAAGTGCAACTGCTCAACACAGGGACCGCATCCAAGAAAAAAATGAAAAGCAAAAAATGAAATTCAGAGGTTGGCTCTTCCTATTTTTAGTTTGTCTGCAAGTTATCCGGAGGTGCATGCAACTTATTTTGGAAGATTTAGGAAGCAGAGCGTGTTGCCAGTTCTTGCAGTATAAAAAACCCAAATGTGCTGCATTTCTTGTGACAATGATGAGCTGCAAAAGATACCTAAATAGGCAGCGTCGTTAAGGGAGGCTGGTTTTAGACAGTTGCATTGAAGATTTTTCAAGTAAAAGCTGAAGCACTTGCCTCTCTAATGTTAAAGAGACGAATATGGGGGTGTGGGGAAGAGTGACCCAACATGTCTGTGGTTCTGCAGCTGGGGTCATAGGTTGTGTAACTGCCCAGAAATTAATGAATTGGGATGCAGTTGTACAGGTGCTTTGCATTTCCAAACTGTCCCATAAAAGAGAGGTTGCATTCTATCATTTGCAAAGATGCCCATAGATCTGGTGGGGATTTGGCAGCAGGAACCTTGCAGCTGAGGGTTTGCCCGTGTTGCAGGCAGGCCAGGTGAAAACATCACCCAGGATCGGCTCCCTTCCCAGCCCCGTTAGGCACCACTCGGTTCCCTGGCCTGACCCACTGGTGAGCTGCAGGCTGAGCTCAGCCAAGAGCCGCCCTGAGGCTTTCACTGAGGTTTGAGGTCCAGCCCCCCTGGAAGGGGAACCAATGGTGCTTTAACCTCAGCCTGTGGCTGTCTCTGGTCTCTCTGTGCCTTACTGCGTAGACACGAAGAACTCGGTTTTGTTTTCCTCTGAACCACTGCGGCTCAGTGACTCCCACTGAGCTGCTCCTGATGGAGAACTAAAACTGTTCCTCACCAAACACAGCTATGCCTGATGCACATAGGCTCCCTCTTTCTTCCAGCTGCATTTACTGCTAGGGCCTTGTTAGCTCCCCAGTACATTTTCTTTTTCCTGGTCAAACCAGTAATCTGGCCGAGGTGCCATTCCCTTGTGTGAGCTCTGGGAACATCAGGGTCCTGGAGGTAAAGCCACGCCAGAAAGTCACAGCCAAGGGGCTGGTGTTGTACGCAGCCAGGGGGTTATTGTCTGCTGTTCTCGGGCACTAATTGCTGATGAGACTGTGTGTATGTAACACATCTTGTTTCTAATCAAGTAAACAAGTATTTTCCTGGCCTTGGCACTGGCAGCCAAAATGTGATTAAAATTCAGTGAGTTTCCTCCTCTCCCTGGTAGTGAGCGTTCCCGCCGAGCCAACGAAGACCTGAGCTGCAGCCTGGACAATAAATTCTGTGAAGGAAGATACAAACCTCCAGGAACAGCCTGTTGCCTCGGCAGGTCTGCGGAGCCTGTTGCTCAGAGGACCCCACTGCATCGCTTTGGCAAGGAAAAGGCAGTGCTGCCCCACAATGGATGAAAGGAATGCGATATCCTGAGGTCTCTTCCAGCATCAGATTTCCAGCTTCAGGGGAGGACAGGCTGAAAAAGAGGCAGATATGTCTCTGCTGACCCTGCCTGCACCCTCTTGAAATGCCTTAAGTCTGTGCATCAGGGCTTCTGTCGATCACCTGCGGGGCCAAGGAAGAATTGCTCAGCTCCTCATTGCAGACCTTGGATATGGGGGAGTTGGTTTCTCTGTTATTCCTGTCCTCTAGTGATGTGGAGGAGTGTGGCATCAGCAAGTGACGGCGTGCAGAGAGGCTGGCTTGTGCTCCCCGCAGTGTGCCTGCTAATACCTGTGGGCTTCCTATGGGCAGGAGAAATTATATTTTCCAGCCTAGGTTGATGGAAACCACTCCACGGCTTTTCCTTCTTTCCTTCCATACTTCCTTCCTTTCATCTGCCCACTTGGGGAGGTCTTTTACTTCCTGTGGTCACCTGAGAATTGCCATGAACAAGTCCCAGTCTTCCACAAAGGACCTGGACATGAGCAAGGCCCATGGGGCTCCCCTGCGTGCTTCCTGCACGCAATATAGTTGTGACTTTCACCAGCCTCCTGTAGACTTGGGAAGTGAGGCATGGATGCCCCCACATCCCCTTGCTGGTCTCTTAGCTGGTCTCAGCTGGTCGAGGGGTCCAAGGTCATATCCCGTGTGGATGCTAATTTATTCAGGAAGGCTTGCTCCTTTGGCAGATGTTCTGCATTTCACTACATCAGAGACTCAGTTGTCAGCAGAGAGGGCAACATGCATATTCAGAGCCTCCTTTAATGTCAGCCATTGCAGAAAACGTCTGCTGCTCGGCATTAACTGCGTGCAATGCTGGGCGGCTATTGGTAATGCACCTCGTCAGGCTCTGTGCAAGTGGGGCAGCTCCCTTGCAGGCCTTTTCAATCTCACTTCATTTATTAGAGAGGCTGATTACTCTGATCTCTGCTCTGAGAGACTTTCACTAGCAAGCTAGATGGTGAATTTGCAGTCCACCAAGTATGGCACACTTGCACCCTATGGGGCTAATGAAATTTAAGCTTTTCTTCTAGAAGGTGGCTTAATGCACTTCTTGCAAGTCCCTTGCTCAGTGATTGCCAGTACGTCTCTTCCCAAAGCCTGCCCACTGCAGCAAGTGCATGGGGGTGTTAGCCTGGTTACTGTGCATTAGCTCCCTTTGGTAGTTGTCCACGGACATACGAAGGTGGTCAAAGGTGATCAAAGGTGGTTGTTAGTGTCTTCCATCTTATCCAAAAAGCTTCTAGTTAGAGCTGAGAAAACAGTAAATACCTAGCATGTAAGGGCCTTGAGTGCTCTGCTAACAGCAGCAAAACGTGAGTTTATGAATATGCAGGAAGTAGTCGGAGCATGTAGTCAATGTATAAATCTAGATGCTGGTGGCATCTCATTGGTGAAGACTTTCTCAATCTTGCTGGAGGAGAATAACTGGAATCATTGTGGTGCTGCTCTTTCAAGGATGCTCCAGACTTGAGCACATCAGAAACTATAGAATCATGGAATCATTTAGGTTGGAAAAGACCTTTAAGATCATCAAGTCCAACCATGAACCTAACACTGCCATCCCACCATTAGACCATGTCCTTAAGCTCCTCGTCTACCTGTCTTTTAAATACCTTCAGGGATGGGGACTCGACCACTTCCCTGGGCAGCCCATTCAGTGCTTGACAACCCTACCAGAAGACAGTTACTAGAACCATCATAACATCGCCTTCATGCAGTGTGCCAGTGTTGCGGGGCCTTTCAGCTAAGACTTGGGCAAAACCTGAGCTGTTTATTCCTGCCTGAAGTTAGATTCATTCGTGGGTATTTTATTCCACAGGTCTAGGAGGTTGAAGGGCTTCACTGTGTCACACTGGTTTCTTTAGGATGCCAACCAGTTATTGTGCTCCTCAAGATTACCAGGCTTGCTTTTCCAAGGCAGGGGTCAGCCAGGAGCCAAGCCATGCCAACCAAGGAGAACATAGATGCGCCTTATAGAACATCATTTAAGGATAAGTGTCTGTATAGAGTGAAAGCCAAAAGTCTTTCACACCAGCAGGGTCAGCTCACATTAGTCAGTATTCCTGGTACAGTGCCTCGCTGCAGGTTCACTATGCGGGGCAGCTTTGCTACGCACCATTTTGCAGCTCTGGTGGTGGAAAAGAGGACTGTAAGAGCTTTGTTGCTAAGGGGTGGCCTCAGCACGAGTTTTCGTTATGCGCGCTGTGTGTCTGTCTGACATGGTGATATGTACAGAACAGTGGCAGGCACGAGGTGTCCCCAGCCGTGGCTACCACCAGGTTGTAATGCTCCGGCAGCTTGTCTGCCTCTGGCTCTGGAGCTGGGAACCGGCTGTGCTGTGTGAGGTGGCTCAGCTTAGCAGGTACCTACCTCCCTTCGGGGGCAGAAGCGAGGCCTCAGCCAAGCGTTGGCTGCCATTTCCATGCTGGGGAGATGGATGAGGGTTACTATTGGCCATACCTGGCATTAACTTGTGAAACCTCTTGAGTCTGTCAGCCTGTGGGTTTGCTCCAGGCAGACTGCGAACCTCAGTGCCATTTCCACTCCCCCTCCTGCAACAAGGTTTAGGGTTAAACTAACAAATCCTCATTTTCCCCAGATGGTAATCTGGAGTTAACACAGGCACCAGTGACTTTTCAGAAGACCAACCTGCACTTCCAGGGGTCAGCAGGCTCAAAGCACTAAAAATCCCCGAGCATCTCATGGTTGGCTGGGAACTTTGTCTGTCGTATAAATCGAGCACCGCATACAGCCAGAGGTGCTCAGGTCGGGCCCGTTAGACATCTGCTTCCTGCCCCTAAAGCTTCAGTCCTGCTTTGCTGCAGTGCCCTCAGGCTTGGTCTGCAGATGTGCCCGGTCCATGCCTAACGTGGGGCACCGGCACAGCAGTAACAGCACACGGGCACGGCGGCAGCATCCTTGGCCAGCCCCTCTGGAGCCTCCAGCCAACAGCCCAAAGTTACAGCCTCCGCCCAGTCAGCAGGATAGTTCAGGTCTTGTCTAACCTGGGCTGGGAGCATTTGGACCCACAGCTCCCACAGCACGGGGGAAGGTAGTCATTCAGCAGGGTGAGGAGGGAAATTTAGGAGAAAGCACCCCCCCGTTGAAGCTAGCTGGCCTGCAAGGAGGAAGGCAGGGTTCCCAAAGGCTAGACAATGCCCAGAGTAAGGCCCTCGCCTGCAGCCCAGAGAGTGAAGCCTGGCAAGCTCAGAGCCCCTGACCTGGGGAATACACATGCTTTTTTCTTTTTTTGTACACCAGTGACTAAGATAAATCTCTAAAACTCACAGTCACTGATAGCTCAGTAAAATTTCTGCAAAAAAAAAAGGTTCAGAAAACCTGAATTTTACCAAATGAGGAAAGCTGTCAATTTTAGGGCCACCCAAATATAACTCTGCTGCTGGCTAAAACAAAGCTTATTGCAGAACGAAGCTGAACCTGAATGCTGCAGCTCTGGCCACAGCACCACACCGTATAATTTTTCCTGCCGCTCTCCTTGCAAGCTATTTATACCACCCCCACTTCACGTAGGCTGCAGCCGCCGCTGTGCCCGAGCCTCTCAGGCCGAGCGCGCTGCTCTCTGGAGGATGCTTTCTTCTAGGAATCAGGACACAAAAGCTGCCGGAGTGTATTGTTCGGCGTCGCCCAGCGAAGCAGGGAATCGAAGACAGAGAGCAGGACGGAGGCAGCGCTTGCCACGGATCCGCCTCGCCCTGTGCACAGAGAGGAGGCCGAAGCATCGGAAGATGAGAAGAGCATTGATACACACTCCCCATGTCGTGGGGAGGAGGATAAAAAGGAAGCAGAATCTACGTCTGCTTTTGAACTGCTTGTGGAAAAGCTAATGTGCGCTTCCTCCAAAATGGTGGCAAGCCCTGCTTTCCTGGAGCTCGTAGCTGCCTCATGACTGTCCCCGCTAAATTAGTGGGAACGGACTTGAGCTGACACTGAATACTTCTGAAAAATGTATTATTTTCTCACCTTTGGCTAGAGCCTTTTCGGCATTTAGCTGCTGGGCAGGTAAGTACATTTGGTGCCTCATTTCCCAGGCAGAGCGAGGCTGTTTGGGCAAAGCCCTTGCTTGCCGTGCGTTCATATAGCCACACCACGAGGCCGTCCCGTTGCTGTCAGATCTCTGGGTGTTACAGCAATGTAGGCTTGTTGTGCATCAGGATTATCACCTGGAGAACACCCCTGCTGTAGGCAAGGCTTGGCACCAGTCCCTTTCACTTTCAAACAAGAGTAAGATCCACGGGTGGCCTTGTGCTCTACACATAGCTAAGACTGCATCCCAAATACCGCAGTATATCACACCCAGTGAAAATCCTATTAGAAATGTCTGTGAAGACTGGATGCTGACAGAGCTATCTCACGAGCATGGCTACGCTGCCAGACCTGTCAGTCCATCATGTGCCAGAGCCCTGTGTTACGATCGGCCTAGTTTGGGCCTGCAGAGAGAGAATGATTAAAAAACTGTAACCCACGGTATGCAGCACTGAATGTTTCGCGGTGGCAATGGCCAAGAATCACAAATTAAGTCCATTTTGGGTCCAGGAAAGGAAATAGTTGTGCAATAGCATCACTTCCTATTCAAATTCTCTACAGATGGGGAACCAAGGTCCAAGATAAGAATCACAGGGTGAGGCTGATACGTGCTGAGGTATGTTGGCCATGAGAGTTGTTTTGAGTCTTCTCAGTTGTGACCTATATGATCTGTGCCTCCTTTCCTCCGGCACTTCTAACAAGGCTGGGAGCTATGGGTCTAGGCTACTGTTAGACACCGACTTATGAATTCTTGTGGTGCATTTGTAAGCCACAGTGAACAAAGTCCGCATTATTTCCGAACAAGAACATCCACATAAACATGTAGTATATTTTTATCTTACAGATTATCAGCATCACCATTGTAATGAATGCATTTTAACTTCCCTGACCATCTCTATTATCACCCAGTCTCTATTTTTCAAACTATAATGTAACAAGAGATGCCAGGAGCATAATGCCTCAGGCTGCTATTCACAGCAAAGGCATCTCAGCTAGGAACAGAACCCCACCATGCTCTTTCCTATTGTGTTTCTTAGGGCAAGCGTGGTGCTCTGCAGCCAGGATGGGAAAAACGACCTTGCGAGCACATGTGGGTGAGACCCAGCCAGGAACTGCCAGCCCAACTAACCTGCACTCTGCCACCCTCCCCAGTCTTTGTTTTGATTAAAACAGCGAGGGAAACAACAGTGCAGGTTCTCGGTAGGCACAATCCAACCTCCCTAATTGCTGGCTATTTCTGAAAGGGGCTCATATTGCCTCCCTGCTTCCACTGCCACCTCTGCAGTAAAAAGCCAACCCCAAAAGTGAAGGCCATGAGCACGGTGAGCTGGTCTGACTCACCCTGTAGCCTCACATGCACCAGACGTTACCACAACAGGAGCAAAGCAAATGCAGGGACAAGGTCTCCTGTTCAACAGCAGCTGCCCTTGGCTTGGGTCAGGCATAAGATGAAGTTGCACCATAACCTGGCATCTGAGATGTGTTTTGGTTAACCCTTTCTGTTGCTGAAGCTCAGCCTTGCAGTACACGATCCTTCAGGTGGAGCCTCTAACCCAAAACAGACAATGAAGAATATGCCAGAGTTCTCTGACATTAGAAGATGGAAACTGCGCAAAGGTTGGTTTGTATCTGCTGGTGGGCCCTCTCTGGGGCTTGTCATAAGCCAGAGGAGCTTGTGCCTACTCCCTTTTTTATTTTTAATCTCTCAGACGCCAATGCTGGCTGACTCAGCACACATCATGAAGCAATTTTCACAAACAGGTGTGTTGTGATTTACTGCTTCACGCGGTGCTGCCACCCCGTGCGACTCCTGTCCGGGAGGCAGGGGCGGTGGGCAGGAGCACTGGCTCCAAAAAACTGGCTTACTGCAGGCTGGCCACCAGCATGGGGAAGCACTGCAGAAGCAGGGCAATGGGATCGTCAAGCAAACGGGACTTATTCCTGAAGCCCATGCGTGGGAAGCAGTGATTTTAGCCTAAGAGCATGTGTGTCCTGCATCAGCGAAGGCAGTCGCTGGATGCTTCGGTCACAGGACCTGCCCTGCAGGTTGCAGGGTTCCCGTGCCAGCACCCAGGAGCTGGTTACCCTAGATGTTTGTTTGCAAGATTAAAAAGAAGAAAAAAACCCAACCTTCTGGAAGGGATCCTTAAAAAAAAAAAAAAAAATAATTGTTCAGTCAGAAGATTGCTGGTTTGCTCCAGATAAAGAGCTATTTTTGCACGGCAGTCGAAAGGGAAGCAACTTGTTATGTTTTATGGCCTCTGTTGCCCCCTCCAGTCCTACATTAGTAGTCAGTGCTGTTTGGAAAACAACAGTCCTGGGAAAACCTGCACTAGTAATAACGTCTCAGGCTCATTATTTGATATACATCTGACATGCGTTGGAAGTGAAAATTGGGGTCAGAATTTCCTTTTCTAGCACCGCCAACTTTCTATCAGAAAAGAAAAGCCTGTTTATAGAGGAGACAGCCTTGCAGGAGCTGAAGTGAACGCGCAGATGAACTTTGAGTCCCCTCAAAACTTTCTGCCCTAAGCGTAAATGCACCTGTAACCTGGCTTTCTGTAGCCTGTGAGCATGTGCATAGAAAAAAATTATGCTTAAAAGCATTGTAAGGGAGTCTGGTTTTTTCTCTTTGGTGGCAAGCCCAAGGGCACACACGCTGATCAGATGTTTGTTCCTTGGCTGTACCAACTGGAGGGAGCCCCAGCTTCACTGTCCTGGCAGAGGAGGGGGCTAAGCTATAGAAACAAGCAGACAAACACTGATTCCACACCTTTTTAAAGCCATGTCACCGGGTACTAACCAACAAATATTATCATTACTTTACTATGTCTTCCAATTATTTTTTTCAAGCCAGCTAGACAGGGCGCCTTCAGTAATTTCATACTGAAGCGTGTCACTTTCTTGGGGAGGCAATTTTAGAGGCAGAGAGGGAGCCAAGAGGTGGTCATGCTACCCCAATGTGGACAGGGTGAGCAAGCTGTAGAGGTTTATATCTGGATGAAGCAGGCGAGGGTAATCTCTCCTGCCCTCATGCCCACCTCACCTAAGGACACACAGCAAAAGAACTCAGCACAGCAATGACACGTTTTATTGACCCTTTAATGTCCAAAATAGGTTTTTACACTCAGTTCCTCCAAATAAGTTTTCTAAGTGAAGGCATATTTAGAAAAGCAAAAGCACTCTCCCTCTTACCTTCATGAGCTTTGCCGTGCGCTCCTGCCATGCCTTATGGATTGCTTCCAAAAGATCACATCCATCAGCCATTGTAATCTGAAAATGTCCAGGCAAAAATTATGATGGTACAGTGGTGTCTAGTGCTTGGCCATCCCATGACTGGGAATGTAACTGGAGCTGGACAGAAGAATCTTTTCAAAGGATTTAGAAATAAAAAGGTACAGTTTTCTCCCTTTGAAATAATAACTAAGGGGACCAGACACCTGGGCTACAGAGGTGCTTTAAACTGGGACCTAGACAGGCCAGGTGACCAAGGTGGTGGCAAACCAGCGTATCAGGACCATGCATTCCTGAAACGGGGAAGAACAAAGCCTGACCAACACCCACCCCCCCCACACTCTTCTTCCCCAAAAATTTTGGGGTTGCATTTCTTTCTGATCCCCTTTAACTTCACTGCCCCATCTCTCCAAGCCCACTTGCTGGCTTTGCCAGTCTGAGAAACTCCCATCAAGTTTCACATAATCAGCAACGACAACCACGCAGGCCAAAAGCTGAACACTCACTGTCTTCCCCACTGTCCCCGAGCAGGATTCTTACCAGCTGTTTATCTGTGATAATCTAAATGCACAGTGAAGTGCGACACATTCCAGCATAGCCCGCCAGTGGCATCAGAGAAGGGAGTTCGGAGACGACGAGGTTAAATACATGAAATGCTGGAGAATTGTGCTTGCTGAAAGCATATGTTAGCATACAAAGTTTTTAACTTGATGCTAGAGGAAAGAGGATGATTGCCAGATTGACAGTTAAGAAAAATGTCATTTTAACTGACAACTGAACAAACAAAGAATTAGTGAGGTAAATCTGGAACTCCGATATACTCAGGCTTATAGTATCATTCCAGAGTAGAACAGTCTATGCAGGAAAAAACAGATTTTCAAAGAAAATTGTAGCATTTTTAAAAATAGCCTTTGATGTTTAAAATGCATATAATTAATGACAAAAGTTTTCAAAGATACAGTTGGATTAGTTCTGCTTGGACTGGTTCTCTTGTTCTTGTGCTTCTCACTCAGGAAAGCAAAAAAAGGAAATTAAATAATTCGTGGAATAAAAATGGTTATGTGCACCAAAATTAGAGATAAACTTTAACCAGTGACTTGAATGATTATGTTTTTTTATTGTAAGCTCTGGGGAGTCAGACCTTTTATCACATGCAACAGAGGTTGTTGTCACACTCCAGCACGTGCTTAATACACCAGACATTATTCGTTTTGAGTAGCACGGGCACACTGCAGAGTAAGGGAAGGCTCCTCTGAACCCTGCTATTGCAGTCTTACTGATGAGAGAAGTGCATTTGATCCCCGTTGAAAGGCTGGAGATCTCCAGCTTGTGCAACTTGTCACGAGAGGGATACAGTTAGAGTGCTTGGCAATGCAATTTAATGGCGATTTTAAACCGGTGCAAGTCCGGGCTGCTGTGTGGAGGGGAAGCCCTGTCTTCTCTTCTGCATGTTAGCGCTACTGCTCATGCAGTAAATCAGATGAAAGAACCGCCTGAGGGCTTTGCGAGGCTCCTACCTTCCTGGAACAAGGGCTTGGCTTGGTTTTCAGCTGGATCAGCCCTTGATTTCTCTCACCATTCATCCGAACAGCTATTATTGCTGACACAGGCTGGGGGAGCAAGAGCCCACGTAGCTCTGTGTTTCCACATAGAGATGTGGTCAGCCACAAAGTCCGGGGAGCAACCCGGACCGTGCAGATGACTCCGTCCCGTCAGCACCAAGGGGCTTCTCCGGGGCTGGCTGCTCACACCCACTGGCCTTGCTTGCTTCGCTCCCCTGACTGAGATACTAGAGCATCTGAGAGCCGATTGCAAAAGGCAGATCTTTCTGGATACCAACTAAAATAGATATAAAAATATTCTTGGCCTTCTTACTCGATGTAAAAAAAAAGAAATACAGCTGTAAAACTGAGTAACTTTTTTTTTTTTAAGTTGAAAACTATGTTTAAACAAGTGTTGCTGTTTAATTCATATGCTGCAAGGATTTCCACTTCTGCCTGAAAAATTCCTGAATGTACGGTCTTACAGTGACAATCTATTTTTAAAAATACGTAGCTGAGGCTATTCCCAAGAGGTAGAAGCTTGTGGATTTGCAGTGAAACTGATTCCCGTGTAAGAAAACTGAAACAGATATTCAGGTTCACCTGATATACACAACAGCGGTGACAACTTCTCCACTCATAAAAGATACGACACAATTAGACTGCTAACCTTTCCACTTTGGGAGTTTATCAAAAGAGGCCAGGACTTTAAATTAAATGAGGAGAATCAAAGATAAATTCTGCTATTACAGGAATCTCCTATTCTCCACTTTCGTCTGAAGCTCTCTTGAGAAAGACCACCAGTCTCAGATCTAGCTGCAAACTGCCTTGTTAGAAAAGCTTTGATATTATAATAAAAGATGAATAAACATTGTGAAGGAGCATGTCTGTGAAAGGTATTGCACATTTAAATATCTGAACTGTGATAGCAGAAAGGGTCAGGAAGAAATGAATTAAACAAATAAAGGTTTTGCAGTATCTTTTGGTACACCAGGTACCATACAGTGGGTGCTAGAAGACAGCAGGGCCACAGCACGTATTATGAGCTGGGACTAGAAAAGAGAACAGTTGGCAAATAGAAAAGAGAATTAAAAAAAAAAAGGCAAGGGCAGGAGGAAGAAAACATGCAAAACAGGCACTTTAAAAAACTTTGTTTCCGCAGTGAGCAAGATTTGAACTAGAAATGGATAAAAATAAATAGATTTGAAAACACTACCTATTACAGCCTTTGGGTCCATTTTACAGATAACCTATGGTCTAAGCTCTAAGCAGATACAATTTGAAAGTAGCCTCAGTCTAAAAGGAACATGAAATGTCAGGGGGGGAAAAAAAGAGTCAAAAATGAAGAGCTCCCCCAAGTTTAAGTCTTCTGCCATTTGGAGATTCTCACTGGAGCGTGCAGAGCCTGCGTTGCAGTGAGGATCCTCCATGCATCTGAGGTGAGTAAGCTCTCTGGTGAGCGACAAAGAAAAACATTTGCTGTTATTTTTCTGAATCATCTGCTATCTTGTGCTAAGCGCTTTGAAACAGCTTCTTGCGAAAAATCAGGCAAATACCAAGGAGCACCCAGACTAACGGGGAACCTGGAATTCTTCCCAGGCTCCATACGAGCCCAACGTTGTAAATGAGCAGACACCAGACTACTCCAGCTCATGCACCCTGAATATTCATTGCAACAAATGACTTCTCCACGCATCCTAAAGAAACTCTTGGTAAGTATTTGTCTACTGAACATTTGGCTCTATTACTACTGATAAGGCAGTAATATGTTACCAGCCCACTTTTCCTTCAGGAGATGCAAAGTGCAGATGTTGAGCAAGAACTACGAAGACAGGTAAAGAAAACGCAACAATAGTGTGTAAATATTTAACACATGCTTCCCGAGCGCTACCAAGGTATGCATAAATGTCCATGTATTATGTAGAGGCAGAGTAATCTGGCTTCATCGAGAGCTGGAGTAGAGGGAATAAAAAAAGAAGTGAAGATTTAAGGAAACCTGAAATCTAAGGTAACAATACCATTGGCGAAGAGTAGAGCAGTTTCTTTTCTCTAGACCGGCCTCAGGGCATTTAATCTTGGTGGTGTTCATCTCCGAGGACAGCCAGCCACCAGTCCCACATCATAAAAATGTGTTCACAAGCCACCTATTTCCCCCTGCGTTCTTAACCAGGACACAGGAAAGGTTCCATTTAAAAATCATTTTATTATCAACATAATCTTCCCATTCAGCCAAGTGTGGGTCATGTGTAAGGAATGTCGGTAAATATTCCATTTGAGGCTTCTTTTTACATATTTCCTTGATAAATAAACTCTGAATTCACATAAAAAAGTTAAACTTAAATAACCAATATATTTTTTTGTAACAGGCATACATTGGTAAAATATAAATATTCTTGTACTCAGCCTTTGCTCTAGATAGAGATAACAGTTAGCCACACATCACAGTTATTAACAACTAAAACCAAGAACTCAACTGATTTTCTGGCCTGGACTAAAATATAGATGGAAACAGAAAATTCACATTTTGACTTTGGGCCAAAAGGGGTTGAGAGGCAGGAAGAGAACAGTTTTATTAACAGCCTTGTTAAAAATAGTCTGCTCTGCCACTGAATTTTAACTTATTCTACATTTGGTAGTTGATTCCATTATAATTTTATGTAACACTCAAGTATCACTAACAAAATATGGCACATTATCCATGAACAATATAACGATGTTTTAAAACTACCAGGGCAAAACTGTAGGCGATATGAGTGATTTGGTTCTGGCTAGCCATTTTGTCCTCTCAGTCTGACAATAACCTATTGTATCACGTCACTGTTTTGGCCACTTTCCTGCAAAAGACTGGAGTTCGTTACCTGTAGCTCTAAAGTTTTTCAAACTAACCAGTTACCAGGCAGCCTGACACGCTGGGTTACCTCACCCAGAAGTCAAACCAAAATCGGTTGATCAAGATGCCCTTTCAAAGGACTCTGGGAATGATGGTAAAAGGGACCACGGGACTGCTAGCTTCAAGCTCCAGCGCTGTCAGGAAGCATTCGGTTGCGGCGTCATCATTGCCTTGAGCCTGCAGCACCTCTCCCAGGCCATTCCAGACCTCATGAGCTGTGGAGTTCACCTGGACGGCATCTCTGAGAATCTTCTCTGCCAAGCTGTAGCGCCCGAGCTGGTGAAGTATCAGAGCCTGCAAGAAAACAAAGGAAAAATAGTTGAGATTGGCCAACAGGACTTTCCTGAAGCTCAAATGATATGCTGCAACAGTGAAATGAGCATACGCTGCTCTTGGGTTCAAAGTGTTACAGACTACATAATACTTTAATACTTTTTTTTTTTAAAAAAAAAAAAAAAAAAAAAAAAGAAATGACCTGAAGCAGGACTGGAGCAGGGTACTCCACACCAACAAGGAGTCAAGTGGGTTTGGACAGGAAGCAAAGACATTGAAATGCAAAACCTGAGATGAACAACAAAAACTCCTCCCAATCACCAAAAATCAGTAAGTACCTGAGCTTTTGTGGCAAGCTCCTGTGTCTAAAGTCCTTCTAAGGTGTGTGCCCTGAAGCGTTCGTACCCTGCCTGCACATCTCAGCACCCAGCTCATGTCTTATAACATCTGAGAGTCTGAGATCATACACACAGCACCATCAGCTCTCGGGGACGGCAGTAACAGAATTAGTTCAGGCCAATGGGCAACAGCCATGGTATTCGATTCAACCTGCGGATCAGGAAGTGTGCTAGGACTAATATGGCACCAGTAGTGTATAAAGGTCCAGCAGGCGGAGAACTTCCTCAGTAGCTTCCTAAACACAGAATCTTCGTCTTCCTCTGCGGGATGGGATCCAATTCCATACTACACAATCCAAGAGGATGTCCAAAACTCACTAGGATATGGGCTGAATGAGGCTGTGGAAATCTCCACCCATCAAATTCAGCTATGTTACTGTACCAGAAAAGTCACGGAATGACCCACAAAGAGAGCTTTATTCCGGGATTATAATAATCCTAAAGATGTTATGCATTTTTTACCTTGTGATTCTGTATTGCAAAATGCATACGGACCACAAATCTCTCTTTTCCAGAGAGGCGTCCTGATTACATGCTTACAGATTCCTTGTGACTTCTCCCCTCCCAGCCCCCACTCCTTGGACCACGATTTCTTTTCTTTGACCCTGTACATCTGTCCCTCAAATCCTTACCAATCTAAGCGCTGATGATTAGAAAGTACTGAAATTCTAAGCAAGCCCCGAAATATCCACCCTACGTTTCTGGAATTCTGCCCACCAGGCTGACTTTCAGCATAGGCAGACTGCTAACTCCACCCTGCAGGGCAGAGCAGACTATGCTCTGAAGAACAGTATGAAGAGCACTGTATAGTACTGGCAAGTAAATAAATAAATGCAATGAAGGCTAATTTCTATCAGCCTAGCAGATGTTCTCACATAAAGGTGCTAGAGCGCTTTTCTGGTTTGGATTTTTTTTTTGAGCTGTCAAGTGAGTCAGCATTTCCAGAGCAAGTGAACAGTACTTCCAATCCAAAAACCAGCTAACTCTCAGGGTCGGTGGATTTTTCGTGCAGGAAAGTGACTGTCAGTGACTGGTAGGTATCAGATGTGAAACTACAAAAGTTGAAGCAAAGAGGTGGAATATATAAAGGTGGTTTGCCTGCATGCACCCAACCTTAGTAAAATTAAAATGTTCCTAATTTTCGAGACAAGATTCTCTAATTAATTTTCAAAAATCTTCCTTTTTTTCTGTGTGGATTTGTAAATTTTATAGTAATTATACATGTGAGTTCTTTGAATAGTGGTAATACCTTTTTCCCCCCAAATATGCCAGACTATTTTCCCACTCTCTAAGGATACAAGCTGTTCTTTTCAAGACCAAAGGAAACAACCAAATTTTGCAGATATAAGCCCGTTGATGGGAACAGAAACACATTATGTCTCATCTGCCCTATTCTCTATGGAAAAAAGTGTAGCTGAGATTTTCTAGGTGATGGAACTACAGCAAATACTAGCTGTTTGCCTGCTGTTATACTTTTCTAAGAATAGAAGCTATTTAGCACTAGTGAAGGCACTGCTCTTGCATGGGCAATCAGGTTGCATCCTGTACCCCCATGTGTTGAGGGCACAGCTTTTTAGAGGGAGGGTCTCCCAAAAGCGGGTCTTTCCCTGGTGTCTCAGGCTGGGATGGTACAAAGACTCCTGCCTTGGGTAGCAGCACACTGGGGCAATGAGCTTTGCTTCCAAAGAACCAATGGGGAGCAGCACACTGGGGCAATGAGCTTTGCTTCCAAAGAACCAATGGGGAGCAGCACACTGGGGCAATGAGCTTTGCTTCCAAAGAACCAATGGGGAGAAAAATCACACTCGTTTCATGCACAGCATGAAAATAACGGAGATGTTTGGTCACTAGAGCTGTGGGCTGAGCTCAACAAGTGATCTAGAGATTAACTTTCTCAGAATGATGGTCAGATGTCATATATTGTGAATGTCCAGTGTGTAAATCTCCTTCTCAGATGACTTCATTAAAATTCTAAGGCACAGAACATTTCAAATTGTTTGCGGTCCTTGCCTGACCTCGCTCTAGTAAGCCCCTCACTACAGACCCCAGGCAGAAGGAGCAGGCATGGCTACCACACAGCAACATCCTTCAGTGACCTCGTGCCATCACCCAGGCAAGAAAACTCACCTCCAGTTTACCCTTCAGGAAAAAAAAAAAAAACCAAAACCCTAGCCCCCCCCAAAACAAAACTACTCCAAGATTTCCTGGAAATCAGTACAAATTATCCTAGTCTGTCACTGTGTATTTTCCTTTGCTTCCTAACTGGAAATGAAATCTCAAAGCTACCAGTTCTGGCCTTTACTTATTTAGCAGCAGATGTACAGACAACATTTATCTGCAGAATAATTTTAGGTCTCTTGCTCTGTGGCTGGAGATGGGCTTGAGCAACACATCAGCTCTGCAGAACCACAGCGGGGTACCTAAGTGACATATGGCTCACACCTTCAGACTTGGCATGTTCATTTGAAACCTAAACAGAATGCCTTCTCCCTATATCCTTTGTATAAACACTCACATAAACCTTAAAAAAAAGGGATTTTGGAACTTGAATCAATTAAAAAACCCTGCTACATAATTAGTTGAGTAAATAAGAAATATTAGAAGGAAAACACCCATTGTACAGAAGATGATGAAAACAGTAAGTTCCTAAGGAATTACACAAATCTAAGGCAATCTATTTGTTCTTTGTACATTTTAAAATGCTGCAGTACTTGACAGAGGTGTTTAAGACAACTGTTGGCATCCTGCTAGGAGAAAGCAGGATCTTCCCTGCTATTGCATCTCTCTCACTAGCTCTTTCACATCTAAAACCAATACATTTATGACATTTGCTTCTAACGCAGTTTTAAAAGCCTCTGACGTGTATGGCTGCCTTCATTTTGCAGGTCAATACAAATTTTGTTTGTTACTTTTCCCCACAGTTGGTTGGCTGAGAATTTTGGGGTTCTTCTGGGGTTGTTTTGGTTTTGCGTTTTTTTGGTAAACCACTGAGGTCCCCTGAGTGTGCTAGGGCTTCCAGCTCCTGCTGTTCAGGATGTCTTTATGCTGTAAACTCTGTAAACAAATCTTATTTTTCTTCTAGCCAGTTCTACACTGTGGAGGTTGATTTTATAACAAAAAACCCTCCAAGAGAAAACTCTAATCAGAAATGGCACGGGCGGAAAGTGAAGGGAATCTCTGAAGAAACAAGGAGACTTTCTTGTGCCATCATCACCAGAAGTGAAAGCAGCGCTTCATGTCTCCGATTCCTTGATATTAATAGCAGTCACTTGGAATAATCAGCAGTACTCATAGATTTGTGGAGTTCAGATGCTCTCTGCTCACGGAAAGGTCAACAGCCCTTGACAGCGCGCAGGCCATCGTCGGGGCTCAGAGCTGGGAGTAACACCGACGTTTCAATTTCAAGAGTGCGCAGGGGCTGGCTTTCTAAAAAAAGAGTATTGCCGTGTACTGCCTGCGACAGGGAGGTACCGTAGTCACTACAAACAGGATTGTACACAAGCTTCGCATCACAACAGAACAAACCCTCTAGGAATTAATAAAAAAGGGGGGAAAAGTGCTTCCAACTGGCTTCTCTGCCACACGTTATTTCCAAGATCTTGCTGATTCCTTCCTCCTCCAGTCTGAAGGCACAGTCTCCCTCTACTTGGTTTTCTCCCTCAATCATCACCCTTACACTTCATTTTACATTGCCCCACATACAGACCTGCTATTCTTCCCTTATTTCACCAAAGCATCTGTCCAAGGATTGTTTTCATAATGCTCAGCCAAACAGGGCCCAACCCCTGACTGAAGGCCCTTGGCACTGCTGTCAAAACAGAAGTAATTTGTTATTTATTACTCAATATCTCCTAGGTACCTACACAAATACAGCCCGGACAAACAGCTATTGAGTCTGAATAGACAGAAATATCGTAATGTACCATCCAAAACATTAGGCTGAATAACCTTCATTTACACTGACCTTGCATAGGTTAAGGAATGGGGATTGTATCTTCTGTATTTTGAATACTGTCTTGGGACTAAATATGTTTAGTGTTTTAATTAATAACACAAGAATTATGAGAGTGATGATACAATTAGATAAGAAAAAGTTAAGAGGATATGATATAGAAAGCAATAGGCTGATCATGAGAACTAGGATAACAGAAACATGGCAAAAGTCAGCAAAACAAAGTGGAAAATAACACAAGAGCAATACAGGAGTTCTGCGGCATGGTGGAAGCCTGTCAACCAAGCAGCTTGGGAGAAGGACTTGGATATATCAGGCAACCACAGATGACAGAGTGAAAAGGTGCCAGCGTGAAAGAGGAAAACTCAAGTGACATCAGGAGAGGTTTCCAGTAGAGAGAAAGACAACAGAGACTCCAGCAGCTGTGCCGTACACAGCTACAGCAGGGCCTCCTCCGGCTCCTTGGGTAGTCTCCTCTATTCAACAAAGGTCATTCAAACTGGAACAGGCACCGAAAATGACTACTAAGACAATCAATAAAAATCTTAATTTGCAAGAGGAGACTAACAGACTTGGTTTGTTTAACCTAGCAAATCAAAAGCTGAAAGGAGATGAAGTTACTTGCTATAAAAACAGTAGAGAGAACAGAATAGAGAAAAACTATTTTAGTTAGAGAATAATGTTGGCACAAGAATGCATGTGTATAAATTGGCTGTGAGTAAGTTTACCAAAAAAAGGTGAAAACATTCCTGGCAACTGGAGCAGAGAGATTTTGGAACAGCCTTCTACTCACAGTAGCAGGGTGCAAAGCAGTGTTAAGACTGAGTCCTACAGGAAGAGCCTGCACGCTCTGATGGTTATGTTGAGGAGACTTGTCTAGAGGGCCTGGGGAGCTTCCACTGCTCCTGTTCCAATATCAGGTTTTCCCTCAGCTGCACTGAGAGGAAAGAGAGCAATAACATTTTCATGCCTGTATAACATTTCTACCTGCTGCTTCTGTTGTAAGAACAACTTTCTCCTGATTCTTTGGGTTACACTGAAGAAGCAGGTGCAGAGAAATGAATATGAAGATTAAAAAGCAAAATTATGGTAGGTATCCAGCTTATTTCTGAAAGAAGAAAACTAGCATGACAAAGTTAATGGATTCTGAAATCTTCAAATCCATGAGGCCTTTCTTTTAAAACAAACCAACCAATCCCACACCATATTCACAGCCTTTTGGGCACAGAAAGATGCCTAATGGAATTTTCAAATGCCTGTAAGACAGAACATTTAATCAGCATTCACCTCAACAGGACCTAAACCCTTACTCCATCTAGGTAACTTCTGGTATGTCATTGCATATCTATCTGTATCCTAGATAACAAGATACATTTAAAATTTGGTCTATGGTGACAGCACAATAAGCCCAATAATTATAATTAACACCTTCATCAATAAGCCAGAATTATATTTTGATACATATTGGACATGTCAAAATTATATTTTGACACAGTTATTTTTCCCCTTGCAGTTCAACATATTAAGGTTATTTTTTCATTAGCTAAATGTGAGTATTTTTAAAAAGGAAAACACTCAAATGAATTCTAATTTCCAAATGCAGCTTTACACAGCCTCCAAGTAAAACCTTCAGTTAGCAAATGAATGGTTATTTATTAATAAAATATCATCACTCAGAATCCAAGCAACACGATACAATAAGCAATTGTATAAAGCCATAATTGCTTAAAGAAGAAGGTAGTGTAGTCTTCACTGCAAAGGTATCTTTTTTTTTCTGTAAATGGGCTTTCTCTTTTTGCAAATGAACCTGTCATAATGATTAACCAAACAGTTAATGGAAAACACACATCTAGAAAAATAAACACAGAACAGAAATGGAAAACTAGTTAAATAACTAATGTCTGATTCGAAAACATGACTAAACCTAGCCATTTAGAGGAGTCTAGTAAGGTCACTTCTTTCATTTGCTTTTAGGCAAACAAGAAGCTAGCATTCAAATCTTTTCCATGGAACCAACTTTTCAAAAATTAAAGCCATAATTATCACCCATAATTTATCACAAAGTGCTGAACAAGATTTGCAATAACTAAGAGAAAAAAAAAAAAGAGGTAATACTACAAAGATCACTGTGGTTTCTTCCATGTGATTAAAATTTCTGCTCAAGAGAGCTGGAGGTTTTCTTGAGGTTTTCTTAAGGTTTAACTGTCTGATGTCTACTCCACCTCTCCTGGAAAATAAACAGTTCTCAATCTCAACAGAAGCACCCCTTGAGATTTTTACCTTTATTCATTTGATATCAAGAGGAACAATTTCATTTTCTCCAAGAAAAATACAGACTATAGCTGGGAAATGTTTTCAAAAGCAATGACATTTATTTCGAAGTGGAAAAAATATAATGGGAACTTTGACCATGATTCCATTTGCACTTTTGCCTTCTTCAGAGAGGATGCTGAACTCTCACCTCTGAACTCTAACTCTGCAGAGAAGTAAACTGATAACTGGGAGAAATGATAAGTGTGAAGAAGTGTGGCCAACCTAACATGCAAAAAGGCATTAGAGATGCTCACCATGTTTAAGAATCACAGCCTGTTGACCTGCAAAAGATTTAGCTATGGAGATTAGAGTTCTACCAGATAAGATATTAATATTAATTTTTTCCTAGTAGGTCATGACTTGTTTGCTAAAGAGCTTCTAAAGTTGCATGATGCAGATCTTATTTAACTAAAACAAAGAGCTAAAAGTTACCCTCGCAAAAACAAGAGCTATAAGAAAACACTGTAAGCATACGAAAATCAAAACCAGACTGATTTTGCTTTTAATAGCAAGAGCAGGGAGACAGAAGAGCAGTGGAAATACTAATGGCCTGGTTCTCTGATGACTGCCTGAAGCCCAGTGAGCTTGCAGCTGCAAATCTGTAACAGATCTAGAGCTATGCAGATGTGGAAAATAATGATTTTTTAAAAAATTACAATAAAAGGCCTAAAGAGCTCACTACATTCAACTCCTTAGTTATTTTCCCAGTTCACTATTTAATTTTTTTTAAAAAAGGTCCCAGCCTGCCGAAGAGAGAATCAACTTTCAGCCGTGGTATGCAGAAAGACGTAAAATACAAACATCCCATCTTATCTAGAAAACTTGAAAATCAAGGGTTATGATCACAAACAGTTACAAAACTCACTATGCAATGTATGCATTGCAAATCCATATGCACTGTAATTTTAGCATCACAGAACTGTCCCTTGTTACATGCTGCTTTTTCAGCTTATTTTGCATGTGTTAAGGTGGCTGCTATTTTCAAACAAATCTATCAAACTTGAAGGTTTACCAGAGACTTGACAGTGTTATGCTATAATAATGAAACAGAAGAAGTGTTAGCGAGGCAAAATGAGAATTTGTCATGATATACAGAAAAATAAGTAAAACTCTGCAGCTCCTATTTCCCATCCTCTGTGATAAAAATACACATTTTAAATGTATTCTATAATCAATATTTTACACTTATGTAGAATGAAATAGCACATTATTTATATACTCTGATCTCCTATTTTCCTTTTAGCTGACGAATTTGTGCTGAAACATGTCCATCTAATGGAAGTATGACTTTGCACAAGAAATCATTTATTAACTCCTCCTTTTGAAGGCATATACGAAGAACAGTTGCATGTGTAGTCATTGAAAGTAACTATTTTCTGCAAGTGCAAAAAAATTCTGACATGGTACATCAGTTCAAGATAAGCCATTCCATCAGAAAAATAATGAATAAACATAGTTCTATGTCTGCAATGACAAACACAGATGCATTTTAATGCAGGGATTTTGAAGGGTGTCCATATTAGAAGGTTTGAAAATTACTGGATTGACCACACTTACAAGTAAAGACAATTTTCTGTAAAATAAACAAAGACATAATTTTTTGCATTGGAAAGAAACTGCAACATAGATGTAATTTTTTTCCAAAATGTAGAATACAAAAATACTTATCTCATTTTCTCTAATAATGCAAAAAATGCGCTTGAAATAAAAATTCCTAGCAGCTCAGAATGGATTTTTTTTTTTAAATGAGGACAACCAGCTAATAGTACCAGAGCTGATCATTTGCTAAACCAAACCAAAGCAACTGATGAACAAATATGAACCTGCACCTGCAGCCAACATTTTTGCTCATTGTCTATCCCCAAACACCGCCTGTTCTGCATGTCCCTTCTTGCCCTGTCCCCTCGCTTGCCTTCCTCCATCCCCAGCACACGCAGAAACCCAGCTGCCTGCTCCGGGTCACCCCTGAGGCAGGCTCCCAACCCCAGTTTGTTATTTCTTTACCCTTCCCCCAATGCTAACATAGCCCCTAAGGTATCCCATTGCTTCCCCTGCTGCAAAACACTTGTTGCTAGGAGAAAACCTACTGCTTGGCAACAGATTTTTAAAACAACAACTTTGGCTTTGTTACTCACTGAATGTTACATTGCCAGCGTGAAATAACGAACGTGCGTGGTTGTTAGTGCATCTGTGTATTTATAACCCCCTTGAAAATGAGTGACTCCTTCCACCAGGGATGTGCTTGCCTTTTAGTTCATTACTGTTCACAGCCGATAATGCAGAAAGGTTCAAAATTGAAGTTTGTTTTGTAAAATTTCTGATCACAGCCTTCCACTAAGATGGAAGCTCTTGGGGAACAACTTTTCCTGTTAAAACAACATAATCTTGCGGTAGTCTGCTGTAATTTTGACTTACACTTTATGCGAACATCGTATCAGCTTATAAAACCAGCATGACTACCACGCTATATTGTGAGAACTGATTTGACCATAGCAAGCACATCGGAAACAAATGAAACACCTTCCTGATAGAGTGAAACAGCTAGCGACTTCAGAGATGATCTAATTTTTTATCTCTATCTGAAAACTATTATTTCATATGCTGTTTCTACAAACCCAGTAAAAACACGTTGATTCCCCCTTCAGAAGCCAGATGGCTACAGCTCTGGCAAGTACTACATCAACACGGGTATCAGGGAATAATTAACCTCAGTCCTCAGATGATGGCCAGTCCTGAATTTGGAGTACTTATCAAAGTTGTGCAAACGTTTTACATTCCCTGCCAGCTGTGACACCATGACACTGACGTGAGGGTGATGCGTCTCTCGATCGCCTTCCTCCACCTGGAAACTCAGCAGCATCTTCCCTCCCCTCCCTGCCAGCACACACCACCTTTCCCACAAACGAGAAAAGAGGATTTCCCGGATGCACAGCATCCTTCAAGTACATACAGCCGCAATGAAAACCGGTACAGACAGTGCTATTTACGAAATAGGCCTATAGTAATTTCCTTAATTCAGTATATTCTTGTATATTGTCATTCATACACTCACCCCTTTTCCCCTTTGTAGACATTTTATAGACATAAGTGCATGACCTAATTACAGTATATTCACTACTGAAATCCTACCATTTTATCAGCCCAATCTGTGGCTGTACTTCAATACTGCCTGGTTTCAAAAGCAAGGCTAGGTTTACCACTGCATCGTCATGCTACCTACAGAGACTCACGGGCACTGTTTGATACTGATGCCATTATTTTCCAAGTTTTGAGTCAAAGGGTCAGAATTAGAGAAAACGGTATTTCTGTTACGCAAGACACAGGACCAACACAGAAGTGCTTTCAACAGCCAAAAGAGGAAAACCCCAAAACCTCCAAAAATGGTACAAGTGCAGAACAGGCTGGAGAAACAGAAAGCCTGAGAACAACATTCTTGAAATGAGGAGCCTCAAAGTCAGCCTGCTGAGTCAATATTCAACCATTTGAGCAAAAGCTTGGTTTTTCACAAAAACTGAAGATACTGGAAATTCAGAATTCTCACTCCATTGCCTAAAGACTAGAATTCAGTTTAGTACATCTGAAGGTTCCTCGTTTTGAAAGCTTGTGCTCCATGGACAATTATCACTAATATCAAGAAATTCATGTTCTTCTGTCCACCAGTCAAACACTTACAGAATTAAAGAATAAATGATAAGAAACAGCAAGCAATGGCTTTTTAGAAGCTGTTTTTCATTAATGACAGTTCTTCTATAAAATCACAGTGAACATACTGGTGGTATGTGGCTTCTGAAAATAGTAATTAGAAAAATTGATCAAATGTCCTAATGAAGAGATCAATCTGAAGTCAGTGGAATAGCCCGTGTATCAAAGAAAAATCAGAGTTGCAGATCCAGTACTAGGTTCTGTGGTTAAAATTTATAATTAATAGAACTGTCAGAGCTCAAATGGAGCACTTTGGAGATCTTTAGCCAGATTGGCACTGTACTGAAGGCTCGCGCTTGTACTCCATACTTGTACGCACTCAATACTACAGAAAGCAGCACGCACTTGTCTGAACTTTTGAGACTATGGAAAAGGCATCAGAAGTTAACGATGCTCTTCTGAATTACCTTTTTTGCATTTATTCATGTACATTCCTCTCAAATATTCTGACAAATGCTGTCTTAAATATTCAGAGTTAGAACTGCAGTACAAGATAAAAGATGACCAGTCCTTTCATTACTAAAATAAAACAGAAATGCAAAGATTAAAGCACATTATTCACATTTTTCTTCCTTTTGCCCTTAGCCAAAGAGACTTTTGCACATAGCAGCATGTACATACATAGATTATAACTATGGCTAATGTCACTGTTTCAAAAGCATGATGACACCACAGCAGCACATGCTAGACTGGCATTGCAATAATCTCCAAGAAAAAGAGATTATTTAATAAAGCATTAATAAATATATTTTTTTATAGCATCCCCAGGAAACAGACCATTCCCCCACCCCCAAAGCCGATGTAAACTGCCATCTGCTCCTCAGGCCCGACGTGCTACAATGGGAAGAGCCATCTTCATGGCATTTTGCAAAAACCTCCCGGCATGAGAGGGAACGCACCATCTTTCTCCCCCCCCAGATTCTTAAATGAAAGGCAGAAGTTGTAGGCACACTGCTAACCCGTCAGTCTGACAGGTCAACTGCCAGCAGACCCATCTTTAGGGGAAGGCTATTTTCAGTGTGAAGGGAAGGCATACACCCTCCCTTCCATATGCCCTCCACCATCAGGTGGCGAGCAGAAAAGCCAAACCCTAACCATTGGCTAAGAAAGGGCTTTTAGCACTTTCAGAATAACTTCTTTATATACCGACTTACCTTTCACAAAACCTGAAGAAGTTAAATAAACTGAAAACTAAGGAAAAAAGCTTTGGACAGTTAAAGAGAGAAACCCAAACAGCAGTATTTTGGAAAAAAAACAGTAAAAATATTTTTTTTTAAAAGCTAAACTCAACATTAATGTACCTCAACAAATCAGCTTTTGCTAATACTGATGTGGAAGCAAACAGATCAATATAACTGAAGTTATCACCTACCTTTTACAATTCAACTCCATATAAGCCTATCAGTTTCTCACAACTCTCTTTTTGTGGATCATTGTTAATTTTTTACTTAAAAGTTGCCAAAATTTAAGTATTTCCAGTTTAATTAACATCAGATCAGAAAAGCCTCTTAGGTCATTCGTTTTGTTCCCCTGTTGTTACCGACAATCTCAGCACAGGGTTTCTTGTTCCGCATGATGTCTAGAATGCCAAGTGCTAGGCATTCTCTTCAGATCATCTTCCTAAATTTTTCCCTAGCCAGTCTGTTTTCATTTGTTCCAGCACCAATACCATCTAGCCTTATTTTGATTATGCTTAATGGTCTCACGTTTACATGGAGCATATATTATTATTAAAGTTTCCTACTCCTCCCAGGAAACGCTCCAGGGACTTTCCAATGCTACAGTGAGGTCACCTCAGTGCTCACTGTGTATAAGGACAACACTGATGCAAAGCTACAGGCCAATTTTGTCATTCAGCTGTGTTACTTGGGATTGCAATCACGGGGCCAGCCTGGGAGGAAACCCCAAGTGAAAGCTATGCTGTAGTTCATACTAAAGGCTGCCTGTTGGCCAGCCTCAACTGGTTTTACTGGGCATGGCGGTCTCCATATTTTGGGGACGTGAAGCAACCAGTGGAGGGTGAACACCACCATCTTCCACAAGGGAAGGAGAAATCTGTAGGCTTACAAAATTAATGGTGAGACTACACTGTTGACAAGATGATGACATTGATAACTGGGACAGCACGATGTCTCATGTTGGGCTTAGTCAACTCATGAACAATGAAACTCTTGTAGAACAATGGAGACGTAGCCTCAATCAACTAGCACCCCAGCTCTTTGTCCTCTCCAGTTATTTCCATACTCAATCTTGCTCTTGTGTTTTATATTTGTGAGTCATCGCATTTCTTTTTCTGAAGGGTCTCCCAAGTCTCACTTTTAATCAAAATGATGCCTTTCTCCTGCAACTGCTCTTCCCAAGTATGGGTAGTATATTAACTATCCTACAATCTTTTGTTAATTTAGGTTTCACTAAATATTACTGGACTAATGATTTGTTATTTCATCTACTACTTCTTCCAGAATTCTGGCCAACTCCTCCATACTCTTCCAACAGCAAGTACTTTCATTTCCACTACTAATTTTAGCTTTGCCATCCATGATGAATATCACATTCCTGTTAAAGATTGAGGCAAAACACAAGTTTAATGTGGTTATGGACTTTTTATAAATGATTATCCATCACTGCACTGACTGGCACAGCATGTTAAATCATAGGCTGCGACTGGTTTTTGGCTCTTGAAATCCATTTTCCGAACTGTAAAATAAGTTAGTGCACACGGTTGGAATCTGCAGTGTAATTCCAAATGCCGTTTCCCCCTCAGTCCTTTCCTTTGGTTTACTATTGACAGCTGACAGGGAGCTGAAATAGATTTGAATCCTGCTTCCCAAGTGTCAGAATCTTGTCCATTTGAGTCACTTTTCTAGTTCACTGGAGCACAGTTGGCAGGAAGAACACGAGAATGGCAAAAAAAGCACTCCCACACAAAGCTAGGATTTGAACAGAATAAGCAAACTGGGAAGTTAATGCTCACTGAGTGAAGAGCTGAAAGGGCAAGTGGCAGCTTCCGCTTACAAGGATAAGAACTAAAGCACCAGTGTGGGTTTGGTAGGGATTCTGGAACTTAAGGCAGCCGCTGAGTGTGGGGTGAGATACAAACATTTCCTACCAGCTATTGTGTTAAACATCCATGGATTTTATCTTCGGCAAAAATATTCAGATATCCCTGGAAGCATTCAAGGCCAGGTTGGACGGGGCTCTGAGCAACCTGATCTAGTTAGCGGTGTCCCTGCTCACTGCAGGGGGGTTGGACTAGATGACCTCTAGGGGTCCCTTCCAACCAAAAACATTCTATGATTAAATGGAATGTAATGCACATGGCAGAAAGACTGCACCTACTAATAAAACTTCCTCTGATTTTAGGAAGCTTAGGGTTTGATTCTGCAGTAAATGAGATGACTTTGGCTAAAGCTACATCATTTGTTTTCAACCGAGATCACCAGCTGCTCACACTATCACATCACAATTTTAAAGGAAATTAAGTTTGATGCGTCAATTACTTTAACAGATCTGACAGTGTTTCATACTGTTTTAGCCTTTATGTCAAGAACAGTTATTTCTGGCAACTGTAACCTACCAACTCCTGGCTAGGCATTCAATTAACATGACAAAGCACCATCACAGACTGCATTTGTGTCATAGCATTTCATAGCCCTCTGGTAAGTCTTTGGGTCCGCGACTCTCGTAATACCATCTGTTCCAATGCCATTGTGGCTATCACTCTTTCAAGTGGTCGTAAGTTAGAAACCAGACAGAATCCCAAAGAAGCTATTGTCAGCTGTCAGGGCAAACTGTAACAAGGACCACGAAAAAATCAGAAACTGAAATGGCTCTGCAGCTGACAGAGGTTCGCTTCCTCATCTTCTGAGTATTTGTAACCACTTGACAACATCTGCCCTAATTTATTGCTTACTCCCATTTAGAAAATAAAGGGGTTTGATTTTAAATGTGTGAATATACTTTTAAAACTATGTCTTTATTTAAATTACTTATTTTAAGATAGCAAAAACCACTTACCAGCAGAGAAATATTAATTCAGAAACCAAGGCGAAAGCAGTCCTCTCCTTTAGTAGGTCAGATCACCTCTGATAGAGGGCAGGTATTTTTCCTAAGTGCTACCTAACACAACCTTTGCCCATGCAGATTTAGAGCTCTGAAACTATTTTCACACTGTGTATTGTACAGAAGAAATTGTGAATCTGTACGATTTTTTTTTTTTAAATTATTTCCATAGCCCTTTACTGATAAGGTCTTTATAACACAATTCACTATTTTGTCTAAATATGTTATGCTATCAAGTCATATAGCTAACTAACCTAATGTAGCAGAATACATTACGTTATGTTCTGGAATAATTTTAAGAAGTTAACTTTTAACAGCTGTCTCCATGAGCACTGACCGTAACGAAGCCTAGTTTGGTTTTCTAATGACTGTGTCTTGTATCCCTGCAGCAGAGAATTTACAAACGTGCACTCTCATGTGTCCTTGCTGGTATCTAATGAAAATTTGAAATCACTAAACTGCCTTGGTAGTTTTCCTCCTGCCTCTATTTTTGTAATACTTGCACAACCCTGAATATTTTTTTTTATTTTTTTTTTTTTACATCATTCCCTCTTCTGTCCAGATGAAACTGGCTAAAGAATTTAAAAGCTATGA
The DNA here is from genome assembly GCF_000687185.1 of Egretta garzetta. Lineage (NCBI taxonomy): Eukaryota > Metazoa > Chordata > Aves > Pelecaniformes > Ardeidae > Egretta > Egretta garzetta. The sequence continues at coordinate 537,419 of NW_009258767.1, read as the reverse complement.
AGGCAAAGCTGACAAACACACACACAAACACTAATGATTCAGTAAGCCTGATTTCCTGATATCAGTCTTAAACAGCAAGTTCCATGTGTGTGATATAAATGGTTTATCAGTAGCAGCTGAGGGGGATTGAACATGCTGAGCTACAACAAATCATTTCACCAGCATCACTGATTGAAAAGACCAATCAATGAATTACAACCTAGGGAGAAAACTGAACTCAAATGTTAATTTCAGATATATCTGTAAAGGAAACATTCATCACTTCGGAAGTTTAGTTCCTGGGATGAGAGGGAAGCATTTAAAAACTGTGGGATATTTCATCAAAGTATTCAGGAAAAAAATTGAAAGAATCAAACGTCTACATCCTACTGGGCCTACTAAACCGCGCTATATTGCTCAAGTGTTTTGGGTAGTGGCTTTCCTTGCTGTCCTTCGCCTTTCACGGTGAGAACAATGTTTGTGTTTTCATATTCCTGCCGAGTTAAGTGCTTTGCTAATGAATTACTTTGCTTGGTTCATCTGAGCAGTACTGAAAGACTGAAGATTTCTTCCAGGTCAAATGCTTTATGTGAAGATATGTGGCTCTCGAGTACAAGCACTCCATTTCAACATCTGTATGTTTTGCTAATATTTCTTTTCCCTTCAGTTCTATGCCAGTTCTTAAGAAAGAAAATCTGTTTCTAAAAGCAACTTTAAATTCAGTGTAAGGGCTATTTTTGAAAGCCAGCTTCCTTGAAGCACCACAACAGCATCTATTATAATGCAGGATTTCTCAGTTTTGTGTGAAAAAGCCACACATGTATAAACCACACACACGTTTCAGGTCAGAGATTAGCAGACAGAAGCTGTAATACATTGCTGTGTACAGAGCTTTTTTAGTTTCCCAAGACTGATAAAAGAGTCTTAGTAGAAAACTACATTCAACCTCAACATGGACAACAATAAAGATTTACAAACATTCTGACAAACTTCAAGGTATTAAACTGCCCTCTCTTGTTTTCCTCCCACTAATCACAGAGTGGGAGCACAGAGTTAGGGTTTGCCACGTCTTACCAGACCGGTTTCCTTCCCCAGAGGCCATTACCCCTCTTCAGGAAAAAGCTGTCCTGAGAAGTCCTACTCAAAACTGTATTTATTGCATATAATGGTAATTACATAAGCGCACAAACACCATAACAGCAAAAGGAAATTTATGACATTAGTTCTTCAAATCTGACTCATGCTACACATGAGTAAATATGCAAGAGTTAGATACGTGCTCACCAATTCATGTTAGGGGCTTTAATATCCTCCAATTTCCCCCAGGGACATAAACCAAGACTTAGTTCTTTTTATTTCAAACCCAGGTAGGATTCTGATTTGTAGGACAGGAGGATGCATCAAAGCGTAGACCTGAACAGAACATCTGAGAAAAACTAACAACCCACTATAATGAAAGCTGCAACCCTTTTTCCTCCAGATGTCTATATCCACAGACTTCATATTTAGTGCTGGTTTGAAGCTTTTCTTGAATTTTGTACTTTCTACTGGGTAATGATATAAGATAAGAAATAAAGATCTATGGAAATAGTTTACCTTTATTACCTATAGAAGTACATTACTATAAAACAGTCCTAAGTTTAACTGAGCTCTCAGAACCAGATCAAAAAGGAATCACAGAAACAAAGTGCCGATGTGCACAGGTACTTCTGAAGCAGTCTGCTCTCCAGCCAGCCATCTCCGGCACCAACCATCTCAGCTGCAACGACTTGGAAAATACTATATTCATGGAGCAAATCAAAGATACCATTGACAAAATCTTCCAGAAAGGAAGATAGTTGGGGTAAAGGGAGATTTAGGTAAACAAACCGATTTATTATTTAAAAGTACTAAAAATTCTGCAGTAAATTTGAGACAAGGACCTCATTTTACCTGGCTGAGCTGAAATGGCTATGAAGGAGCTGCCACAAATCCCTTCACTTAAACTGCACACAAAGGCAGTAACAATCAAAAAGATAATTTTCACTGATAAATGATAGAGCTGTTTTAATCATCTACATTTTAATAGGGGGTCCATCAGTGACAGTACTACATTTAAATATCATAAGGGAAAACCCTCCTAAAGTCTGCCAATCATTTGCAAGTCAAAACCCGCAGAAGACACCCCCAGGCTCCCTTCAGCAGGCAGGGGGAATATTGACGCTGCTGCCCTGACAAGATTGACTGATACATCGGAGATCCCAGTGGGGAAAATGATTCTCTTCAGAGTGCAAATGCATTGGAAAGAATAACCACAGGAATTAAATGTGAGTCCCATGAATGTGATGCTCAGAATGATAAATCAGGAGGCTTGTATTGTATATAAAGCTAGGTAAGTCGCAGCATCTATGCCTCAGTTTCCCCATTTCTTGACTGGGAATCCTTAATATATACTTCAGGGCAAAACGTATTGAAACTTAACATATTGACCACTCATAGCTGTTATGAAAACAAATACTGTAACTTTTTTTAAATATCTAGACTTCAGATTTAGAAAAATAGAGATTTCAGTAATTTTCTTCCTATCTGCCATACTGTCTTAGTTGCCATACTATCTGCAGCCGCTCTAATTAGCCTGTCACGTTTTTATTCCTCTAAATTTGCTCAGATGCTTAAATATTCATGCTTACAAATATAAAGAGCTGAAACTAAAAATGCAGCTATGTGACCCAATATCAAATATTGCGTTCAAGATTTAAATCAGCTATTGGTTCAACAATGTAAAAATGTACAGTGCGTAGGTTAAAAAAAAGACTATAACTAATGGTGTTTTTTTTCAGATGCCAAGAGTTGTTTGCAAATTCAGTGTTTTAACAAAACGTACAGACTAGATTTGTACATGGGATTAACTGTTGAAACTAAAAAGCTCTTATCTTTCTACTCTCCATAAAGTCCATGCATGTTAATATCAGAATTAAAAAGGTTCAGATCAACACTGGACTGATGATTGAAAAAGTGAAGAGGGCCCCAAAAAGCTTTCTGTTTTCAAGTTTAGCATTACTAACTCTCACTCATGATGCATTTTTCCACTCATATCAGTTTAGCCAAGTAGCCGACCACGATAGAAGTGGCATTAAAAGCATTAACTGCACTAAATCTGCACTCACTATGTTTCACGTAGACAGAACTTGGATTAAACGGATGGTGTGCATGTTTACTTGCAGACAGCAGAGTACTGTACAGAGTCTAGTTTTAGAAACCATTGATCCTTGTGCTTTTACACATAGGTAACTGGCTCAAGCAAATAAACTGTACAACCCAGCTTCTGATATAGGTGTACCCAGTACCCAGGTTAAACATGGCCAGCTTACTGTGGCTTCCATCAGCCTGCAGCGTTGACCAGGCTTCCCAATCATTACCCAGTTAAGTCAACACAAACTGAAACTCAGGCCATTGTTTCGCAATGCCAAACGTACAGCATCAATATCAGTTTACCAAGACACTGGCTCGTAACTATGGTGTTGATGTTAATGTTACATCATGTCATAGCAACAGCATGAAAAGATCCTTTATGCTCAGCAGAAAATCAGATTAAAAAGGCATCCAGACTTTCAAAGTAAAACTAAGGGAATTTTCTTTTCCAAGCCAATGTAAAACCAAAACCAGAGAGATCCAGATAATCATGTTCTGAGATTATCTCCATCCTAGAAAAGGACCAAAAAGTAAAAGAAATTAAAGACTAGCTAGCAAGTTAATAGTGTAAGCATTTTTACTACCAAAAAGCAGTAAAATCTTGTACTTCAGAAAGAAAATTATTATTTCAGTTATCTTAAATTACATGCAAGGCCTTCAAAGAGACATTGAAGAAAGGAATGGCTAGCAGTATGGTAATAGGGAAAAGTGGAATAAAACACAGTATGTGTTTATCACCGGTGAGACACTAACCTAGCCTGTACAGTATTTGATTAGACAGATTAATTCGGGGGCCGGGGGGGGAGAGAAAAAAAAAAGTTTTTTAACTAATTTGTTTGGATTTCAGTAAAGCTTCAACATAGCTGGATATAGGAAACCAAATCAAACTAGAGATGGCATAGAGCAGCACAAGAATATAAAAATGAGTTAAGAACTAGTTTCCATCAGTCCACCCATCCCAAAAGGTGGGGAGTAGACTTCAAGGTTTGGCCTCAGGCCATATCTTAGTTTACTTTATTGTCTTAGCAGATAGGTATCAAGAGTGCCGATGAAATTTGATTGCAGAGAAGTTGCAGTACAGAAGCAGGTCATCCAAAGGCTTTTAGTAAAGAGCTCAGCTCCTGCAGTCTGCAGCTTTGGCCACAATAGTTTTACTTAAAAGACCATTCTTGTCTCCCATGCCCTAATTCCAGTTACAGAAGACAGCAGTCAGTTTTATTCAGAGAAAACACTGGCCTTTTTTAGTGAGACACAGTACACGAGGTGGCCAAACAGCATGTCTGCTCTCCCCGACTGAGAAATCAAGAGACGGCAGCTTTCTGAAGAATAGTAGCTGTGTATAACTTTATGCCATTTGTTGCTACTTGTTGAAAAAATATACTCTAATATGAAGAATAATGGAAAAATAACCATAAAACCTTAGAAAGAAACACAGTTTTCAGAGTCGGACAAAATACACTTCAGATTTTCCCATGAGTTAAAGCTCACTGAAATAATTGTGCTTTCTTTGTTAGTTTGATCATCTAGATTAAAAAAATATCCTGACAAAAAATAGCCTGGCACCAACCTTAAAGGCCAATTCTTTAACTCCATCTAAAAGCAGTTAGCTACCAGAAAACACAGTCTATGTTTAAAGAAAACTAATCTTGAAGAAATTATATTATGCTCTTCATACATAGTAAGTTGGTTGAATCCTTCCAAAGTGCAAGGTTCAACTCATCTTTAAAGTGTAGACTCATGAGCCGGGGAAGGACTGCTAAGTACAATACTAACCAGCAGGGAAGGAAAGCCTCAGTAAATGGAAAAGAGGTCTTCAAATAAAATTGAAAATGAGATGAATTGGAGAGATAAAGAGACATAAAAAGACTGTTCCAGGCTGGGGATTTGCAGAAAAAACCCCTCTGTACCAGAGAAGACAACTTATCTGGGGAATGCAGCTGTTTGACATAACCCTGGCAAAAGCAAGCATTAAAATCATTCCCTGAGGGACAGTTGCTTCCAGATCTCTAGCTTTGCATTAAGGTAGGCCACTTTCTGTTTGACGAGGATAAGATAAAGCACAATTTTTAAGAACAACATGTTTATAGTCCCTAGTCAGAAAAAAGGACTCATAATTGATTAGGTAACTGTTGGTCCTCTCAAGAGCAGCCTGTTGTCTCAGGAAACGGCTTATGGCAAAGCAAGTCAAGCCCCCCTGCGACAGATGTAAAGCAAAAAGCAAAAGCTAATTTCATCAGTGCACCAGAAATGCACCTGAGAACTGCAAGAGATTTATAGCAAAATACATGCACTGACAACTCCTCAATCCGTTATTATAAGAGAGACTGCTAAAGAGCTAGGTTGCAGGCGCTTGGCTACAGTGCTGCAAGTTTCTCACACACATTTATTAACAACCACAACTAAACCGCATGGAATCGTTTGTCTCATTCAGATTGCTGCAATGGTGGCATTTAGTTATATCTCACCAGTATGCAAAGTTAAGCAGCACAAGAAAAGGAAAAAGACAACACATGTAGATTACTTCACATCTCAAACGTTCTCCTGTAGTTAATGAGTTCTCACCTACATTATTCTACAACAGAACCTTTCGCAGGAAAAGGAAAATAAAATCCATTTCGTTCATTTAAAGGTGAGGATGGCTGCTCTCTCCAGCCCTATTTACCTCAAAATAAATCCTTAAAAATATTTCTTTATTAATTATATGAAATTCAATTATAAATGATTAGATGCCAGATGTTGCCTACAAGCAAAAGCCCTTAGAGACTACAGGAAAGAGCCATGCATTCCAGGTGCCACAGAGCTTTGATTGCTGTGTAAGTTCTCAGCTCCAGCTATAAACTAATACTTTAATAAATTCAATGAGCACAAAAATGCCCAGGGAAGCAAAATAATCATAATTAGCCCAGTGCATACTTGAGCAGAATGACCTAATTTAAAAAGTGTTTTGCAAAGCAATTCTCATATTGAAAGGCAATTACACAGAGCAAAATAAAAATTGTATTTTTGAGATCCATACAAAAAAGCACCAGCAAGTATCCATGAAAAGGGATGTAAGAGACTACAGAGGATAGTAGGGAATAGCACATATTTTCAATTTCTTCCAGGCCTTCTCTTGTTTAAAAAAAGGAGAACTTAAATATCAAGAGCAACTGTTAGCACTTTACTGACACGAGGCCTCCTCGCCATATCCTGAATTACTGGGACTAAGACCACTGACATTTTCATTCTGTTACATTAGTCTTGCTTGTTAGTATTTTTCCACTAATAAAAATCTGTCTTTTTTTTTCCCTTCCATCCTCTTTTAGGTGGCCAGTTACCCAGCAAAAGGCATGGAGAAAAAGGCAACGATTACTTTGGATATCGACAAAGTTCAGGTGACAATGACTTTAATGTAGCCCTTTAGAGGGTAAAACACATAAGCAGATGAAAAGACTCTGGAAAGACTTTTAATAGGAATTACCCTTTCTAACACCTAAAAAAAAGCCTGGAAAAGTTAATTTTTCATTATGCTGTGATCAGATGCTTTTACTAGCTTGCTGGTCCGTTCATCATCTCTACTTAGTACTATGAAACAAGGAGATACTTTCCATGTGAACGACTGTAAAGAGTCGTAAGTATTTTGTGTTTTTTAAACAATATCAGACCCATCTTTTTCTATGGAAGCCTCAATGCAGATCATTAAGGTATTACTTGAACCTCCCATGAGAAAACCAGCAAGAGAGAGAGAGAGAAGCCCAAATGCTTAATTTGTGAAGATCCCAACTGAGGTTTTTTGGTTGCATCGTTTTGCCACCGACACTTTTGTATGGACATTCCCCAGCCATATTGCATGAGCAGGCTGCATGAAGAGCATAACTGGAAATATTTTGGGATCAATTGGCCATTCTTGCAGTCGCATTGTATCTGCACGCTTGAAAAAAAAATAAATTAAAAAGCTCAGATATTAAAAACCCAGCCAAATCAAGCATATAAAAATGTCAGACTGGCAAGAATCAAAAACCACATCATTATTAACTAGCTATCATAGAATGGACCATTTTATGGCTCTGTGGGGTACCACAATGCCTGCAAGACAATGACCAGTTGATAACAACTAGGTTCCATGGCACATGGTTTGGCAGCACCTCGCTTTTACAATGCAAAGACAATAAAATGTATCCAAAGTATTAAGTCAGGTTTGTAGCAGAGAATATATGGATACATACATATATGTGTATATTATACACGCATGCATGTAAGACGAGTGAATACAGTTGAGAAAGATATCGATCTTTTGCACCTTCCTTCCATGATTGCTGTGGGTAATGTACTATGCAAATGAGGGAAGAAGGAACAAAACCTGTGCTTTATAGATTACCACTGGTAAAAATAAGGAAAGTCTTGCTTAATAGGAAGACTGTAACAAGATTTTGCCCACAAACAAGTGTCCCCATCATGTTGACTAACAGAAATCATTACCTCTGTCTACAAAGCTTGTCCTGCTTGCATTCTAGAATCGCAGGATGACTGAGGTAGGAAGGGACGTCTGGAAATTGTCTACATCCAAACTCGAAGTTGAGTCACCTAGAGCTGGGTTGCCAACAGCTGTGTCCTGTCAGGTTTCGAATATCTCCAAGGATGCGAGACTCCACAACCTCCCTGGGCAAGTGGATGTATCTTAAAGGCATGTCTGAAATACTGTTACCATTACGCAAATGGTATGTGATGCCACTCTTGTTTCCCAGCTTTTTGCCTCTCAATTAGTTGAAATGGACAGTGTGGGGCAGGGAATCCCTCCTCAGGTGCTTTGTTACAATGTCTGGCAAAACCAAAGCCCTGACTCAGGCTGGGCCATTGTGATCTTTGGACTTTGTTCCTTGAAGTTGAAACGCTGCTTGGTTGCTACCTAACAAATGATGATATTTAATCCATACTTGCTGTAAGGGTAATGAATTGATAACAGCTCAGTTTTGATAATAGAACCCAGTTCAAAGACTTTATATGCTATAAAACATGAATCAAAGCTTGAGATGAACACTAGTTGTATTTTGAAAATTAAAAACAAAGATTCTCAAAATCTTGCAAGCAGAGAGAAACGACTTTGGAGTAATACTGCACACTGTACACTGACCTGCTGCAACAGTGAATTGTGATGAAATATCTGATGGGTGGAATTTTATCAGTTCCACACAATACAGTAAAAACACTGGAATGATTTGTGACCTGCCAAATAAAGAGGAGTAACTCTAGCCAAAGCATCCCTTCCTTCTGCCAGTATCTACCACTAATTAATTTTCCATTTTTTAATGTGGGAACAAATAGAAGTGATAAAACTGTTTCTGGCAAGATAAGCCTGAACTGATAAGCTGTGGAAAAATCTATCACACAGATAACACAAACCCAGAAAGTTAAAGCTGAGCATACCAGGCAAAAATCCCTATGTAAAAAAAAAAAAAGAAAAAAAAGAAAAGAAAAAAACCCCACGTTTCAATTCAGAGAGAAATTCTCTTTCAAATAGAAATCTCAGTAAAGTTAAAAAAAACAGATCTAAAACCCACTTAAGTTACAGAAAGCTGCCTTAACCATTGCTACTGGATTCCAAATAAATATTACACCCCAATGGTTTAGATTCTCCATCTTACTCAAATTCTGTTCAGTGCAACAACAGTGCACGCTGGACAAAATCGGATGACCTTTGCACCTTCAGATATTCACAGACTGACTAAACCAAACAACAAATGTAAGCCCACTTGCAGTATTCCTCTTGTAATGGCTGTCAGCTGAGGACAGCACAGGCAAGTTGAAACCTGCTGAAGAGTCCTGACAGAGTTCACTCTCAGGTGGTGGAAGGCATCCAAGACTGGAGGTGTTTTCTTGTTGAAAGATCTGCTACTCCTACAGCTTCTTTAAGCCATTTGGAGTAAATAGAGGGTAATGTGAAAAGCAAGTCTTTTATGAAGCAGGACCTATGTTTCATCAGTCCCCAAATACCACTTTTGGGACAACAGTTCTCAGGGGATCAGCACAGACAGTCCTGCCTGAAGAAATGGGAGCTCACTGCTTCAAGTTATAAACAAAACCAGTGCAGTAAATTCTCATAGTCACTTCCTGCTTCCAAAAGAGCAACTACATTCTAACTTAAACTAAATTTTGTAGCAATTATTGTTGTCAAATACTGAGCAAAAATAAGATCTGCTTTAAGAGAGTACTGTGAAACTCAGATAAAGCATCTGGGAATTAATAAATTCTACTGATCTTCCTCCAGTGGTAATCTTTAAGACATGAATCAGTATGAAATGGTGCTGTACTTGAGCTCAATAACACTAAAAATAAAAGGAGGTAACTTTGGGAAAAAATAAACTTTCTTGATTATTCAACTTGATTCACACTTTGTTATATTTCAAAAGCTAATGACTATGTACTTTTTATTGAACTAAGCACTGGTGTTTTTCTGTTGTAAGGCTAAAACGGGAAATAATATTTTCAAGGCAGAAAAGAATATAGCCTGTGAGTGCCACATGGCAGGTGAAGAATTTAAAGGTTACTGAAATGGCCCTTGAGTCACTTGAACTCAATGGGCGTGTTCCAGGTTACAATACAAGTAGAACTGCCCTTGTTTTCTCAGAGCACAGAATGCGACTACTGGAAATATTCAGATGTGACAGTGGTCAAATCACAGTAAAATGCTTTCTGTAAGGAGCAGTGAGTTTTTGGCTCAATATATGTTTTTCTTTCTCTACTTTCTATGAAATAACCTTGAAGTTCTGAAGGGCAAACCCAGAATATTTTACTAACAAATCTAATAAAACCAATTACTGTTATTTCTCCATTCTTCTTCAACCACCATGTGCATAAGGATGCACTTAGAGAGCGAGTCAAATGAGCACTGAGATTTGGCATTAGCATTTAGCTCTATGGTAATCGGTTACAACACAAACCACCCACAAGAACCAGCATAAAATGTTTAGGACAAGCCTATGTGGCCTAAACCAACAATTTTTACAGTATAGCAGCCTGACAATGAAAATCAAATGAGTTAGTGAATGTTCCCCAGATGAGGTCCTTGTTACGGAAGGAAGAATAAATACTAAAGAATATTGCCTCACTGAAGGAAAAAAGTTAGTTTGGGTGACTGTGTTTAGTCTTTCTCTTCTTTAACTCCCCTGACCCCTTCAAATAGGGTCTGAACTCACATTTCTAAAATCTTCTCTGCTTTTCCCTTCTTTCAGTCAGGTCAACATCCTTGACAGGCTCATAAGCATACACTATCCGTATGTACTGCCACACTTCTTTCTGGCAAAGCGTCTTTGGGTTGAAAAAAATGTAAGTAGTAAATGTAGTTAAATAATATATTTATAACCAAGAGGTAAAAGTGCACATAGTTAATCTAAGCCTTAAGAGATCCAAGTTCTGCATAATTATAGGAAACTTTAACAGATAACTAACACTGTGGAGTGGGGAATGTAATTATTTAAGATAATGCTTTTTGAAAACTAATTTCTACATGAGTAATTTTGGATAAGTAATTTCTTCCTTTCTGTTTTAGTTTTCTACTCTTAGAAGCTAAGCTACTAATAGGATTAACTGGCAAGTGCTATCATGAATTATTTAATATTCAAAAAATACTAGAGTCTTCTAGGATTATAATGATATAGAGATGCTGGAAAAACTATTTCATGTCAGAGCTACATTTAGCTAAGAAATTTTCAGCCTGAGAGAGAATACACAGATTTGTTTCCTGGACAATGGGTCGAAATATTTGTTGCCATTTCAGGCATGACTGAACGATGGCCCATTTCAGGACTTTTCAGACGTCAGCAGTAAGGGCTACTTTCCACAACAGCACTCTGACTGCAGGAGATAAAAGACTGTTTATTCTTTTTTCACAGGGGAGGAAAACAATGACAAAAGCAGGAAGGCAGCAGTAATGCAGAAATCTGGAGGTGATGATAAAGGGTATGGAGAATGGAGAAAGTTGTTCAGATAAATCCGTTCTGGCCAAAATCAGGCAGGTGACAACCAAATTTGTGTGACATTCAACTGAAGTGCGAATCACCATTTTTCAATTCAGTAATTAAAGAAAATTTTAAATTTCATTGGGTGTGACAAAAAGTGATTTGAAATACAGAACACAAGCACTGAAGTATTTTAAACCTTTAGAACCCAACTTTGCATTGTTTTCCCCGAGTGCACTGTACAGCCCTTAAAAACAAGAAAGGACACTGCATCTGTTCAAAAGCATCGCTGCTGCACCCTGAAGTACACTGAATTGATCCTGACATGTTACTGCTTCACTCTTGACATCTTGCGAGCAGTCAGAGCTAGCCAAATAGCAAGCAAATAACCCCTAGCTTGGAGAAAATTTCAATTAGCAGCAAATGGTAAAAAATAGCACCTGAGAACAAGGCAGATCTTAAAATGAGAATTGCTTAATACAGTGAATGAAGGTATGGATTTAAACATTAACTGTATGAGGAATAATTTAGTTGCACAAGCAACTAAAGAGAATTTTAACAACTTTTCTCTTTGAAAAAACTGGTTTTGTTGCCCAGCTGATTTAATTTATAAAACTCCCAACGTTTTAGAAGGGGCTGAAATAGCAGTGAGCATGAACACAGACACACTGCCCCCTGCAGCCAGGTCTCTGTTAGAGTATCTCGCATCTTGAGTAATGTAACAGTATAACCCAAACAGATCCATTTCCCAGGAAGTTTAATTAAGCAGAATACAGCTAAACAAATTGCCATTTATTTGTGGATCAAGCCCCCACCACTTGGTGTCACGTTGTGTACTATTTCATTACTAAGGCAAATACAGCAAGAGTTAATCTCTCCCTCCAAACCCTCCTATTTATCATTATCACTTTGTTGGTGAACAGATCTCTTCTGTCACTCTCAGCTGCTCCAATTTTCACACCGTTGCTGAGTCCTCCTCTTTGTCATTTTAATAAATCTTTAAAACATAGGTCAGTGAAAACCCTAGAGACAGCAGCACAATTAATAACAGTTTGTTTCTTTAGAAAATTGTAATTTTAGACAAATATAGTCTTTTAACAGATCATACCAGCCAATAAAAGGTGACTGCATTCAGATAATACACTAGACTTCTGCAAAGAGCATGTCTTCATGATCACACAAACAGCATATGGAGTCTGCACATGAGACAAATGCAAGAGTCTTTATGCAGAAACTCCAGTGCACAAGACATGCCGCAACTCACAGGAGGAAGCACATCAGTTCTCAAGCCACAAGACTAAACTTTCTAGTCTTTCTTCACACATTTCTTCAGCAGTTTAGATTAATATGGTTGTTTCTGTGTAGAAACAGTAGAAAGTATTCAGGAATAAGTACTCAAAGGCAGTTACTGCCAAGAAGTTGTACTGAAAAATAGTAAAGCGTCAAAGTTTAATTTTTCATCCTTCTTACCAGAGTGACATATCATCATTAAAAGGATGGATTATAAAAGGAGAAATCTTGTCTATTCCCAATAAGCCACTCTTGTTCATACAAATATAAACAAACATTTTATTTAGTTTTTGTTCTTCTCTGGACAATTACAAATAATGTCTCGAATCAAAGAGCCAGATTTCTAAACCACTAGCATCAGGAAATTCTACTAAGTGCCAGATGTCGCTCATTCTAAAATTGTCATTAAACAAAAAAAAAAATCCTTCAAAACTGATTTCAGGTTCAACTATTTCAAGTAATTTTACTCGGAGATGCAGGGCTGGTTATGTATGCTACATGCTAGAACTTGTGCCATCCTTAAATCTTATTTTCATTTTGTTGCATTTTATACATAAAGTTATTGTGATCTATACTTGGTATTTGCCCAAAAGAAGAAATTCATCAAAGCTTATTAAATAAATCTAAGCTCTAAGGTAACTGTTATGTTGAAACAGTAGCATTTTATATGGCTTCCTAAGCATTGCTAGAAAGCTGTATCAAATAATTTTAAGATATTTTTTCAAATAACTTTGGCTCATAAACTGATTGTCAGCTTAGAATCATGAATACAAATATTACAAGTTAATGTTTCAGCTGCTGTTATAGAGGCTGGTACCTCCACAGTGCTGTTGCTATAGCTCCCCTACCACATATCTCTTTATAATAAATAGGTAAATATACACAAACTATTGAGATGTACAGATATTCATCTATACACACAGGCAAGAATAAACAGTGCAAACTTCCTCCTCAAAATACTTTTTGCAATAGTCAAAAGATCAAGAAGGATACAGAAGCTTGTACTTTTTCCCCACATGGAATTGCACAGACAAGTACTTCTATAGCATACATCTTTAATATTTGTATTTAAGCAGCATAAATCTCTCAGCATCTATTCAAAACAACATCTTAGTACAGAAAAGTTCTAGAGTAATAGAGAAAGCTTTTAAACAAAATCTTAAATTATAAGAATGCTTGAAAAGGACTGGTGAATCCAAGGAAATGAACAGTTATCATCCTCCGGCTTGCACTCAAACTGAAAAGCTCTTAAGAAGGGAACCCAGATTGGAAGCACAGTATTTTTCACCTCACGTGCCTCTTAAGGCAGCTAATTTCTCAGTCATTCTGAGGAGCATTGTGTCTTTACAGACTATTTATTCAAAGGTGGATTCAGAGGAGGGGCAAAAGTATACCCAGAAAAAACACAAGCTTCCGTTTTCACTGAGCTGCGCTGCTTTAGGTCGACTGCCTGCTTCCTCAGAAAAAGGAACCTTTTGGCATTTGCCAGTAGGCTCAAATATCTAGAAATGCTGAAAAGGTGAAACAAAAAACTTTCTCTGTGCTGCCTTCCTACCTGATCTTTTGTCTCATATGTTCCCCTCAGGGATGCACGAGAAATTTCTCTGAATAATTCATAAGCACCTAGGCAGAAAACAGCTTCTACTTTGGAACAGAAAGATTGGGTAAGAAGCTGATTGCAGCTGTTCTACTCTGCTCTATCTGGAAGAAAACGGGATTTTTAAAAAAAGTAATTTTCATAACATAGTAAGCACAGAATATATAGATGTATTATCTAAGCAAACATGCATTTATGCTGGGGAAGGCAACTTTGTACTTGAAGCTACATGTTCCTTTGAGGGCAAGACTGAGTCTCTACCTGTCAAAAATCCCAAGAAATCACGCAGCATGAAGGTAATCAATCAACATGTAGAATTCAACTTTTAGCTTGGAATTAGATAGCAGATGACTGGTCTTTCCTCTAGACTACAGTATCCAGCTCTTCTCTTACCATAAGCCACCTTTATTTGCCAACAGCACTGCATATTAGGCAGATGCAAATGACTTCTTTTGCTACAGTCTCTGTTAGGGCTGTATCCCAGTTTTGGCTGGGGTAGAGTTAATTTTCTTCCTAGCAGCTGGCACAGTGCTGTGTTTTGGATTTAGGATGAGAAGAATGTTGATAACACACTGATGTTTTAGTTGTTGCTAAGCAGTGCTTACACCAGTCAAGGACTTTTCAGCTTCCCCTGCTCTGCCAGGTGCACAAGAAGCTGGGAGGGGGCACAGCCAGGACAGCTGCCCCCAACTGCCCAAAGAGGTATATTCCATACCATATGACATCATGCTCAGTGTATAAACTGGGGGAAGTTGGCCAGGGGGCAGTGACCGCTGCTTAGGGACAGGCTGGGCATCGGTCTTCAGCTGGTGAGCAAAGGCATTGTGCGTCACTTGTTTTGTGTATCCTTTTATCATTATTATTATTATTATTCTTTCCCTCTGCTGTTTTATTAAACTGTCTTTATCTCAACCCATGTGTTTTACTTTTTTTCTTGATTCCCTCAGATCCCTGTGTGATGCTCAGTTGCCAACTGGAGTTAAACCACGCCAGACTGAAATACTCTTATTGCCTGCAGCCCCTTTTTATGTCCCAACACACACAGAAGAGAGAATAAAAGGCCAGAGGAGGCTGTTTCTAAAGCTATTTTGCTAATAAGAACATAGATTCAAAACTCATAAGCTATGGGTTACCCACATCAAGTACTTATTAATGTGGACTGAAGACTTACCAGCCTCTGCATGCTTTTCACATGGGTAGGACTAATAGATAAGGCCTCTTCATACCAGCGTTTGGCTTCATCAATATTTCCACGAAGTTCAGCCACCTGACCTCTCATGTAGAGAACATAGTGCGACATCGGAAAGAGATTAGCTGCTTCCTGGGTACACGCTGTGGCCTCTGCAGGCTTCCCAATCCCTATGTAGACTTCAGCTGTGGAAGGAATGTGAGGACCAATGAGTGATTCTTGCTTCATCATACCATGACGAGATGTTGTCACATGTGCTGTACTTGCAAATTGTTTCATTCTAACCAAAGGCTGTTTTCCTCAAAAAAATTCCCAGCTTAAGAGAAATTATTACAAAAACTATTCTAAACAACTTATTCTTTTAGGAAAGTTGCTTTTCTAAATGCAATAGGAGTTTGAGCCTCTAAATGGCTATTTTAAACAGCAAGAAACTCTTTATAGTTTGTTATTTTTAACTGAAGTCTCGGATTTTTTCATTTTAGTTTTATTTTTAAGATGTGAGCATGCCAGAATTCCAGTACTATTTAAGAACAGAAAACCCAACACAAAACAGCACCCAGAGATCCTTACAGTAGGTAAGAGAATACAATTAATTACTGGGTTTCTGAATTTTACATGTCAGCCGTTAAGGAAGCAGTAGCAATTGCTCCAGCTACCAATCACTAAATGGCAAACCTAGTGCTAAGTTTCCCACTTCAGAGCATTTTAAAAGAAATATAATGTTATTTGATATGAAAAGTTTCCTAGTTAAGTTAGCAGAACATGTGAAATGCTCAATCAGCATTCCAATTTGAGAAAATTTGTTCATATTTTCAAGCATTTTATCTAAGATGTCCTCCAGAAGCTAAGAACATTTAACTCTGTAGCTTAAAATAAAAAAAAGCAGCTATATTTAATTTAACATAAATCACTCCTGATGAAAGCAGCTGAATAGCCCGACACATACTTGTCTAAATCAGATTTACTGAATGAACCTTTTTTCCCTTAGAGTCAATGATTAACAACTAACAATAGAAGAAGTATTTGCCTTCAAATAGCTCTTATGGCACTCTTCAACGCTGCAATTTCACTACCCTGCTGGATTATCTTGATCTCTTGCTAAAAGAGTGGGAGAGGAGAGGAAAAAGAGATACTAAATGCAAGAAAAAGACATTAAAGTTTTTGGGTTGGGTTACCTATTTCCTTTACGTTGATATAGACCCTAGAAAAATTGAACCTCAAAGTAATTGTATAACTGCATTCTGTTCTACCACATTATACAAGTCTTCCAGAATAAGGTTTAATTCAAAATGCTCCATCAAAACAGCAAAGTCATCTATCACCATTCAAGACATGCTTCTCACTGAGCAGTACAGGCCACCCAGCATCGGTCAGCCAGTAGTGAGCAAATGCATCACTTGTGGTTTTTTTCCCGGATTTTGTTTCTCTCTCTCTCTCTCATTGTTTTCCTTTTCATTACAATTTTTAAATTATTATCATTATTACTTTATTTCAATTATTAAACTGTTCTTATCTCAACCCATGAGTTTTCTTACTTTTGCTCTTCTGATTCTCTCCCCCATCCTACCGGGGAGAGGAGGGTGAGTGAGTGGCCATGTGGTGCTTGGTTGCCAGCTGCAGCTAAACCACAACAAATTGTTAGCAAATCATGTGCAGAAACTAAAAATTACTTAAGTAGGTGATTATCTGCTACCGCGATAATTCTAGACTGAAAAATAAGCAGCGATTGGACAATTTGACTGCAGGTGAAATTCTGTATTCCTTGAGGGGAAACAAGTATAGTAGAAATGGCTTTTAACACTAACCAACAGAGGCTGCAATATTGCTTATAAAATAGTCTTAACGTTACTGTAAGAGATACTAAATCTTGCTGTCCTGCTTACTAACTGCAGCAGAGAAACTCGACAGTTATTAACAGACCTTCCTAGAAGGATTTAATCTAAACAAAATAATTACGTTATGTTTAAAGTTTTTATAGAGTTATTTTAAAAATACATTCTCCTTTCCTCTACCAGACATTATGCCACCCCAACAGAAAATACAGTGGACTTTTTGAAAAACTATTAAAGAACGAATAGAAAGTTGAACTTGTGGCTAGGTGTTAAGCATCAAAGTTCATTCAAGAAATTTCTGAAGCTGAAGGAGAGCTGTTCATTCTGAGATAATGACATCAAACTGAATAAAAATGTTAAAAAGCAAGACGGTAAATTCAAATAAATGAGTTGTGGAAGACTGACATGTGCCAGCAGACTTTATAGGAGCAGCAGTTTGAAGAGAAACCAGGTGCCAAGTTTGATGTGCTTGTCTCTATGTCTCCACCTTGAGAATGCCAAGAATGCCTTCTGGCTCAAACCCTTCCAACGCTTACACTTGCATTTTATTGACAAATCAATCTTTTTTGCAGTCAATCTGCATAGCAATATTGAGTTCGGCTTTAATGCATTTCTCAAATGACCATCACAGCCATTGATCATTTAGGGACAGGTCTGGTTTTTATTTGTGAGTTACTGCAGAATGTACTAATTGCAAAAGTAATTTTGTTTCATGTTTAAAATAAGCCTTATTTTCCACCTTTACACTGTATGCCCAGAAGTGAAAGGCTGAAGCAGTCCATTAATAAACACATGTTACTGTGTGCAAAATCAACTTCTTCGGACTGCATGCCATGCTCATTTACGCTAATGACAGCTGGAATGGCACTGTATATCCTTTAGAACAAGCATTTTGTCCCTTTTTCACATCATATATATTAGTTTGGGTAAATGTATTCCACTAAGTTTTGCATGTATTAGAACTTATTTACATAACTGTTCCATGTCTCTGTAACCTAGCAGGAAGAATAAGTCTCAATTTTTGTATTTTAAGACTTAAAGCTTATTAAAGATTTCACACACACACACACTTAGTAAAACACACACTGCACAACCATACAGGGAGTCAAACAGTTAAACCTGGCATTAATCTCAAAAAGGAAACGATTTCCCAATGGTAAATCTTCGCTTTTGTTTAAAGAAAATGAGCTGTAAGGCATTAAGTAATTTTATCGCTGTTTTCTATGCAAGTAACCCATATATACTGATGAAGATACCTTCCAGAATATCTGCTTTCTATTGTGCTTCTGGGAGAAAAGTTTATTCTGAAAGTCACAGTAAAGAGCCTTTCTCAAGGATCAGGATGTTTCCTGTAGCAGGACAAGTAGCCGAATAGCAGGATACCTAAACACTCTGAAACACAGCACAAATCACCAGCCTGAAGTATCAAGAACAGGATCATTCCAAAGTGGAGAGGAAGTAGACTTCAGGTTGCAGTACCTTCTCTGAAGGCAGACAGAAGCTCTCTTTCATCCCCCCCTTTTTTTTTTTTTTTTCATTGCTCCCCATACGTGAAGAGTCAGAGCACTCTTTGTACTTTGGTGTGTCCTTCCTCTGGATTTTTAACACTTTAGTTCATTCACCAACCCAACTCTTTCCTACTTCCCACCTATGCTTCCTTCTGCTGGGAATCAAGAATATGGCCTACAGACCATGCTTGCTGAGATAGGTATTTTTAAGAGTGGAAAGTGCAGCGCATTGCAGCAGCAGACCACCAACGTGTATGCAAACCTAAGTTGTGAACTAAAAAGGAATCAGCAAAGAGTGTCCAGATTCCTCCATTGTGGGCAAAACAGTAGCAGTCACTTGCATGGACTGGATAAGCAGCAACACGACATAACCAACAAAATTAAACAACAGAAAATAAGCAGTGGAACAAGCTGTCATAGAATGTTGAGGAATGATCAGCTATAGATGCTAAGAGCTACTGTAGATGGTCACCTGTGATGGTTTATAAATATTTAAAATCAATGATGCCATGATGCAACGCCTACACTATGCCCTGGTGGACCTTGCCTTGTTCTAATCTGTGTTGCTTTTGAGGAGCCCTCCCACCCCTAACTAAGATCACTATTATTAATCACTATCACTGCTCTTTCTTTCCAATCTTCAGGGCTGTTTGTCTAAAACACTATTAATAATTGGGAGCTGCCCTGTAATGATTTTGGCACAATAAAACTGTTAATACAAAATAGGTAACTTAAAATGCTAAGAAATACAGCACTGTTTTATTGAAGGTAAACATGAAGAAAAAAAGTAATTATGTCACTGAGAGATGCTCAAGTCTGAGAGCAGACCAAAGCAGAACAATTGCTGACTGATTTCTAAATTACACCTTTCTGATGCAAGTATCAATAAAAACAATTGCAAGGTACACATTTTTAACTGTGTAAAAATATATTGGATCATCATTTTCTGGTTAAAATTTTATATAACAGCCACTTGTGATACTGCATTTTGCTTGAGGCTTGCAGCAGCATAACAATACTAAATCCACTCAAGATGACTCCACATTTGGAAAAACAATCCTGGATCTTTTACATTACTGAAGTTAGAAGGAAGAGAACTGAATGAGAGCTCATTATCACATCTGCAAGGGACAGGTTCCTCAACGGTACTACTACCTTTTTTTTCCATATATGCAGAGTTATTTATTTTCAATTATAAAGCTTTTCGAATTGCAGGAACTCTATTCAGTACCTTACTAACATCTTTTTCCAACCAATGGAATTAGGGCATCTAAATTTCCAAATACTAAGATACTGAAGGTTCTTCAGAAACTAAATTCTTCACAGATAAGGGAGAGAGCATCTCTTGCCTTTGTTCTACAGAAGATATGACTCCACTGATAGCAGCTGCATTATAAAACTACTGCCTTAGCTTACATAAATGATCTTACACACCAACAACTCTAATGTGTTTTTATTTTCTGACTTGCCTCTGTGCCACACACACATCTGGAAAAAGTTTGATCTGATAAGTGATAACAGATTCTGAATGAAACCAACAGATTTTTACAAGTCCTTAGGCTAGCAAGAAAGGGGAGGGTAAAGAACAAAAAAGAAATTTACTTTCACAGTACCTGCATGAAGCCATATTTGAGCCAGAGTCATCCAAGGATGGAGGGGACCTTGTTTAGGGGCACTGCTTTGGAGAGATGAAGCAACCTCAGATAGTGCTTGCTCCACTCTGGAAGCTGCTATTGATGTGGCATGAACTGAACCTGTAGAAGTAATAAAAAAATTTACCATCATAGAAAGAATGAAGGCCATACACATCGCATAAAACATTTAATTCTAACCCTTTTCATAAGAGGTTTTACCCCAAACTCCTCAAGATTTAATTTACATGTACTGTTTCGGAGAAGTTTTTTTGAAATGTCAGGTTAATCTTCCTTGTTATGAAAGCTTTTATACTGGTCTGAAAGACTATATAAAAAACACACTGAACAGTGGTAACTATACCTGACACATTTTTGGGTTGCTACTATGAATACTCTCTATTAAACTCGACACTTCTTTTCTGGCAATGTATGATCCAAAAAAAGGTTTGTGATGGTATCGTACACTGTAATCTTCAGGTTGCTGCATGCACTTTGATGTTAGTAATTGCTATGTCTTTCTATAGAGTACAATTAGAGGACTATTTTAAGACTAATAACAGTACAAAAAAGAGAACTAAAATATACAAGATGGTCACAACACACCCCATCACAAATACACAACTAAACTGCACTGAATGTAAACCTTAGCTAATCGAGAAGGTTCAGTTAAAATGCCTTGTGACAAAAAAAGTCCCTTGCATAAAGAACATTCCCAAAGCATGCAATGTAAAGGATAATTCTCTTAAAATGAAGAATTTACAAGTGAGATTAGAATCTCATTGGCAAATACTACCCCTTTGTAAGTACTGGAAATAAAAAAGCTTCTATGACTAGAGAATATCTAATGGCAACTGTACTTTGGATAGCCAACTACTGACAGTGTATTTAGTCATGATTTCTTTTTTAAAATCAAGACCATGAATATTTTAAGCTACACTCCTCGTCATCTAAGCCTCAATGTATCTCTAGCTGTTTCATAATTACAAATAACAAAATCTCCAACTGACTAGGCCTGATTAATAAATAATGGAAATGAAATATTCCATACTGGATCAAGATAAGAAGCCTTCTAAGCCCATCAGCATATCTGCAATGGTCAACAGTGCAGGTTTCCCAAAAGAAAGTATCAAATCTTGTATAGGTTGAACTGCACCCCACAAGCTCATCCTCATCACTAGCAGTTAAGAAATAAATGAAACCTTCGCTCTCAATATCACCAATTTTCTAAGAATTTTAACAAGAAGAGATTTGCCACATAAAACATACATTCTTAAGTGTGACAAGATAAAGCAGCAAACCAGAAAACCAGAAGAAATTCCTAGTACACAGGTCAGTGGTAAGAGGAAGTTTGTCTGAAAGTGTGCACCATGTTTCCCCTAACTGACAGTAACAAGGGCAAAGCATTACAGGACATAATGAGCATTTCATATGTCATCATAAACAAGGAATTGCCCTGAAGATCTGAGACAGTATCTGGACATGGAGTTTGCTTTCCTCTACTGGCTGATGAAAAAAACTCAAACTCTAGCCTGCAGAGTTGAACATTCACTAAAGTTTTTGTGGGTCTTATACTTAAGCCTTAACTTCTGAAGAAATACAAAAGGGAAGTCCAAGCAAGAAGCACGTGGAATGTATACTAAGAAAAATACTAGCAAAGGTACCATAAGTAAACACTAGTCACCAGTAATCCTCCTCTTGTCTGACATCCCTTTTTGTAAATGCATGCCACTGCAGCCTCTCACTTGTTAGCCTTCCAGGGCCCAACAGTGAAAGAGTCTCCTCATTTCTCTAGAAGAATTTGCAAAGAAAATGTGCAATTCACTGACACAAAGGATATCATCTAATCGCTTCCTTCTGAAAAGCAAGTATTCCATTTAGTATTAAAAAGGGCCTATATTTTCTACTATTTAAAGCAAGGACTCTGGCTGCTAGCCAGGCCACAAGTAATTTCATACAGAAAATGTGCTGTTAGATTTTAAGCATCTAGTACTTAGCCATAAAGCACATAAGTAATATATGATTAAAACTTTATATACATCAATTTCTATATAAAAAGGATCTGTACTGTGATAAAATTCTTATGAGTTGCAGTGCCACCTATATTAAAGTTAAAATGGAGTGGATACAGAATGGTTCCTTATGGTAATTAACTCCTACCCTGGACTTTATTCTGAGTGGCAGAAAAAAGAAAAAACTTTAAAAAGAAATCTTTCTAAAAATTTTTTTTCAAAGTGTTATTCAAGTTGCTTACATTTCCTGTTTAGGAAAAAGGTATCCCTTAACATATTGCAGCAATTAGTCCTCTAAAGAAAACACACACTTACACAAAGTAATAGTCTTACTTTAGCCAAACCACCTGAAAATAGTTACCTCCTATCTTTCACTAAGTCACTGAAGCTGATATAAAAACATATTCTAAATTAATAATGAATATTAACAATCTAAAATTCAACACGGACCAAATAACTGGTTTAGAAACTCAGACTGCAGATTATTCAATGTAGTCAACTAAATTTAAGCTGCCTCTAAGCAACATCCCAAATAAATGGATTCCTGGGGTTTAAGTTTGAAGATCAATGTTAGGCAGCATACAAAGAAACTCGGTGTAATCTTCTGCAGGGCTGTTTGGAAATCCCAACCTTTGAAATCCTTCAGTCTTAATTAAAATGTAGAGAACTTAAGAATGTTGCAAAAAAGCACAAAGGCATCGATAAGTGAGCGCTTTTTTGTTTAGTTTTGTTTCTTTAAAAACCCTCCTTGCAGTGGCTATTAAGAGACATATCAAGCACAAGGCTATACAGTTTCCAAAAGGAGGGGGGACGACCTCTAGTACAGCCTTGCATGTCTAATCAGCACAGCCACGGTATCCCTTATTGGACTTTCACATCTTTGCTATTACCTTTTTTCTTTCTTTCTCTTTTTTTTTTAAATAACAGTAGTCTTTTGATACTGCCCAATCAGGCATCTTTCACGTGCATCACACTCATGCTATCTGATAGCTTTAACCCCTAACCCCTAAATATCAGGCATCTTTCACGTGCATCACACTCATGCTGATAGCTTTAACCCCTAACCCCTAAACGCTTCTTTAGTATAGCCACAGTTAGCTGTTATCATGACTCATTTCTGGCTCCTTTTGTTAAAACACAAATTAGTAAGCTTTCAATTTGCAGACAATAAAAATCATTTAAAGATCATGTAAAGATGCTGCGTACTAAAAAGCTTTTTTCTGACCTTCCTCCGAATTTTATTCAACCCTTTTCTTATTAGAACTAACTTATCTAAACTATTTGTTCCTTGTTCTAACCCAGGGGTCCCCAGATTCAGATCTTTATAGTCACATTACAATTGTAAAATGTATAGTAATTTCAACTACAACTGGTAAAGATATATAGTAGTTTGTTGGAAACTGAGGGTAAAGAGTGGATCTTAAAGTCTGCTTGAGGCCTCACAGATCCTATGTAGCCAGTTACTTACTAGGTGGCTCCCTGTTGGTTTTGTCATAAGCTCTCCTCTCTCTTCCCAGCCTTATCTGTATTTTTCTTTTTTTTGCTCTGTGTTCAGTACCCTCAGCCAAACACAAACATATCCTCATTTTCAGTGTTACAACTCACTCAGTTGTAGCTTCCTTCAAATGCTCAGGTAGAGTAGTAGCAATTTCTGGTTTAAAATGTTACTGTATTTTTCACGCACAGAAATATCCCTTGCTCTCCCCAGACAACTTCTAGACCTGCTGTTATAGTATGACACTTAAGAATCAAGAAAAAAATTCCTCAAAATACCACAAACAGCAAAGAGTGTTTATTTTAAAATATAAATGCATGAGGTCTGGAAAAGTAATGTATCACCAAAATGGATCCTGGTTACTCACTCTCATTTGTTTAGTCTTGTTCTGAAGCTTATTTATTCTAAAAAGGCCAAGTGCAAAACAGAGACTATCTCTGCAAGATCTGGAATTCACTACTTAAATTACTTATTGATTAACATCTGGAATCACAATCACATTGCACTCTGCAAAGTGTGACAAAAGGTCTTAATGGCAACAAAACGTTCCTAAACCAAAAAGGTATAACCTCCCACTCAAGTTTCCTGTAATGACATTTGTCCAGAACTTACAGTGTTTCTACTCACCATACTAACATATTATCTGTAACAACCATGGTTATGTCCATGTTTCAATTCAATCTCAAATAGAAGACCTACCAACAGCCTTGTACACACACAATTTAACCAAGAATTTAAGTAATCTCACAGAAACCTTTCTTTTCCAAGTCACATCTACAGTTCAACTTCTGCAAACAACAAAGTGTTCAACTTAGTTTCTTCAGGCTTTTCTTCAGATGAATATTATAGGAGAGTCTACAGGAAACCCATCATTTAAAGTCACCCTATATAAATAAGTGCATTATGACTTCTGCAGTGCTTTCCTTGGTCATTTTTCAATAAATTCTTCACAATGTAGCCTAATGGACATGAACTAAGACATGGACTCTGTCAGTGCTTAGTTGGCATGCAGGCTTGGAGAAAAACAAAATCACTTTGCTATGTACATCAAATTTTCCTTCTGAAAATGAGTAAAAGAATAGATTGTCATCCTTCATGAAACATGTTCACATCAACTGACAAAAACACTATAACAGGATTTCTTTTAATACCATAAAAGAGAGCATTACTAAACAGTTTTACATTCATCATGTTTTCAATGTTTCAACATTTACATAAAGAAAAAAATGCTTTAACAGCAATGCTCATGCAGGAGAGAAGAGGAAAAACCCCATGACTTTCCACTTTACATGCACACAAAGCTGGCTGTAAGAACATTAGCGGTGTGACATGCAGAGAACTCTGTGATAAAAAAAGCAATCACATGATACAAAGAGGCAGTACCTTCTGCAAGACTAATACATCACTGAAATGATGCATTTGAGAAGATAGATTGGCAGGTTTAGCCAAAATTAACAATTTTTCCTATAAAATTCATTAATTCATTCTGAGACAACTTTTACAATCACAAACTACAAAGCTAGCTATCTTTTGGTACAAAGTTATGCATGGAGATAGTAGTAGTCAGGTATGGCCAGCATCATTCACAGAACATCCTCTCAGCTCTTTCAAAAAGATTTTCCATGCTTAGTCACTGTCAAATGTGCTAGTTTACGTATTCTCTTACTTTTCTCTCCCCCACCAAATTGGTCTCCTACCTCATAAAAATCTATGAAAAAGTAAAGTAATCCATGAAAAAAATTCCATAATTTACTATTCAAGGCTAAACTAAACACACAGCTTTATAATGTAACTGGTTAGAGAAAAAGAACATTAGTTCACATCCTGGTTAAAACAGCAGTTATTTTTATTGATCTATATTCTTCATTCTCTCTTACTTAGCTTGCTTTCATAATTTCATTATTTTAAAGCGTACTCTTAAAAGATTTATTCTACAAGCAAAAATTGTACCACAAGAGAAAGTAGTAGCTTATTATGACTCATGACAGCAGTTGCAATGTTGCATTCTGGACCAACGTACGCCTTAGGAACAGCAGTGGCATAGCATCTTCTCTAATACAACATACTGGCAGCTGGCCATTATGTTATACAAGACCTTCCTAATATATCTTTATTTGCAGTCTGCTAGAAATGAATACTGCCTCTTTAATTATTAAATGCAAGTGTTAGTTGAGTGCATTCAGATCTTGTAAGATTACAGCCCTTGGGGTGACTGAATGGGCAAAGAGCATCAGCCTTGCTTTACACACTATCAAACTTCCACTACTGATGGACCAAACGTGCATTTTGTGGTAAAGGAAAAGGTGATTTAAGTCCTTAAGAAATTAATAGAATGGCACAGTGAGTACTACTTACAAACTGAAAAAAGGGAGTAAAAACCATGAAAGTAAGCATCTGATGGATTGCCTTTGAACAGATCAAACCGGAAATTAAAATCCAAAGAAAGAAGGAGAAAAAAACCCATATATATATATATATATATATATATGTAATTTTTTCCAAAAAAAATTACACGTTTGAAAAAAGTCTCCACGGGTTTGAAGGAAATGAACAGTTGGGCACAGGCTTTGTTCTCCTGTCAGACATTTCCCAGAATGTCAGACATTTCCCAGGAACAAAGGCTTCATAACCTACAGCATTTTCGGTTTTTCTATTCTTATAAACCAAAATAATAATCAAAAGAAACATTGTAGCCGAGAAGCACTTAAATTTGTCATATCCCAGGATGTAGAATATACTCCTCCTGCTGCAATTGTTGATGCAATAAATAAATTAAATGAAAAAATAATAAGAGATATCATCACTGAATTCCCTATAACACTGTAAGTAGAGAAAACGCCACTGATAAATCTTCATCTATTTAATTCACAAAAGCACTTGAAGCTTGAGACTGATGATTTCAGCTTTACAGGCTCATGTTCTTGTTTAGTAACTCCATTACTCTCTTAACTACACCTTGCTGTGACTGATAAAAGACCTTTCTACCGTAGAGTTTGGGATGCCCAGCGGAGTCACAGAACAGTTAGGCTGGAAGGGACCTCTGGAAATCAGGCAGTTGTATTCCCCTGTTCAAAGCAAGGCTAACGTCAAAGTAATACTGAGCTACTCAGGACCTTGTCCAGTTGAGTTCTGCCTACGCCCTACAAAGCTTCAGTTCAGCAGAGACCAATCCTCTGAAAGCCAGGAAATATAAAGAGGGGGGGCATCACTAGTGCCGTTGTAAAATCGCTTTGCTGAAGCTGTGAAAAGCCAGTAAGAGTTTTCCAGGCTCCAGGCAGAACGCCTGCACTACCTTTAGATGGTGGGAGGTTTCATTACAGCAAGCTAGCAGAGCTGTGAAACCAGTGTGGGCCGACAATATGCCAGTGGAAAGGCTGTGTGCATACAATATGACAAAGAGGTACACGCGTTGGCAAAAGATGGTGACGAATAATTTATTCTGGCTCAGAATCCTCCTGCTATAGGGAACTGTCTGCAAGTAAATGGGATATGTTGAGGGCTTGATGATGGGATCAATAGAAGCAGAGCATTTAACAGCACTAAGGAGGAGTTGTAAAATTTGTCCATGTGGTGTTGCCTTAAAGCATCTTAGAATTTGAATGGTCATTGGGGTGGTTTTTGAGAACTTGCCCAAACACAAGTAGTGCCAAAGCATAGAGGGTTTGAGGATCTCCTACATGCATTTTTTTCTTGGGCAACCTGCCCTCTCTGCAGATACCTGACCTTCCTGCGCAGTGTCCCAGTAGAAGGCACCTACCTCCAACCTGACTGTAGCAAGGACAGACTTGCAGTTAGGTTCAAGCCCACCTGCTGGACTTCATGGCTTCATTGATTTATCCTGAGGTCCCCTTAGATTCTGGTTCACATGAGGGAATAAAAGGAGATGTTTAGCTCTCTGGAAAAGGCAGCTTATTCCCTTCTCTCCTTCCACACTCTCCCTAATTCATACGCACGGGGAGAGAGAAGGTACCATAGACGACAACTTCTGCAGGCACAGGGCTCATTGAAATCCAGCCTACCTGTACATGGGAGCAGAGGTAGAGGGATAAAAATGCTCTCATTGTCCCAAAATATGCCTGCTGCCTTTCTTCCAACTGTCGTTACTTTCCAGGATACCATTCTGAACCACCATTCTCCCTTCCAGTTTCCACTGGAGTTCTTATGGTTCTTTTCCACAACTCAACCAACCTCCTCTTTTCCACTCACTCTTCACAGCAATCATTAAGCACCTTATTTATCTGTTTATTTATACTCTAAACATTGCCTGAAAGGCTAGACCATATTCAAATTGTGGTTTATATATAAATGTATTTAAAATATGTATTTTCAATTAAGTAACAGCCAATCCCTTCAAAACTGAATCCTCAGGAAGACACATTGTAACCACATGCCTATAGTTACTCCTCTGATTTTCAGCAAAGGCAGATTCCAAAACCACAACAGCTAGGTGGAAGTCACCTTCTGAGCCACTAACATCTCTGGAAATGGGTAGGGGAAACCGTTTTGGCAAAGTATTTCTGCACACAAAAATTTCATTCACTTGGCAAACAAAATCCTACACTTCATAATGCATTAAAATCAGCCACTCCAAACGAGAGGTAGAGTCTAGTCGTAAGTGGAGAAAATGCTGAGAAACTGGGATTAGCTGGGGAATTACTGAAAACAACAACAACAAAAAAAAACCCATGATGGAATCTGCAGACTTCAGGAAATGCTACGGGGTCTGCCCACACCCTCATCCCCAGAGACTCTATCATAGAAATCTCTTAAACCATCCCAAGTTTTCATCAGTTCATCACCTTCTGTAGCATCCTACAGATTTCAACAGTAACCCGAAGCAGCACAAAGATTTCAGAGCCCTCATGCTGCAGCCAAACAGACCTGCAGGGTACCCCAGGGTTTCGGTCCCTCTATCATCTGGGGACCTGGCCAGGCACTCCGCGGCGCCCATCTGCCGCACACAGATGGGCTTCCTCGCAAAGGAAACAAAAGCGGGAGGGAGGGGGCTGCCACACATCCTAGTTGTGCCCTGATATGCCCTAGACAGACTGCGACCAGGGCATGCCTCTTCTCAGGTGCTCAGATATACTCCCAGGTCCTGTACTCTAGAAATAGTCTTAGAAAACCTGGGGTTTGAACTCATAAGTCTTCTTAACTCAGTGGCAGAGTTGGTGCTCTGCTTTGCTCCGATACACATTGAGCCTTTAGCAGAGGAGTGGAAATACAGGAGCATGCTTAATTACTTATTTTTAAATGTGCGACAGATATGCAATGATTTGAATGTCTAGACTATAATTTACATAAATACATTTTAAACCAAAACATTTTAAAATTATTTATTTTCTGCTTCTATGCTTAAGTGCTTTGCTGGATGGGGGCCAGACCGCAGGATCGAGCTCAAGGTGCATAAATCAAACCTTCAAAGAAATATAATGTTCACAAAGACTGTATTTGGTTGAGCAAATTTAGAAGAATGAAACCAACTATGAAGAGAAATTAGATTGGCTGAAAATTAATAAAGCACAGCTGGAATTATTCGATTCATCCATATTTGTTGCTTAAATGGCTCTAGGGCTAAGTCTTGCTGAAAGAAGATACTTCAAGACTCAGGGGTCAATTGCTTTTGGAGACAAATTGACCTACAGGAATACACTTGTCTAATTTGGTTCTTGCAGCGGGGCAAGTCTAGAGAAATATATAACCAAAAAACCAATTTAGATTCCAGTGAGCGGATATCAGAGGTCAAGTTTAAGGTTCCCATAAATTTACATACATACACTAAAAGATTAATAACTTTTCAAGCTACTGGGTTTCTTTGCTAAAAGCAAAGACTTACAGATAACATCTGAGAAAGAAACAACGTATGTGCTTATTCCACATTCTACTGAATAGATACCATGCAGCCAGCTCATTGCTTGCTGCGGAGGCTACCCCTGCAGTATTTCATACAGTTTGGTCGTAGGCAGGGAGTGCAAGTAACGCTATTGCTGGCTCAGCTTCTAGAAGAAAGCATGTTCAGATCTCACGATCATTAATTTTGAAACTAATTTTCTGCGCCAGTTCAAATATTATGCTTCTAGTTAACCAGTCTTACTACTATTAGTATATGGAGACCTGTATCCAGCCATGTAGTTACTACATACTTTGCAATGAGACCTTCTGAATACAATGCTTTCCTCCTAGACAGATGTTATATATTCATACATTGGTATTGTTTCCTACTCAAGATTAGGAATTACCTTTATAAAACATCAGTAAAATGGACCAGTTCAAATATAAAAATACACTTTAGAATACAAAATTATTTTAGATATACACAAGCCCTGAAGTTGGCATTAACCTTCCAAGAAATCTACAAAACTTAAGTCCAGAATCTGCTTGGGCATGTTCTGAAAATTTCACTCTCAGTCAATACTATCTTTGAAATATATGATGTTTCTTATCTTCAGGTTGCTGTCTTTTAAATCCAGTTGCAGCAAAAATAACATTTCCATTTGGGTAATTTAGCATGGGTGAAAAATAAAAAAATAATTTCACATATTTTGCTTTAAAGTATCAGAAATCTGACCACTGTACCACTGATCAATGTATACAAAATAAACAGATAACGTTGTATGTACATAAATACTTTTAAAAACTCAAAAAGTTTTTATTTTTTTGTTTCTTTTCACTATTTCCAGGATCAATAGATATTTCTAACTTAATGATTTCTCAACAAACATATAAATCCTGGCTGGCATTGCCTTCAGAAAATTTGCATGGCAGTTAAAGGCGCACCCTTTTGTTTGGAGTTGTTTTCAAACACATTTTTGGTCAGAAACAACAACGTGCATTAATCTTTTTAGACCTCTTCTTGTAAACACATAGGTATGGGAGGTCTTTTATGTTTTTCTTCTCAAGTCATGGAAGTTATCATGTTTCATAAAAGCATACATGAAAACAGGTCACATGGGATATGCACTGTCCTGTGATTTTCAATCTGCAAAGGCCCAAAAGTGGAAAAACCCCTCAATCCAAACATGAGAAAGAAAATAATTTTATTGCAGGACCCCACCTTTTTGTAAACAGTAATCTGTTCTTTCTCCTAAGTGATTACGAAACAGTATCTCCTCCTAGCCATTAAGTAAAGAGATCCTAGAGAAACTGGGGTAAATTTCCAACTAAAATAAGCAACAACTTCTCTTTAAATGAATGATATTCAAACCTTCAGATGAGCAAGTCTGAGACAAGTTCACTCCACTGAAGCTCTGGATGTATTCAAAGTACAAAGACTCTGTTACTTGCACAACGTAACATAATTTGTATGATGCAGCAAGTTTAGACCTCACGTATCAGTATTATTTGTGTACCCAAAGGCTTCTGATTAGCTCAGCTCTACAAAGCCAGCATGGGTGAGTTTACCTGTATAGTCCTCTGAGTGCCATCAATGGTGACGGACAATAAGGGTGAAGCCAGGTTCCACTCGCTGGTCACATTTAGTTTCTTCCCATCAACTTCCACCTGTTGTGACACCAAACAAGGCTGTTACTATGAAGACAGACAGAAAACTGATCTCAAGTTCATTACTGCATACAAAGCAGCAACCATTTTAAAACAGATGGCTCCCAAACAACCTGTCATGTTTACTGCTTCTGCCATAAAAGACAGGGTCCAACAACAGAGTCTTCCAGCTATCTCTGGGGAGAGGTGAAGGACCTGTGAACAGCTGCCTCCGAGTAGCAAGGTTTCAAGTGATTTCCAGCAAGTAACAAACAGCCATCCAACTTTTAAACCTATCTGGACATGCTACATTTACTGCAATTAGACAAGTAATGCATATAAATTCCAGTGACACCTCGCAACCCACACAACAGGGCTTGCATATAATATTCTCTCCAAGGACCAAGGAAGAACTTTTCCTATGCGTCTAATGAAGGGTTCTGCATTGTTATCTTAATTAATATGAGGCAGTAATTAATTCTTCATTGTTGTGCCTCAAAGTCCAGGAAAACTTTGCAAATTCTGTCATGTTTTCTTCCAATATACAGCTGATCAGAGGAATACAATTTCTGACTTGAATGCCAATATGGTTATCCAGAAAGAAATTTAAAAAACAAAACAAAAACAAACAAACAAACAGACAAAAAAAACGACAAAAAAAATTTTATACAAGAGCATTTCTATGTGAAGAGCAAAAACCCTGAGTTCAGAAAAAAGTGTAGATACACACAGAGCAGCTGTAATGACACTTCCGTTATTCTTCCATGGTAAAATGCTGTCTGTTTAAACACACGTATTACACATTCAACACTGGTAGAGTCTCAGAAGAAGAGCTGGGTTATGAAAAAAACTATTATTATGGAAGGAATAATATAATTACTGATTAACGTTTGTGGCATGTTTGGAACACTCATCATGCTAATCAAGGTAGGCACATGATTTCAGTTACATATTTTACCATAAACAGAAGAAAAATCATGGTTGGCTGATTTCCTTCCTCTTTCAAAATCTCCAAAATATTTTCAATCCATAAATTGCAGACAATATTGACAATGACACAAATATTGCATACATTCTCAGTAAACTAGAAGAAAATTACTGCGTTTAGACTAAAAGCTGAGCCCACGTTTTGCAAAATAAAACTTATAAAGCCTGCTCTTTTAGATCTCAGACTAATCATTATTTCATCTTATAACAAGAACAGGCAATTGTAATCTTAGTGTAACTTAAAAGAAATCCATAACAGACAAGTGCAGAGGAGCAATGTATAATTTGATAATTTTATTTCAGTTAAGAAAAACTCTGGCTTAAAAAGACCCTCTAGTTTTATAGGCTTTAGAACACAAAACCTGTCTGTTAGTGATACAATCTACTCAACTTCTATGGGCTTTAACTATAAATGAAGTTACATGTCAAGAACATGAAGAAAAACAAGTCATTTATAATGGTTCACCGATAGGCCAGATTAGCTGGCATGCTTCAGGTACTTTACACTGCTCCAGTGATGCAAACCAGCCACAAACCTGGCTTCAGTTAAGCCAGACCTGCAGCTGGTTTGCATTGGCAGAGCACTGCAAAGCAGCTGGAACATGCTGGTGAACCCAGCCTGCTCTCAGCAACCCTGAATCAGCAAATACGGTCCTTATTGAGAGCAGCAGAAACATCTGAAAAAGACTTTCCAAACCGAGTAAAGCAAATCCGGTGCTCTGTCTCAACCCTCTGATTAGCAACTGTTTAAAAAGCTGTCCGTCACTATTGCTATAACCAAAGAAAGACCGTCGGCACTGGAACCTGGGCCTGAAAACATCATTTGCCACGTTTCCCCAGGGAAGGAGGGGAGATGGTATGAAAGCATACCAGGCTAC
Source organism: Egretta garzetta (assembly GCF_000687185.1). Lineage (NCBI taxonomy): Eukaryota > Metazoa > Chordata > Aves > Pelecaniformes > Ardeidae > Egretta > Egretta garzetta. The sequence goes on along the minus strand of NW_009258767.1, from coordinate 504,437 downwards.
TGGCCGCCAAAAAAACTTCCAACCGTACGCCGTGCTTGTTGCACTGCGGGATTTACAGGCAGCCTCGCAGAAAATCTATAGCCGATTTCTATAGTCCTAGCGAAGGGTGTTCCAGTGGCAAGATGCAAGTCGATACCTCCACAACAAACTCAATTTAATCATTAGCTCTTTCGTCACTGTACAGATGAACAAAAGAAAAGTAAACCAAGTGTGTCACAGCGGTAAATGACCTGTTTAAGATCCCTCACAAGGGTCCATACAAGCCTAGCCATCATTGATTCCAGATTACACTACTATAAAAAAAATTTCTGGTGGGAACCACCCTGAAAGAAGAGACGGAAGCAGCCAGATGGTAAGTCTGAACAAGAACACTATGGCTGCTCATGTGCAATAGAAAAACCAGTGGACAATATATTGCCTCTACTGTCTTTTCCCCATTCAAGAAAGAATAAAGGGCTGGGGGTGGGGGAGTGTTATCTGAACTAATGCATACCCCCAGAAAACTGCAGCAGCCTTCTCACAGAATGGAGCTACAGGCTTTTAGCTGCTTTCACCTGGGGCTCATCATGGTATGCGCAACTGGGGAGGAGGATGTGAAGCCAAGAGGATCACAAGGAAGTTGGCTATCCCTGCTCCAGTGGGTAGGATGACAAAGCCAGGAGGCCAAGCCATCAGAGAAAATGAACAAGGACTGAGGGCAAGAGATTTACCACGTAGTGAGCCTATTACCTGCACTACAAACAAGGGGAAAGCCGGGGGTGACAACCAGATGGGGGTTGAAATCAAACCAATGCTTTACCCAATAGAGCAAATTCTGTAGCTCAGCAGCCAACAGCTGGCTAGTTGGTAGAGGTAGGGGAATAGATAAGATGTTCGAAGAATTTGTCAGAAGTTTGCATTTGCCTTCATTCCTCCTCTAGCAATGGATAGAACCTAACAAATGCTGCAATAAAACCAGGGCCTTTTTGCTTTAGTCTTGGGGAGAGGGGGGTGAAGTGGGACACAAGGACAACTAATGAAGAGTTACACTGACTGTTTCCTGGTTTATTTTGTTCCTGTGCTCATAAGACAGCCAGGAACAAATCATCACTCAATGGATACTGGATACACTTGAACTGTGGGGAAGAGATCCCAGTCAAATCACTCATGCGGAGGGCCACATTGTACTTTACACCACAGCTATATAGTCTAACTCTACCCTCAACCACTCAGTCCCAAGTGTATGCATGTGTGTATATGCGTGCATACGTGCATCATATTGTGTTGTGTGGGGGAATTACTCTATAGTAACTATGGTTGTTTGAACCATTGCTACACTACATAATGCAGCGTGGTCGTGGTGGATTTTTTTTTTTATTTTTTTATTTTTTTAATAGGATGGTTTGTCCCTTTGTAAGGGCATAAAAGATAAAAGCAGCCATGGTCCTCCTTTACAATTATTTCCAATTCAAAAGCTATTGTAATGAGGTCTCAGAAAGAAGAATGACAAGTCCAAGACATGATGCTAGAAAAAGGTCAACAGCTTACTCTACTGTCATAGCTTTGCAGACTTTCGCTGGCATGCACCTTAACTACACAAGTAGCAGCCCCTTCACCTCTTGTGGACTGAGTTCCTGATGTTCAGCATGATAGGTACCAGCTAACCAATAGTGCAAAGCATAATCTGCATTCAGTTTCCTTCAGAGAACATCATTTGGCATTCTATATGCATGTCAGGCAATTAAAGGAGGCAGCACAAGCCTGAGTGTTATAGCCCTGTTAATTTACTAATGCAGAGTCTCGCATACATCTGGCACATGTCACTTCTTTTCTCCTGGAAATGAAGGTGGTTTTCCAGGAGACTGGAGGGCAGCTTGAGCAGTTGTTTCCTGCCTGATGTTTCAAACATTATGCCTGAAGTTCCTCATGCCAGCCTTGGGGCTGACTAACTTAAGTCTGCTGATTTAATCCTATGGTTCCAGTTTTGCCTCCCAGCACAGTGTTTAACTCTACTTTAACTTGATGCTTTTGGTTTAACTCCTGGCCTAGAGAGTCCTGGCCCTAACTACTGAGTTATGCCCTGATTCCTTACACTCCTTAACGCTACCTCTTGCTGTAGCAGAAGTGATGGCTTTCGCTAGTCCATCAGATCAACCCAATGAAAACTCATCCTCTGCAGACCTGCCTTGCTGAAATCTTTCTCTGATCATGACAGCTGCCCATGAAGATGTTATCTTTCAGGAAAACAGACATTACTATTCACAGGAGATTTATGAATATTCAGTGTCATAGACTCCAACCCCTTCAACTGCCATTAATTTAGCTGTAAATCTAAGGCACATCCAGTGGGCAGCAAGGACTCTACAAACTGAAACTTTAAAATCATCCTGGAAGGAAGGAACAATGGTAGCAAGCATCACTGTTGTAAATATGAGGTAGTGTACATGTTTGAGGACTTCCCTCAGGTCTACACAAAAGAAAGATGTCCTTTTCACTGGGAAAAGTAACTGTCTTGGGCAGAAGCCTCATCATCTCCATAACTGCTAAACACCCATGCCAAAATAGCAAGGAGATTCTTTTCATTTTTATGAGTCAGGGAAAGGATACCTATTTGCTTCTTGTGCAGACGAGAGGGCAGGCGGAGGACTCATAGCACAGTGTGGCAACAGAAGGTCCAGTTGTAGGCAGCAGTATTCAGTAACAGTCTGCAGTGATCGCAGACTAAGCCAAATTGAGTTGGACAAAGCGGCTTTTGGTTCCCAAACAGTTTTCACAAAAATCCTGAAATTATCACCTAATCTACTGTCCAGCTAATGGAGAAGCACATGGAATGGAAAAGGCAAGTGAAAACTGCCCTATGCCAAAGCTGTTGTCCCTTACCTTTTGCAGTCCCATGCATCCTTAGGAATGAGAGCGAAGTCTTCATGGGGCTGATGAGTCTAAGGCTTCCGTTAGGAGCATGACAGGCATTTTGTAAAATATTTTCCTAGCTCTCAGTGTAAAAAAGCCTCTTTCCCAGTCAGCAGGAGAGCTGAAACACCATCTTGCATCTCTCTGCATGTTCCCAACGTAATAACCACAACACACTTCTGTATCATCAAAATCACCAGCCACTGGGAGGCTGTAAGGCCTTGTGGTCATTTGCAGAGTTGTCTTGGCAATTCTTGGATCTTCCTATACTATTTTCTCCAACTGCCCACATTGTCTTCAAGTACCTTGAATAAAAAGGGAGTAGTCGTATCTGCCACATTAAGAAATAGTATCAACCAAATAGTATTTCACACGTTGGCATTCATAAATGCAAAGAAACCCATAAAGATTTCCCATGTGGGCAGTTCTTATTAGTTAAATGCCACCTTCTTGTATACGCTTTCTCTCCTGTTCTTTGGACTGTATTTGCCAGGGACCCAGGGTCTGATTACCCATAAAGTATTTGACATTTTTCAGGGCCATGTCTGGGAAGAGGTGACAGAGTGTACTCTTGTCAAGTTTGCAGATGGCACAAAACTGGAGCAAACAGTTAACACACTCTAGGGCAGGGCTGCCATCCAAGCGGGGCCTAGACAGGCAAGAGGAAGGGGCTAGTGGAAACTTTGTGAAATTAGAGACAAATTGTTAAGTCCAGCACGTGGGAAGGAAGAGCCCATTGCAATGATACAGGTCAGGGAGCAGCTCTGTGGAGAAGGACTTGGAGCCATGGGCAGACATCAGCTGGACACGAATAAGTCAGCAGCATGCCCTGGCAGCAAAGGCAGCAAACAGTGTCCTGTGCCCTGTTAGTAAAATATAGTCTGCTGACAGAGGGAAGTGATCAGCCCCCTCTACTCAAAACTCAGACCCTGTCTAGATACTGTGTCCACAAGACAGAGCAGTTGTTTAGTTATACAAAGTTCCCATTAGCCCATTCCTCTTGCCTGTCTAGGTCCCACTGGGTGGCAGCATTGCCCCTGACTGTATTGAGCAGTTTCCCCAATTCTGTCTTCTGTAAATTTTATGACCATGCACTCCCATTGCCTCCTCCAGGTCGTTGATAAGGCTGTTGAACAAGACTGGTCACAATACAGACCCTTGGTGACCTCCAAGTAGAGTACAACCCCTTAATCACAAACCACTGAGCCCGACCAGTCAATTGGCTTTTTATCCAGCTGGTTGTATGAGATGGTGCTAAAGTCAAGGTGAATGACATTTGCTGCTCTCCTCTAGAACACAAAGCCTGTCAGTTTAGCACAGAAGGCTCTCAGGGTGATCAGCCCTCAGTAAATTCAGGCAGACTGTTCCCTATCACCTCCTTTGTGTGCCCAGAAATGTGCTCCAGGAGGACTCACTTTACAGACTTCTCAAGAATTGGAGTGAGGCTGACCAGGCTGTAGTTCCATGGGGTTTGCCTGTGGCCTTTCTGAAGACCGGTGCAACATGCGCTTTTCTCCAGTAATGAGGGACCTCCCTCAACCTTTTAAAGGTATAGAGCAGTCAGCTCTCGGCACTCTTGGGTACAGTCTGTCTGGTCTCATGGATTTCCATGAGTTGAACTCACCCAAATCACTGATTTGATCGGCATCTGCCTTCTCCCTGAACTCTCACTAATAACAGAAGCCTGGGGGACTTTGCTGGTGAAGACTGAAGCAAATAAGTCATTAGGTGTCTCAAGCTTATCTGTGTCTGCTGTTACCAAATCACTTGTCTGTTGATGCAGCATTTCCCCTTTTCAGCTTTTTATTACTAATGCAGTGGTAGAAGCTCTTCTTGTTGCTCCTAACATTCCTTGCAACTGTCAACTTTCCTAACACCATCCCTCCACACCCGGATTATTTTTCTAAATTCCTCCTCTGCATCCTGTCCCTGCTTCCACCTCTCAAATGCTGCCTTTTTGTATCGGAGCTCTGCCATTATACCTACTCTTAATAAAACTGTTTTCCTGATAAAGGTGTTTTCCTGAGTATTCTTGCACTTAGAGGATGCTGTCCTTAAAGACCTCCCAGCTTTTCTGAGCTCTTTTGCTCTTCAGAGCTGTCTCCCATGGAAGTCTCCCTACCTGATAAATAAAGAATAAACTGAAGTCCAGGCTCTGTACTCTTGTAATCTTGTTCCTCACTCAATTCAGGATCCTGAACACCCATCATTTATTTCATGGTTGCCACAGCCAAGGCTGTCATTAATTACCATATCTTCAACAGGTTCTTCCTTGATAATGAATAGCAGATCTGGCTGTGTCAACACCAGATCACCCATTAAGTACCAGTATCAACCAGTTAATCCCAAACACCCTTCAGAAATCTTCTTCTTCGCATCCCACCAGGTTGCCCTTCCAAAGATGTCAGGGTGCTCTGTGAGGACCATGTTCTGTGACACAGAGATTTCTTCCGGTTGTTTAAAGAAGTCTTAGTCTACTTCCTCAGCTAGATCAGGTGGTGTGTAACATACTCCCACCATGCTATTTTAATTTTTTTTAATTGATCAAGTCAGTAGCTTTCACCTGCCCAGGTGATTTCATAGCCTGGATACTTGGCTTTCAGCCTCTCTGTAGGCATAGAACAATTTGCTCTCCAAAACCCATGGCAAATCCATAAACATAGATGGTCTTCTCCTTACTCTGGTAAAGGATCCTTCCGGGCCCCAAGCGCTTACAGTCGTATCTCTGCTTCTTAAGCTCTGCCCACTCATATCCGCACACAGCGTACTTGCTGATGCTGGTCTTTGGGCTAGCTGCAGTGCATGCACACACCAGCATGTATCCAAAGACACTGACGGGATTAGCATCCACACCAGCAACATGTGCCAGCCCCTTTCCCACCATCACCACCTGGGCTGCATGCAACAGTGCCATTAAAACCCCAATTTTCAATGCACAGGTCATACAGGCTTTATCAGGGAAATCCACATTGAAACCACTTTCAAGACGACTGGCCTCATTTCGATGAAAAAATAATCAAAGCTGAAAATGTCATAAAAAGGGAGGCTTCTTCCTTTTGTTTCCATAGATAACTATTTTATGTGCTTTCTTCTGAGAACACCACATGAAGAAACTTAGTAGACAGATGCTTCCTTTAGCACACTAAAATGTCTTAAAAGTTTTGCTTATCAAAATTAGCAATGGTCTAAAAATCTGCAAGATTAGCTGCAAAAAAGTGCATGAAAGAGCAAATAGGACAGAGAGACCCTGTGGCCAACAGCACAGCGTATCGACAAACTCATAAAAACGTCAGAAAGAGAAGTTCCTTTAAGCCTGAAACCGTGGCTTTCAAACAAGAACTGAAGTCACTGATGCTTATATGAGAGCAATTTTTTGATTCAGATTAACCACTTGTTTTAGCCTGCATTTTCAGCTTGTAGTTATTGACAATATATTCACATCAGATTAATGGACTGACCTCTTTTCTTCTTTTCTTCAAGTGACTGTAAGGTTAGTTTTTTTGGTTTTGGACTTTTGAAGTGATTGGCCAGGTGCTTTCAAAAGGAAGTTAAAGTAGGTGAGCTTCAATCTCATTAAAAAGGCCTCTTTTTTTAAAAAAAACAAACTTTCCTTTTGCTCATATCAGCACTTACTTTTTTAAAAGACCCCAAGAGAGAGTTCCAGTCTATAGATCACTTGTCCTGGAGAACGCTTTGTTAACTATTTATAGATCACGTCCTTTTGTACCAAACTAGATCAAGCAATTTATTCAGTGCATGACTGCAGGAGAGAAATTCATTTGCTCTAAGTGTCATCAAGGCAGCCTTTTACCTGCCATGAACAAGACCAGAAGATCTGAATTGCTGGGCTTTTTACTTCAAATGTACATTTTGACATTGTGTGGGGTGCCACCATTTCTTTCAAGTTTTCAAAGTATTAAGCACATTCATAGAATGGGCAGTCCTTAATCACAGGAAGAACAAATAGCCCATAACCACTAGAACAAAGCAAACACATGTGCACGCATTCAAATTATTGCTCTACAAAGTAGCACGTATAGATGCAAATTGCCATTAGCTGCTTTGGGATATCTCACTTCAGAAATGGGAGCATGCCAGCCTAGAGACCAAGGAGAAGGGCACACAACTGGCATCAGCTCCTCAGCTTAACAACAGACTCAAAACAAGAGAGAGAAGCGATGGCCTTCATCACCTCTAATCAGCAAGGCCTTTCTTCAAGCATTCACCAGGGAAGTGATCCTCTTTGTAAAACCTAGCAGAGAGGCTGTCCACAGCAAAAACGCTCCACTGTGGCCAATGCTGTTTTACTACTTCAGTTTTCTTTGTGGAGTCATTACTAAGATGATACCTCATATTTGTAACCTGCCTGAGCCCACTAAAGTTAAAAAAAAAAAAAAAAAAAAAAAAAAAAAAAAAAAAAAAAAGAAAGAAAAAGTTAAAAGCACAGAAAGAAAATAAATCAGCTGTTAAAAAAATCATTGACACTTGCTAACAGCTCCAGACATAAAAAGTACAGCTGGTTTGGGGAACATGGGGGTCTACTGTTATAGGACCAATGTGGAAGAGAAGAAGAAAGAACATGCCTTGCTTTCCTTTTCCAGTTGCTCCACTGAGAGAAACTCCCTGGCTCTGCCTAGCTAAACATGCTCTAGGCTGGCTACAGGTGTTGCTCCTAGATGGCTGGAAAATGGTGCAGGTGGTTCGAACTGTATCGCTACCATCCCGTGCATACAGGGCACTTCCAAAGTTCCGCTGCACTCCTACTTGCCTTGGCTGATAGGATAATGTGTTGGAGATACTCTTGTTCTCTGTCTTGAAAAGGGGTCTAGCATAGAGACCAATGACAGGATCTGGGTCATTAAGGGCATTATGCTGGGAAAAAAATACAGTGGTAAAAGAAATAGTGATAAGGTAGACACTGCTTTAGTAGCTTTTGAGTCATGATTCATGCCTATGTACTGAAATCACAACACAAGCCTGATTCCTAAATGACCTTCAGCTGCAGAGTTTCTGTTCTTTCACTTCAGAGGCACACAGGGTTCCCAAGCCCTATCCCACTTGACAGTGGGATAAATTCCCAAAGAATGGCATTATCATACCAAAGTGCCAGTATGAAACATAACAGACATAAACCTCATTCTAAACATACACACTAGACAAAGAACACATTTTGGAATAGATTTTTTTTTTAAAGCATTCATCTAATACCTGTAATCATTTAGTGAAAGTTATGCAATAAGGATACAGAAACTAAGAACAAGTTTTTTTTAAAAAATAGAGAGACGATATCACCAGAAGCTTGATCTCAAACTTAGAGTCAAGAATTAATGAATTCCTGCCTTGACTGCCAATGTGCTGCTGACAATTCATACATAACTCTCAGGTCTCTATTTTTGTTTTCTTAATTGAGAGAGAGGGGTGGGAATTAGCACTGGCTATTGAGGAACTCCCAGTACCACTACCCAGATACCCATTTGGAAAAATATCATTAGAGAATAGAAATTAGGAAGATTATTTTAAAAAAACAACTTTTTTTTTAATAAGATGACAGGCAGACCAACATATGCACACACATCCTCAACATCAAAAAAAAAATTATTAGGTCCTACTGGTCTCCTTTCTATCTCCTTTCTAAACTGAGAATTATGCATTAGACAGGCTTCCACTTCTGGTCTAAACAAAGCATACTACAACAATTTGAAGAGGATTTGAAATCACAAGGACCATATCCATCAACTGAGAAGTGTTTTACTTCACACATCATTTACAACTTGATACAGAGATCCAACAAAATCAGCAGGCTCCAAAATAGCTAATGAGAAAGAAAAGCATCACTTCATTACATTTGGAAGTTGTGCTCTACCTTGGCCTAGTTATGTAGGGTGGATGCTAACACTGGACAGTGTCTGCCACTGATTTCAATTACTTTTTTCCATTGTACTACCATGGCAGCAAGGCTACCTTCTCTTCAAATTAGTAAACAGCTAAAATAAGCAACAGTTAAAAAAAAAAAAAAAAAGAAAAAAAAAAGAAAAAAGTGTCTTCGATTTGACATTGTGTAGTGACAAGAAGAAAGTACAGTGGGCAACTGGGTATGGATTTCATCCAGCAGTTCCAACCTGCTGCTCTCAGCTGTCACAACAGGATATAGGTCACCAGTAGTCCTTTGGATATCCCTGGCCCAAGGTTATTCACCACTTAAGCTAAAAGATTTACATGCAAAATATCTGCAGTTGCGTATCGTCCCCAAACTGCCCCGGATGTTTCAGCACAATAAGCGTGTCATGGAATCAAACCTAATTCTTTTTAACACCAAATCTATTTTGGTATTATCTGCAGTCCAATGTCCGCCCTTTGACCAAGTAGTTGAAGGGAACACTGCTGTATGTTCTATCAATCCACTGGACCGGGGGTGGGGATGGACGGATGGACATGACAGCTAGACTACTTACATAGTTTCCCAAGTATAAGAAAAATAGTGGTTGTAGGAGACCTTTTCTTTCTTACAGCCAGAAGATAAAAAAGCTACTTTCATTTTTTAAATACAAATAAGCATTGGGAAAGAGACTAGATGCAATAAAAACTACCTGTAAGCCTATTCCCACTGTTTGGTTTGTTTCCAAGTTTTATAACTTTAAAATCAAAGCAAGCATTTTAGCTGATGACTTTTCAAGAAGCTGGTCAGAAGTAATAGCATCATCAGATGCTTACTGAAACCCTTCCACCATTCCCTGCTCTGCAACCACACACGTGAATCATCTCTCTTGGGCATCTTTGACCAGCACCAAGACAACAATATTAATTTTTTTTCAAAACACACCAGCCATCTTGAAGAGAGAAGAATGAACTGTAAGGAATTATCAGGAGTAATAGTAGGCATATTTCCTCTTTAGAAACCCCTCCTCTAGCTTTTAAAATAAGCCCAGAAAAGGGAGTAGGAATGTCACCGCTCCAGAGGTGTCAGTGATAAATAGAAAAGGGAAGAGCACGGGCCGGTGCCACAAGGGATAAGGACACAAAGCTGGCCCAGCAGAGAAAATATGAGATATCAGTAGAGACATAAGCCACTTCCACAGAAGAGGAAACGCTAAAAAGTTTTAAAGCATTTCCATAAGCAGAACAAATCAAGTCATGTAGCAGTGTGAAAAAGATGTTTACATCTAATGCTATTTACCTTAACACAGTTAATGGGATCACATTGTTTATGTTAACAAACCGATTACCACAAATGCACTCAAAGGGCATAAAAGTACTGTTTGTGAATAGACACATCTTCGCAGTCCGTATTTCCTCATGAACCCAGCCACTTACATTCAGATAGGTGATAGTGGCTTGCTAATGATTTTTACCAGGGTAAACTCAAATTCACCATGCTAATAGAACCAGTTAAATAAGAAACAATATTTCCTTCAAAAACATCATATAAATTAAATTAGAGTACTTTTTAATGTTTTGGGTTGAACAATCTTAATTACATTTTTAGCACATAAAAGTTGATATGGAAACTGTTCCACAAGTTGTTTGGAACATTCAGTTTTCCAATCTACGTAAATGTAGGGGAAAAAGTGAAGTACACACCCTGAAATAATTTGGCATTAGAGACAGATTACCTACATCCTTTAGCATTAAACAAAGATAATTTCCTCAACAGAAAAACCTCGTGAAGTGATTACGATACTGTGACTACAAAATTGCAGTCAGCACCTGCTAAACAACCTCTTTATTTTAATCACCTATAAATATTCAGACTTTGGGCAAAGCAAAAACATACATCTTTATAACAGTTGTCAACAAGAACAGAATAAGTTTTGTACTGTCCTAAATAAAACATGCAATCGCCACACATTAAGCTGCATACTTACTACAACATTGTGAAATTCTGGAGATAGGAATTAGATATCAATTAGATACTAGATCAGAAGAAAACATACAGAGAATACAATGCAATCATGAGATCTACTTCTTGGGCAGCAATGCATGGAGCATCCTGATAGCACAGTGCCTATTGTCTTTGCCTGCTTAAAAACCACGGGAAATGTATCAGCTTCTTTTTTGAAGGTTTTGTCACAAAACGTTTATCTTTGATAGAATTGTACTGTGGAGCTATCCCTAAACACATTCTGGGATCTTTCGGAAACTCCATTAATGTTTCTTATATGCGAATAATTATTAACCTATTTTTTCTATTGTCTTTTTCTAAAAACTGAGAAGACACAATCTTTCAGTCCAATAGCCATCATTTCATATTCTCCAATGTAGCCACAAAACATCAGTGAAATTACAAAGACAGGAAAAATGCAGGGAGTTTACCTGTGGATCATAATGCTTCCATATTCAAAGCCCTACCCATCCCCAGAGACACTAACATTTTCCTGCTTTTTCCCTAACACTAAACAAGGGTCTGATTCCTGAGCCCAGTAGAGCTGGCTGGGCTCTGTCTAACACGCATTGAAGAAAACATCCTACACAGCAGACGGGGACCCTCATACGCTCATTGTATAGGGATTTCCACTGTCCCAGTCATTTAAAACGGTCCCCACACCAGACTGTGGAGATGCTCCAGCCAGGGATCAAAGACCAGGAAAATCTCTAGAAGAGAAGTTCCTTCTCTTTAGAGACAGCAGAGCAGAGCTCAATGCAAGGAAGGCAATGCTCCTGCACTAATTCCGCTCCCATTTTCACAATAAACTCTCTACCAGGGGCATCCCTGCTCTTAAAGCAATAACCCAGTCCAAATCATTCGACCAGATACTACAAAGGCAGTATATGCATACGGCGTAGAGACGATTGGAGTTTACCTCCAGTGACGTGATATGGGGCAGCAATCAGCTGATCTTCTGAATTTCCTTTAAGAACTGTGTGAAATTTATTCTGTCTTACTAAGAAGCAAGATTTAATTTTGACATTATAACAGCAAGAACTAGTTGGAAGCATCACAGACTGGAAGGTACAAGACAAAAGACGACATGAAAGATTTTGCTCTGTATAAGCTTTAATTCAGAAAATAAGAGAAAATCTATCTGCACAAGGCATCCTTTGAAGAACCAGAGCTTTCAGCAGGTTGCACCTAAAATCCAAAGAATCAATGCAGCTCACATGGGAAATTTAGGAGATGGTCAATGAAACAAAGCAAAGCCAAAACAAATATGTTAAGACTTTCCTAATATTTTTAAAGAGCTTAAGAGAGGTTCTATGCAAGTATACCAACGGGAAATGTAATACAGTACCAGTGCAAAAGTAGGTAAAATGAAAAATGAAGTAGATAGTGTTCAAAAGCTGAAAAGCATTTTCAAAAAAATTCCAGAAGCAAGTTAGACATATTGGGGAAAAAACCCAGTAAAGTTAATAGAAAGCACCAGCAAATGAAAAATTAATTTGGGATGCAATAAAAAGCCAAAAGAGCTAGTGCAACCCCAGGCCAAAAAGGCAAGGAACATGATCTCTGAGCAGGGAAATCATAGCCCCTGTCTATATAGGGGCCCTACCTGGAAAACCGTGTTAACAAAGCTAACTGCACACATTAAAAATCAAGCATATCATAAGCGGTAGGGAGAGGACTATAAAGAGCCTGGTACAATCATGTATCCATAATTCAAGGCCTTATTATTCAAAAGGTGGTGACGAATTTAGGACAGCACAGAAAGAGCAACAAGGACTGAAGGTGGGCTTGAACATACTGTTATGAAAACCAGCAAAAAGTTGAAAGGGTCAGTGTTCAAATTATTATCGACAGACCTACATAATACCACACCACCTCACTTGCTTCTCTCTAGATAACATCACGTACAATGCTTTGACTTACAGATAGACTTTGGCAGGAACAACAATAACAATTTGAGAATCTCCTGCAGATGTAATCATCATAGCTCTTGACTGGTATGAGTAATATTGGTAAGAATCTTTGAAGCCCACAAACAAGAAACTTCCCTTGGGAGCAAATGCAGCCTCTGCTTCACTGGTCAGGGCTTCCCCCGCTAGCTGTGGGATAAAGACCCAAGAAAGAAGGTAGCACTGTCCCTTCAGATTTTCCTCCACTGTCTTTCCCAAGCACAAGGATACAGATGTTTTGCAGCACTGCTGCTCATCTGTGAAAGTCTGGGATGACCCTAAGATCTGAGAGCCAGGGTTTGGGCTCCTTTACCCTCTGTGCCAGGTGGAACGAGCAAAGGGCAGCCAGGAAACGCAGTAACACGCCAGTCCAGATTCTTCCCGAAGGGCTCCTCATAACTGAGCTCTGAGTCAGCTTTCTGCACATTTTTGGAAGACAGGCTTTCCTTAACCCTAAGACATTAACAGCAGCATTTCATGTGCTTTAAAACATATAATTTTGCCCTAACATTAATTTCAGTTCATCATGTATTTCAGGAACGTTCAGAGTAAGTTGCAGAACTTCCCACTGCACGTTATCAGCTGTACCAAGCAATGAGCTGCAGCTGTAAACACTCCTTTAAGCAAGCTAGTTAACCTAGTGTGCCATGTACAAGGGGTCAGCAGACATGAATGGAAGATTTGGCTGGCTTCAAATATTTAAAATAAAATTGTTATCCGGATCTAAAACGTTGAATGAGGCTAGCATGGTATTTTAACTTCCAAAAGAATCCAATAAGCTTTTGTGAATGCCATTGATAGAATGGCACATGATACTACCAGAGCTATTAGGAAGCTACTTCATGGAAACGAATGATAGCACAAATCACGGACAAGCCCTAGTTTTCATACAGCCATTAAATACATGTCATTTTCAACTTGCCACTACTTGCACCTCCCGTAACAATTATTCTCAATTTCTTTTCATCTGTCCCATAAAAAATGATTGCTTCTGCTTTACTTAATCCTCCACTTACATCAACCCTATTGTTCGTTTCCTTCCCTTTCATCTTCTCCACATTAATTCCCCACATCGCTTTTGATCTAGCTTTTTGTTTCCTTTTTTTCCCCCTACCGATTCTTCCTGATGAAGAATTTACAGCCATAATGTTCATCTGACATGCATGGTGATATTTTATTGATTCGCTACTCTGTCTATTAGTTTTGTATAATGAATAGCATTATACAAAACACAAGATGGGTTGCTTACGCCTATATCTTGGATCTTAAAAATCAATTTAACTGAACTTGAAAAATGTTCCATTTTATCGGTAAATATTCATATTTAATTCTAATTGGAGCAGCATATGCAAGGAGCAGCCAGAGAAAAGAAACATTTCCTCCTCACAGTCCAAAGAATTACTCTTTGCCATAGTGGCAAGCCAAGTAAATAGAATAATTGCGATTTTCACTGCTGTTAAATAAGAAATAGAAAACCTCTCCAGGAACTATTCTGTGTGGCTGTAATAAATGCCCACAGAAACAAGCCAACCTACATTATTCATCCCCCTGCAAAAAGGGTGGTCCTTTCGGAACGGGAAAGACTGCAAGAAGTGGAGCAGCTGATTTGAGCTGATATAAACCATAAGTTACATTTTAAAAAGATGTCATATTTAATTTTTAAGACAAAAAAAAGTGGTATTTAGTTCAGGCAATGCTTAAAACTTAGTGCTGAACATATGCAAGTTTTATGTTCATAAATTAACAGCACAACTCAAGTAAGTAAAGCTCTCAAACAAATATTTTACTTACCATACTGTACCACACTTACTGTAAGATCATATAACCTAAGATAAATTTTGTGTTTACTCAGTTGTGTCAAAACCAGCCACTGGATAAAATCTCTGAGCAGTCCCAGAAGTAGAAGCCAGGACTGAGGCTCCCTTTCTTCCAGCCTCACAGCCCCATGGCCAGCCTGCAACTATGTTCCTCCTCAGGCGTTCAGTCCCCAGCCTCATGAATCTTGTATTCCACCAGCAAAGCTTCAACAAAAGAAGGGCTTTAACTGCTCCCCACTACACGAGACCAGCAGGAGGGAGAGCGGCTGCTGGCCCTCAGCGCTGGTGGTGTTTGTTAGCCCACAGGCGGCAGTGGCAGTGTATGACCTTCAAAGCAAGCAGGTGCAGAAACACCCAATCCATGGTGTGTCGGCAGCAAGAGTTAGGAAAGGGATGCCAACGCTTCAGCCCAGGCAAGATACTGGAAACCCCAGGCACGTGCCAGTACCAACCCTCTACAGGCTTTTACTGACAAAAAAAAACCCAAACTTAAACACCTGAAGTCTTTCAGATACATTAAAGGTTAATCCTGAATTTTGATGAAGGCAAGGCAGGAATTAAAGATCAGCATTCCATCTGCATACAACACTCAGTTCTTCTACAGACCTAGGATGGTCCTTCAGCACACACAGGGAATCATTTGCCATGTTTATCACCACAGTCACCTAAGATTTAGGCGATACTGGACAAGTTTAGAGAACTAAGTTCAGCCATCCTCCTTCTGCCCCAACTACTGGCTGGGGACAGTCAAATGCTCTTTCTTTAAGGAAAACGGACTAAAGGAAAAAGATCAAAAATACAGGTTTTAGGTGTCCTCACCCTTTCTTTTACCTGCTAGGGTTATTTTCATGACAACTGAGCCTTTGCACTTGGCCATATCCATCACCTCTCCTAATCCTAATCTCCTAATTAAACTCTCCCCATAACATTAACATGAACACTTTGTATCTGCCTGTAGAAGACGATGACTTGGCAAGGGCACCATTTGGTATGATGAGCACTGGCCACACGGTTGTTGCCTAACCTCTGGCTCGTCAGTGTTTTACAGGCATCCTAACAGAAAAGCTTTGGGAAAGGACTGGAGAAGCAGAAGAGGGTAACTTTGTAATGGGTAAATTGAAACGATGTCTGTTGTCTTTCTAGTCAATAGATGGTAGAATGGAAAACTTAGGTATCCCTGAGCTTATTAATTTATATTAAGAAACAATAGCAGTAAAAGTCCTTCAGGATGAACAACTGAAGTGGACAAAAAAGCCTATTTTTTCTGCTCTTCAGAAAATCCAGGAAACAAAACTTTTCTGCCTACCTATCTACACCAATTTTCAAAGCAATCATACCCATTACTGCCAGCTACGAAGACTGACACACATACACACCTTTGACAGTTCGCAGGTGAAGTATCTAGGAAATGTCAAAATACCTTTAACAGTCAACAAGACCAGCTGTCAAAGCCCTAAACACATAATGAAATGCTAATATTTAACACTGCATTTTTATAATTACAAAATGATGACACAATAAAGCAAACCAGATATATTTTACGTATTGATTTTCCCATCAGTCTTGAAAAATTTTTGGCATGTTCTTGAATAATTCTATGAAAACTGAATTCAGACAGGCTCATTCCACGACCCCATGAGCCAGAACACCCATCATTCAGGTTTACTTTTAACTCCTGTTCTCTACAATAAATGATCTCTACTTTTTCAATAGAGAGAGTTTAAAATCTAAGCTTTTTTTTTTAAATTAAGGAAGTTCTCTATTTTGCATTACAGCACCTATATTAACTACAAAAATAATCAAAGCTTGTTAACATACATATAAAATGTAATTACCTGGCTGTGCATTGATCTTCACTGTGGGGAGTTTCCTTGTTGTAACCACAACAAAGGTGGTGTCTAATGATAGTAATGGCAAGCAGGACTGGGAAAAATGAATATTCAGAATTATATGATTAATGAAAAGAAAGTCTCAAAAACCCAGGAGCTTGATGAAACTTTCTATCTGAGAAGCTGCCAGTTATTGCCTTAAGTTTACAGATCTTCTGTTTGTTAATAATTGCAACATCTGATCATTTTGTAGCTTTGCGCATTTCTTTATAGGAATCTTATATCTTCCTGCCCATGAAGCGGGGATGGTTCGGGCTGAATTAGCTTTGATGCCATTAAGAGTGAGGCCCCTGGCATCGGTATTTTCTGATACAAGGAATTTCAGCCACCTCACAATGGAAACTTTTCATACATTTTCAATCTGTGCAGCCAGATAATGTAAAACAGAGAGATCTCTCTTTTCAAATTCTCCAAGTCGTTCAAGCTATCAAGCCATTACACTACTTAGAAAAAAAACACAATATAGATACATTAGTATTACATTTTATGTC
Organism: Egretta garzetta; assembly: GCF_000687185.1. Lineage (NCBI taxonomy): Eukaryota > Metazoa > Chordata > Aves > Pelecaniformes > Ardeidae > Egretta > Egretta garzetta. The sequence continues at coordinate 487,523 of NW_009258767.1, read as the reverse complement.
AAATATGTGCCAATTTTTTCTTCTTCACACATTTTTTTTCCAGACAAAAGATAGCAGAACTGTCTTATAAGTGGTAAAAACTGAATATATTTTCTGTACAGACACATATTCTACATCTGTAGCCTTGCTTAAGGCATTAGTTCAGTTAATAAAGCTCAAACTTGCAAAATCCTCCTTATCATTATGTTATGTAGAAAAGAACCTTACATCTTCAGAAGCAGAGAAATACTGAATAAAGCGGCTCAACTAGGCAGAAAATAGAGGTCTGAAGTACTTTACTCACCTAGTTAACCTAGTTGTGAATTAGGAGAATGTCAAGATGGAGCCATATCAATAAGAACCCTGGTTAACTGCTTTTACTTTATCTGTTGCTGTGACTTTGGCATGTGACTAAAAGGGGACTATTTGGAATTAATCAATCCTTTTATGTAATTCCAAACTCTGTATGTCAAACCACACACCTATTTATTGATGGTTTGTTTGTTTTTTTTCTGCAGGTGCATCCTGCTTTATTATAGCCCTAAAAATGAAATCTATGTTTTATTCAGTTTGCTCATCGTAGGACTGACACAGCCAAACTTGGTTGAACTAAGACTTGGATCAACAGGTGTCTGCTGGGACATAAGCTATAGCAGGTTAGTTCCGCTTTAAGTTTAGGCAGTCACAAAACTATAGGAGTAGTTTTAGGAGAAAATATTTGTGGGTCTTACAAGCCGTTGCCAGAATTACAGCAATTACAGAGACAGCGAAAGACAGTGCCCCTACAGTCAAAGAGTAAATTTTTACTCCATTTCTCAGATCTCCTGTTAAAAATAAAACAAGATTTCTTTTATTTTGACAGCAAATGCTTTAACAGTAACTTCAGCAGCAAAGGAGCCTGCCAGCCTTCCACACCCCTGGAAACAAAGCACTTTCTCTCTTGCCAAGCTTCCGAAGGCTTAAGATTTTCCTGAATGCGGCCACAACACACTTTCAATCCCCCTAAGCCAGCTTCTCAGTGTTGAGTCCATTTGCCTGGGTGATCTGCCCACTTCCGGTGTGAATAGTTCATAGACAAAGATCTCTCTCCACAAGAAGGTACCATTTGTCCCTTTTTGAAATGACACAACTGTGCCATTTACATAAATGCTGCTGCTGCGTTGTTGATCACGTTAAGAGCATACTTTCCCTAAAAAAAAAATAAATTCCGAGACTTGATAATGACAGCATGGTATCCTTCGACCCAAACCAGGTAATGCTCCCTTTTCTGATCCAGCATGAACCATGCTCTCTGCACAGGGCTGCCTGCTGGCAGGCTCCCCATCATAAAAAGCTGGCAACTGTTGTTACACGTTGACTATGGTTTCAGCCCTAGATGACAAAAAGAATCTTCAATAAACTCACTACTAAGAAAGCTGGAAGAGGAAGAGGAGGAGTCTTCAGCTTACACCTACTCTGACAGAACCTATTTCTTCCCATTCCCTGGACTCAAGCCAGACCAGAGCAGGGCGTGCTGAATGTGATGTGCTCTTCACACTCAACAAGGTCTTAGCTTTTATACACACAGGGTGATGTATGGATGCTGACATTAGGCAGACAGCCACCAGTCACCAGAAGAGCTCTTTCAGCGATGAGGATGGATCTCATCTTTGGCATGGAGACAAACAATTTAAAATATTCCAATGGACTTTCTTTTCATTGTAACTCAGGAATCTTAGGAGAACTGAAAAAAGATGGTAACTCAGGCATGCTTTAACTAAGGTAGACATTAAAACCACTGATCACCTATTTCCAGTAAAACAGACAACAAAATTATAAAGCTGCATGTACCGTGAAGTTTCAGTAACAATGCAAGAATTTTAGTTTTCCATGATCCTAATAAGCCATTTCATTGCGTTAGATCTGATATCCAAACTCTCAATAGCCTACATCTCTAAAAGCCCCGTTTCCTCTGCCATGCAACATAGTGCAGAACAATTTAACAAAACCATATTATCCTTAAATTTACAGAAACAAAACAAAAACCTCAAGCCCAGAGCAATAAAAAAAATTATGTCTTATGTTGCAAAAATCACCTTTGAAAGTAAGATATACTTCAACCACCACTATTAGTCCCATAAATATTTCTTAGCCTTGGATGCACACAATCAAAATTAAGTTATCCCTACTATTTTAAATACAGATGACTTACACTAGAACAAGGAGAAGAAACATCCTAGTTTTCCACAGCAGACTGCGCTAATGATAAAGTTTCCATATAAGCTAAAGGACAGCATGCAACTCAGGGCAGAATTCCTACAGCACTGAAGCTTAAGGTTATCTAAACCCAAGAGATTATTTACACAAAACGTATTTCCTTAGAAAGGCCAAAAGGTGCAATCAGAGAAAGAAGAAAGAAAAGAATGCAAAAAAAATCAGTTCTCCCTGGTTGAGAGATTTAAGATGCTATGAAACAGTAATAATGCTATGCTTTTTTAATAATGTGCTAAAATATGATTAAATAGGATGCATACATTTATAGAAGTGTGCACTTAAACACATGTACCAAAAATTTAAAGATAAAAATACAAGTGTGAATATCCATGCAAAAATCATACAAGAAGCATCGATGTACAATATTGGCACACAATGATCCCTGCCATTCCTTTCTTGAGAATCACATAATATTTTTATCAGCAAAAAATTAAATGGCTTTATATTTAAAAGAAACCAAACAGTTCCACCATGCCCTAATGATCACCACATAAGGGAACCATTCATTAAGAGAGTCCTCGTCTACATAACCCATTTCATTCCTTCAAACCAAATGCTGTAAGCCAAGATGGCTACTTGCATGGGTAAAGACCACCCACAGATGCGCACCATAAAGCCATATCAAAGCTATATGTAAAACTCTCCTTGTGTGTGTTTGCTTTAGCAGAAAATAATGAATACCCTCTTCATAAATAAGTTACATGAAAAGCACCGTAATAGATAGGCCTTAGTTCTGTATTTACAATGTCCTCAAACTTGTGAATAGACATTTTATCTTCATTAATTCTCTCTTAAATTAATTGTTTCTAAAAGGAAGTATACACCAGTTAAATGAATGTGTCTACTTTTTTGCTTAAGCCAAACAAATATTTAAAACCTTCAGTGGGAGAGGACAACAAACTAATAGATGGTATTGGCATTATGGGAGTAATTCAAAGTATAAAGGGCAGTGCGGAAAAACTATCAAGATACCTGTTGGGGAAGATGACAAATAGCAATAAAGGCTGGCAAACTCAGCTGGAGATAAAGGGTACCTTACAGGTGAAAGCCTCAGACATCTCTTTTCTTCCCAGTGATAATTAATCTTCTACGTGCTTTGCACAGATTGGCTTTTAATGTCATTACTTAACAAGAAAAAGATTTAACATAGTAAGATATACTCAGAGATTGTTCCAAGTCATGAAGCTGTTTCTAAATGTTATTGTTCCCAAAGCTACCTGTACTTTTTTTTTTTTTTTATGTACTCTTCAGACATTTCTTAGGTATAAGACCAAATGGCAAAATTGGCATCGAGCTTTCTTCAGTATTGGTGCCAGTGACAGGCACCACTGATACAGGTTCAGAGCTGGAGCACTATGTTCCAGTTCAAACACAATGCAGGTTAGTGCTGATTTAACAAAAAAAAAAAAAAAAACCAAAACAAAAAGATCCAAAAAAACCCCCTCAAAACTCAGTTGTTTAACTGAAAAATCCACCAAACTGTGTCATGTGGATTAAACCAATTCTTGTTTTAATATTTTAAAGAGCCAATTAGGCCTAAATGAGAGAGAAAATACAACATTGTCAGATTTTGAAGAACTAATATAACATGCCAGCCTATGTTGTTTTTAATTCTGATCTAGAGAAGATGAATAATACATGCTTTAAAATTCTAATTTTAAGTACTGATATATGCTGATAGTTAGGAAAGCATACAACAGAGATGGAATAGAACCTAGAAGACCAAATGAGAATTTATACTCTGAAGTAATTGCATCTGTTAACCACTCCAGCTAACTGAACCAGAAGTAAACTTGTTAAAATGATAAACTAATGGAAAGTGTTAAAAAATTCCAGCTGAAGAATAAAAAAAAGCAGCACATTATCCACAGAAAGAGCCGGCAGATCTAGAAAAGCAGGTTAATAGTTCCAAATGACTGGAAAATGCCAGAGTTGCGTGTAACATCAAACATGCTTCCTACTGCCATTTTCAAAATCATTTCCCACCTATTCTGGAAAGCGTTACTAACGTTGAACTTTCTGGGGCACGCCCTTAGCTACTGAAACAGCTTCTGGTGGGAATGTGAATTGTTCAACAGATCCAAAAGATCTCACTCAGTAATGCTCCCAAAAGCATTTATTCTTCAGGCCATCTAGCAATTCAATTGTTTCAAGCACATTTTTACAAAGCAAAACCATGCATTATGAATTGGGATTTATGACATAAATTACAATAAACCAAGTAATGAGTATTTGTACTCCACAGGGTCAGCCTGCGCAACTTTAAATCACCTTTGGCTCAGTTTGGATTGCAGATGTATCTAATGTAATGGGCCAACAAGTTTTGATCTCCCCCATGGACTTTGGCTGGGTAGACCGACAGACAGATTGATTGTGACTGACAGTGACCATCCCTTGGCCCTTTCCTCTCCATTCCTATTAACTCCCCTATTTCAGAAAGTTTTCCTTGGCCAAGGCCAGGAAAAAATCCATTAACTGTGTAAGGGAGAGGGTCTGTTTCTCTCTGGTTTATCTTAAGAGTTGCTGCCGGCTTGTTCAAGGGCACCCTATTCTGGCTGGTTTTGTTCTTGGTCTGTTCAACTGCTAAACAAAGGAGACACAGGCTCTCAGTTTCCTGAGATTTGGATATTATTGCTGCTGTCTTCAAAAAACAAAATTGGTCTTCATTCTTGCTTATTGCCTATTAAGTGTTCAAGGTCAGGTTGGACAGGGCTCTGAGCAACTTGATATAGTGGAAGGTGTCCCTGTCCATGGCAGGGTGGGTTGGACTAGATGAACTTTAAAGGTCATTTCCAACCCAAACCATTGTGTGATTCTATTACGTTGACTGGCCATCAATGTAGCTTGCCGTTGAGAGTTCAGATGATAAAACTAATATAAAAGGCCCCAAATTACTCAAAAGTATGTTTGTTATAAATTAACAATATGCAAAGCTCACCATAATAAAATAAAGATGCCAGTTTAACCATACACACTTTTCATTAAACTATTACCCTCCTTCCACTATCAGGTAGGAGAAAATAGTAAATTAAAATGGGATAAACTGCATGCAAACCAGTCTGTTAGCATCAAACAGCTGGGCTGCTCCAACAGTGACAAAGAGGTCACCGTGTGAAAATACACAGTGATTACGGCAATAAAGGAAACAGCTGATAGAGGTTAGATGGTGGAAACAAGAGGGCAGCCACAACAGAAAGACAAGGTTGGAATGAAGACAGAAGGAGCCCGGGAGGAGCAGAGGAAGAGCCTGCCAAAAGGCATGGGTCTGGGACGCGGAGCTACAGCCTGAGGGGGAAGGGAAGAGCCTTAGTGCCAAAGACCGACTCCTCCCAGTATTGCTCTGCATTTTCAGTTTCTTACAACTCAGATGAACTCTGTTTAGGCTGAACAGTCATTTAAAAGTGATTTTAGAAAGGGGAAATTTCAGAGAGAAACATGCAGCCATTTCTGACACAAAACAACATTACATTTTTGGCCACATTACTAAATTCTATTTACTCTTCTAGGAAAGGCTGCGACATCTCCTTTATGATTTGGAACAGAGGCTTGAGAATCTGCCTGGGAAGTGAAACTGTTGGCATGCATCTCTTCCACCCTCCTGCAAACTGCATAACTTTGCATGAGTTCTATGCATTTCAAAAAACAAATCCCATCTATAGCTGTAGATCACCACACTTCACAGCTACATTTCTAGGAGACAGTTCCTTGTATTTAACATGTACAAGCCCGGGGCTGAACATGGCTTCCCCTTAAATTGTGGGTTTGGATTGCAGAATACGGTAGAATATTAGGTCAAGTATAAACCTAACAAAGCTGTCACATCTGTGGCTTCAATGCTTACTCCTGCTAGGGCCAAGCACCAAAAGCAGCAGCAGCAGTATAACCAACCCACAAGCAACAAAAGCTGGACACTGAGGGCCCCGTGACTGGAGAAAGCAGACTGGAACATAGATTGGAAGTGTCAGTGAAGGAGGTGCAGAAAAGATGGAGAGGAAAATTTGGAGGAAGAAGTAAGGTACAGGGGACTTATGGAGCAAGAAGACTGAAAATAGAGAAAGGAAACAGTAGTGGTAACAAACACATGAAACCTAATTCAGAGAATGGAATAAATGGAAGCATGCACTGATTGTGCAAGGAAGAGGGGCTAGAAGCATAGGACGAAGGAAAAGAGAGTGATATCTAAAGAGTGATAGAAAAAGGACTAGCCAGACAAATAGTAAGGTAGAAGAAATGGAACAAGGAAAAACAATGCTGAGGCCCTGGGAAAGGAAAATGGAAATGAGGACCAAAGCATGGATGAAAGCCTGGAGGCCTGTGGAGCAGTGCACAGCTACGTGAGAGAGGGTCCTGTAGAAGAGAACCAAGACTGATTGCTAAGTGATGTGGAAGTCCAAAGGGGAGACTCAGACTGGCCAGACAATGAGCATGGACCAGGCAAGAAGACTGAGGGGTGGAAACTAGGGCTAGCCAGAAGAATGAAACCAAAACAAAAAGGCAAGCTGGGAAAAGGCAGGACTTGAAAAATGACACATTAGTAGCAGTAAGGAAAAAGAAGCAAACACGCAGAAGGCACAACCTTTGAATGCTTGACCACCCTTTAGAAATGGAGTCTGGAATAAAACTCAAATTCCTGACCTTTCCTGTTCATTTCTATTACTGCGCTGTGCAGAAAATGACAGTCTTACCAGCAATTACACTCTCAGCTCACTGCAGAGGTCCACGCAATGACCTTAATGGAACCAACCCAGCTAACAAATCCTCAGAGTATCAGCATTACATTACAAAGCAAATTGAGGGGAAAAAAAAGAGGAAGATCTATTACAATAAGAACATAGGGAGTTCTCTCTCTCACATATACACACACGGAGTTGCTAAATTAGGACACAACTTCATATGAATATCACATACTGATAAAATTTGAGATGTGAAGCACTACCTGACTTCATCTCCTTTGTATACGTATTTTCAACATATTCAAATACTGTGGACACATTACTGAACAATACTCACTCATTTAACTAGTCTCCAAATTGTTCAGGTAGGCTTACTGCACGCTACTCAAGTCTTAGTCCACAGATTGAAGTATTGTTTTCTTCATCATACTTATCATGTCTCCCTGAGCACGTAGTATTTCAATCTTTCACATTAGAGAAACGTCAGTTTATTTTCACCACATTCCCATCATATCGCACCATCTAGTAGAGCTGAGACATCAACAGATTACACTTTAAAAGAGATCCTACTAACAGACGATGCACGTGAGAACTGCTACTGCAGAGTACTTTGCTTTGTAACTTTAAATGTTCTGATAGCAGCGATTTCCCCAGCAGCTGTAAGTATTCAGCATTTCCATGACTGATTCTAGTGCAATGTTTGAGGCCCACAGAATGAAGAGCATACAAAAGTGACTCCATTTATAGAAAGTATGGTTTCAAAGATTTGGCTAGCACCTCTGAAAGACTTTGGCAGAGGCAGAGATAGAAGTCAGCACACAGCCCCATTAACCTGACCCTTCTCTTCCTTGCCCTCCCCTCCAACATTGCCTCTCTTTACATTTCCACAACAAATGAAACAAAGGTCTATAGACAACAGTCCCCATCGCTACACAAACTATGGGAAACGCCCAGAGCTGGCCTATATAATACAATGAAGAGCAAAGGGATCCTGCATTCAGTCACATGGTTAATGCTATTGCAAAATGCACACCTGACATCTGGCATTCCTTAAATCTGAGTGATTTTGGAACTGCAACTACAACCTTTGAAATAAAGACTGGTGCACACAATATTACCTGAAATAATTCTAGCATTGGGGAGCTATAGGTCTATTTTGGTTTCCAGTTGATTTCAATTTATTGTTATGTCCTTGAGATTTTCTTCAGAAAATGAAATAAACCATTGGCAGTAGGTTATGACTACTTAAATCAGGTTCCTTTTTTTATTCTTTATGTGAGCAACAGACAGTGATGCAATTCATTTTTAATAATTTAAAATAATTTCCCTCCTCCTGCATTCAGAACAACCTTGTTCTTTCTTAACCCTTTCAATAACATTATCTTTAGCCTGATCTTGGAAGGAAAAAGGTGCGTAACAAAATGCACTGTTTATTTTTGAGTCCCTCCTCTAAATCCCCACTACAGACTCACCTTCTGAACCCACTGACTGGTCCATATTAACCAAACACATTAAAATCCCTTTGAGTTTTATGAAAATGAGAAGCTGCACAGAGAACAAAATGAGTGCAGCCGTTCAGCTCTTGGGACAGAAAAGTGTTTGAAGAATAGCTCGAAAAATTTTATGGTTTTTGATACCAGATGTACTCTGTAAATAACAACAGGGACATTTAATCAGAGGAATGTATTGTTGGTACATTTGGTACAACTAGGCCTGAAAAGGACACCTAACCAAGATGTTTTGAAAACCTAAAACTTGACAAGCAAACCCAAGATCCATGTACAAGATCCACGTACTCTCAACAGAACAACCCTCATTATAATACTAAGAATCACACCCCCAGGTCAAAGGACCCTTGCCCAGATCTAGACCCTTCCTTACAGGGCATCCATAGTACAAAGAAAGGACACTGTAGCTTTAAATGACCACGAGGCTTGTAAGAGCCAATAAGAAATGGATATGATTAGGTGTGATCACAAAATAACTGACAACTGTTGCTCCAAGTGTATAAAAAGCTGCTGTTTGTGTGCCAAGGGGTGCTAGCTTTGTGGAGCTACCACCTAGGACCCATCTCTGCAGAATGAAATAAATATGCAACGTCTCTCCTGGGTGTGTGACAACTGACTCACTGCACACCAGGCCATGAATCCTCTTTTTGGACAACACAAGGACAATTTGGTTGTCACCCAGCAGCCAGGCTGGCCAACCTGTACGTGGCTGCACAGCAGACCCAGACCTGCTCTCTGGCAGGACAAACAGGTAGTATGAAGCCACCTGTGAACAAGCAGAGGATTTACGAAAGGAGGTAAATGGACAAAACAGCTGGGTGAAGCTGGGGCGGGAAGAAGTACTGCAGTGAGCATTTCCTAGCAGACACGCAAGTTTGCTGTAGTTACTGATGTGGATAAGTAGCAAGGACCTGAGAGACAGCCCCACAGACCAGCCAGTTCCACCAATGCCAGACAGCTCACAGCCCATCACACCACCCAAGAAATTATGCGGCTACCTGAGCGTCCAGTGCTGCAGGGATCTTGGGATTCTTCAACCATCTAAGAGACACTCTCCTCTCCTATCAACGTGTCCCGGGTGCCACCATCTGAGGCAGTTGGGCAGGACGGCCCCTTCTTTGACAAGGAAGAGGTGAGGTGAATGGCAATCACCAGAAGCCAAACCAGCTCAGCTACATCACCGGGGAGCAGAGAAGCACAGCCAGCACAGTCAGCCTGTTTCTGCAAACCGATTCCCCTTATTCCAAAGAACATCATGACTGCAAAGCAGCCAGTGGGGAATAGACAGAGGCAGAGCATCTGTCACCTTGCCTTCCTTCCACTTGTTTTCCTTAAGCATCAACCATAGCAGTATCTGAGTGTCATTCACTGAATATTTTACACTGGTCAATCAGACACTTGCCACTACAGCTTCCGTGGTATTCTTTGTTGTAGAGGTGTCACAACATGGCACAATGCAGGGCCGCGTGGAGATGTGCGTGCTAGCTCGGAACACGCCAGTTCACCCAGGAGCAGCACAGCTGCATTAATGCAGCACTGCCCAAACTAGGTTAGTCCCCGTGTACCATACTAAACTGTAAACGTATCCTAAAGGGTGAGCAGTACAGAGCACAATGCCTCTTTGGTGACTACTGTATATAAATAATAAATAGGAATGCTCTCCACTGATGAGTCTGATCATTTGTACCTCTAACCTTCGTTTTCATCCTCCTACAACCCAGGTTCCCCGGTTTTATTAGAACATCCTGCTTGCATTCAAATCTTCCTTACAACAAGCTTAATAGCCAGACATACAGCTGTCCCACTAGTCTCGTATAGCAAGATCTATTCCACAGATCTCCGACTTCTACCAATAGCCAACATTGATACCGAATGAACTCTCACGAACAAAGCTATGTTTTCTTAATAACAGTTGTATAAACATAAGGTCTTCTCAGTTAAAGGGAAACCAACATCAAAAAGCAGTAAAACACGGAACCCTAAACCCTTCTTTCTTTGAAGAAACACGTTTGAAGCGAGGTGTTTCTAGTTATGGGTGAATGAAATGAGAATTCAGCTGCAACAAACGGACATCCAGTCCATATGAAAGACTAATTAGATCCATCTGAGAAGCTGTGTCTAAAACTGCTTCACATATTTCAAAGGAAAGCTCTTCTAGTCTATCTTTTGAGAAGACTACATCAAAACATTTAGTCACAGCTGACGCACATCTATCCACTACAGCAGCATTATTTTTCATAAGCCATAAAAGCTACATTAAAGTAATGTTAATAGTCTGGCTTACTTAAAAATTAAATTAAAGGGGGGAAAAGCAGCAAAGAAATTTAGAGCTAAGAAAGCAACTGAAAGCAGCAACGACCTTATAGTTCCCCCCTATGCCAAAGCATTAAGAGATCCCAAAGTAGAGTGTCATACTGAATATTAAATGTGCTGAGATTTGCTCAGAGAAGAGAATTAAAGATGAAACACCATCCAGGAGCTGCGGAGTTAACTATGGCTTTTGTGGTAATAAGCCAGGCTCTTAACACTACATTAGCTTTTTTTTGCTCACAACATTTTTTAATCTATTCATTCTACAAAATTTGGGGAGGGGGGCTGGGAAGTTGGAGGGGGTTTTGAAGACGGGAAAGAATTAGTTGGGCTTTTTCTTTCCAGTTTCGTTGGATGCAAAATCAATGGTAAAGAAAAGCATCCAAGTGATGCTCGTGTGAGCACTGTTTTTAGAAACTAGAAAATAATAATATGAGTATTGTGGTGCAGGATCTGAAGTGTGCATGGCACATACATGAACTGAAGACAACACCCATGCCCCAGGCAGTTTTCAGTCTTACACCAAAAGACCACAGAAGGACTGGAAGGGTGGCAGGACGTGTTAAATGCTGTTATGCCAAAAACATGATGTTCTGAAGAAAGAAAGTGGTATGTTATCTGTGTTGTTACAGATATTTAATTTACATTTCATTTATTGTTCACTGGAATCCCTGGAATCACTGGATCATGACCCATGGCAGAACACAGTGTCCATTTTCATACCATAGGAATTCATCCTATGAAGCCACCTGTATAGGTAAAACTCTTCATTAGGTAATTTAGAATTATTCATTGTAAAAACCTAGCTGCTTCTCTGCCTTCTAAGAACTACATTTTAAAACAATCAAGAGAAGTCTGATTCTAACAAAAGGAAAATAATTATCCAAACTGACCACAATCGCTTTTAAAAAAATTTACATTTTAGCATTTCACAGCTTTCGCTGCATTTTCTTTTTAAACGTTTCTTGTAGGCTACGTACCAGTGCCAGACTGTATCTTACTCTGAGTTTTGTAGCAGAACTACAAATCTCCAAAAACTACTATAAGCAAGCTAGTACACCACCCTGACATAGAGGGGAGAGCATATTTAAAACGGCACAATTCATTCATTACTTTCATGTAATTTTTAATTCTCAACCTTGTAGATATTTTCTCTATATGCTTATGGAGAACTGTGTGAATAAACTAATCCAAGAGATAAAAACCCACACCAATGACTTCTCTTTACAAAGCAAACATGCATCTATTGTACCAGTCCCTTACACCTACCTACTGCTAAACTGGTGTGGTATTTAAAAAAAAAAATTCTGCTTCTCTTTTTGTTTAGTATACAAGCACACCTACTACAAGTACATACAAATATTATATGAGTATACTTAATATTTACCGAAGCATTTTTACCTCTATCTCATCTAACATGTCCCAGTATCTAAATTCTCAGAGACACTCAATGCAGCAGAGTGGAAATGCATACCAGAAACACTGCGTTCACAACAAGATACTGAGGCCAAGGCCACTTTCATTTAAAAAACACAGTGTCAGCAGCCACAGAAACGTAGCAATTAAAGCACTTGCCCACAGAGTCAGAACACAAGGATCAACGCTCTCCTTGGACTGAAAGATTCGAGCCACAGTGCTTGCCTCCCGGGAGAAACTGTCCCACCCCATCAAGATAGGATGGAGCAGCCTCTACCCTGCCAGTAAATCTAAATCTGCCACCGTACAGAAAGAAATGTAAGAGCCGCAAAGCCACAGAGTCAGTCAACAAGTATGAGCACTCCTATAGCCCAGTGATAAAAGTAGTGTTTTGCAAGGGTGGAAACTGTGGGTTCTGCTCTTGCCACAGGGCTAGCTTACGCCTACCGCATTAAAACGCAAAACACATAAGTCTTACAAATAGAAAATGCTCTGGATTTGAACCTGAATTAAAAGAGTAAAAGTAGGTACACAACCTCTAAAGCAATAGTTACTACAGGTATACAACCTACAGAACTTGGTAATGAAGAATTTTGTTTACACAAATGCACATGTACTGCAACAGAGAATTTGCGTGCTACTCTGCAAGTAAAATATAAACCACTTGGAAAAAGTCAGGACGACTTTTCTGCTTAGAGCTGTAAGGATTATCTAACTGACCTGCCCCTTGCTCACGTGCACTTTCCCTTCATTCAAACTAATACAGGACATTGGAATAACAGTGTATTTTATTCCATACCTATAACAACGTAACATATATAACACTCCGATATATAACAATATATATTTAGAACTAGACTATAACCAGAAGATCTTCATTTACTGCTCCTGGGGATATATGTTAATTTGTATCTGTACTGGCTACCCCTCTTATTGTTTTAACCCCTACAGGTATTTCCTTTTCATCCCTATTAATACAGCCCTCGTATTTCTTTTATATGACCAATTAGTTATATATTATTATGTGCCTGAAGCATACCAGAAATGTAAAATACTAGTAATAATAATTCTGGAATTTTATTCATTCTCTTAACAAGATCGTTAATTTTATACCGATAGGGCTGGGCAACATTATTTTTCTACATGGATTACTGAAACGACAGAACTTAATATGCACTGAATTATGATCCCCCTCCATTCACATTTGTGTTTAAGGAATTAAATGTGGACTAAGTTTGCTTACATCAACCTTCTGTATCATTGCTCTGATTTTACATTATACTATTCCTTTTCACACTTGATGCTTTTCATCTAGTTTGATTTTGGGGTGACATTTCTTCTTAAGCATTTTTGTAAATTCTCTTCAAGGGGAGAAAACCAAAGAAAATATTTCCCGAAGTAATTTTAAAAGCAACTTACCCCTCAGCCATAAAATTTACAGCAAATGAATACAGCAGAGTTCTCCTAATTAAATGTTTATTACATTTTAATTTGAAGCCAAAGCTTAATCATAACTAGATATACATGAATTTGCCAACCAAATTAAAGAATACAGATAACTACTTATCTACTCTATGCTGATGATACAGGATGTATTCAAATAATGATGACAGTAATGCCTTCGATTTGTATTTTTATGCTCTCATTTATGTACTATACAACAGGTTTTCTCCTGCAGATGTTAAGAGGTACACAGGCCAATTTTCCACCTTCACAGATACCTAATAAATTCTTTACTTCTCATGAAAAAGACAGGGAAGAAACCTTTTTCCTAAAAATTATTAAAAACATTCATTAATCAATTTTTCATTGGGCTGAACAAGCTTCAGAAAATTCTCATCTTCTGTACTATATTTACCTGTTCTTAAATTTGAATTTAGGAAGTGATCCAATATTTTGTGAAAACGGTAGCCCATTCTAGTAGCAGTGTGAAAAAAGGTAATTAAGCCTTCTCTGCTCCTTTTATTCAGCATTTGACCTATATAGGTCCCTCTGGAAATATATCAAATTTCCATTTGCTCAAAGTAACTTCTGAACTATTTCACCTTACTCTTTAAAAAAAAAAAAAAAAAAAAAAAAAAAAACAAACAACTTTCATTCACCACAACTTCAATGATAAGAAGCTACTCTATAACTGAAAACATCTGGAAATTCTTTGTCAACTCAACAGATGAGAAGATGAGGCTAAGTGGTCTGGAAAGGTATGCATCTACTACAAGAGATGAAGAACTGTAACAGAAAGGGCTGTTTTCAAACATGAAAAAGGCGAATAACAACAATTACTTGCAGAGAAATCATGCAAATCAGCAATAGTTATCAAGACAGAGGATTCCTATACTATCACAAAGAATCAGAAAATTGATTATGCCAAAAAGGTTTTCAAGAATGCAGTTTATTGCATAAAATACAGCTACAAATTCCTTGTTGAACTAAAAAAATTAGGTCCTCAACCTACGCATAGAGCAACGAACTTGAAACAAAGAGAAGCATGACTGAATCTCCGAAAGTGTAATTACTTACTGCTGGTATTCATCATTTGAGCCTTTGGATTCATCCACTGCTTTTGTGAAAGCAGAGGTGTAGACAAAAAACAAGATGACCCATTCCTTTTCTACCACCTCTCCACCACAAAGATATTAATACAAACCGTTCCTTAGCTGTCAAATTCGAGTGACATTCATAACAGAAAAAGAAAACTGAAGAATACTGAAGGAAGTAAGGAGGGTGGGTTATAGCAGTGAAGAGATCGCACTACAGTCATATAATTACTTATCTTTCATTCTTTTGCTGAATGAAAGTTATACAGTGGTGGATCCAATAAATTGAACTTTATTATTGGATACCTGGTCCAATGTATTTATGTTCTCCCTTGCTTAGGCCACTTACATTCTTTGCCACTATTTTTATTATATATTTCAAGTGTATTACTGTTGTGGTTTAACCCAGCAGGCAGCTGAATACCACCCAGCCACTCGCTCTCTCCCCCTGCCCAGTGGGATGGGGGGGGAGAATCAGAAAAAAAGTAAAACCTGTGGGTTGAGATAAAGACAGTTTCATAAAACAGCAGAGGAAAAAAAAATAATATTAGAATACACAGAATATACAAAACAAGTGATGCATAGTGCAATTGCTGACTGATGCCCAGTCCATCCTTAAGCAGCGATTGCTGTCCCCCCAGGCCAACTGCCCCCGAGCATGACGTCGTATGGTCTGGAATATCCCTTTGGCCAGTTGGGGTCAGCTGTCCTGGCTGTGCCCCCTCCCAGATTCTTGTGCACCTGGCAGAGCAGGGGAAGCTGGGAAGTCCTTGATTTAGTGTAAGCACTGCTCAGCAACAACTAAAACATCAGTGTGTTATCAACATTCTTCTCATACTCAATCCAAAACACAGCACTATGCCAGCTACTAGGAAGAAAATTAACTCTATTCCAGCCAAAACCAGGACAGTTATCTACATGAAATCCATCCAGATCAGAGAAGGTCAGTTCATGGCTGACCGTGACACCGAAGTCCTACACACACCAGTGGCTAAGGGGCTGCGCACAGTACGGCTGGGGAGGTCAGCTCCCCTCCAGCAGACCATTAGCAAAGGGAGCCCACACTGGCTGTGAGCAGCCAGGAGTGGAAGCCTGTGAATAGGCAATGAAGCCACCATCACATGGATCCAGAGCATCCTTGGGGCTGACATCTGGCTTTGAAGGGTCAATTTAGTATGGTGCAGGGAAACCACACAGCTACCAGGTTTGCTGAATATATGTAGGTTCCCATTTGCTTTTGTCTCTCCCACCCTTCGGTACTCTACAAAACACTCAAGCTTCGTAAAGAACAAACAGACTCCAACCTTCATCAGCAAAACTGGATCAACTCTTCGTATCAATGAAATCATAAATTAAACACATTTCATAGCCAGACTTGCAATCAAAGACAGCAAGATGAAGAAGATTCCTGTCTGAAATTGAACTAAACAAACGATTCCAGACTTCGGTGGCGGGATGCTTCTAGGCCGTTTGTTGCTATTTTACATTAGTCTTATGTAAAGGAGGGTATTCTTCCTTCAAATTCTATTTTAGCAGTAATCTTGATTGTAAGATCTTTAACTCCATTGACAAGATGAAAAATTTTAAGCACAAGAAGAATACTAACCATAGCCCAGAATCTGACCAACTGTCCTCCAAAGAATTAAATGGATATATATGACAAGCAGCTAGCTTAAAGATTCTTCTAATAATTAATATATAGGACAAAGAACAAAGACAAAATAATAAATGACATTTACATTAATTTAGTTGGAGAGTTCTTGGTACACAAGCAAGCAGATCTCAAAGTTGCCTAATTTTAATTCTCAAGTCAGATTATTAGAATATTTTCATTGAGAAACTGTTTGTTGTTTATGTTGATAGGGTATCACCAGAAACAACTGTCTGATACTGAAAATTCTAGTACACTGATTTTATACAAACTTAAGTATTAGCATACACGTTGCTGGCTTCAGAATAACAACAGAACTACTACTATTTTAAAAGAAAAAATCAAATTAGGATTCGCAAAAGCTTTTAACCTCTACTGGAAACAAAAAAACTTATATTTTTGTTTGCACTGCTTCAGGCAAACAGTATTGCTCACGCTTGACCACTTATCTTTTAAATCCTTCAGTTTGGGGAAGCAAGGCCTCTGAAGTGGCCTGAAGCCAGCTTGCATCAAGGACCTCTGTTACAAATAAAGTGGTCTAAAACAGATGGTTACAAAACTCAAAATCCTGACAAATAAAGAGCAGCAAAGAGCAGTTAGCACTGCACAATTCATTAAGATTCTCATGATAAAGGAAGAAAACCACAGATGACCCATAGACCGAGATGCTGACGAATGATCTGCTTGCAAACAGCGGGAAGCATGGAGGAGCCTGCTGCTCACACTCCCCACACGGAGAGCAAAGCGCTGCACACTGTGAGGTGGTGAGGTTTTGGCTGGCGAGAGTAGAAGAGTTAAGGAAAAAAGAAAAAGGAGTCACTGTTGGAAGAG
This sequence comes from Egretta garzetta, assembly GCF_000687185.1. Classification (NCBI taxonomy): domain Eukaryota; kingdom Metazoa; phylum Chordata; class Aves; order Pelecaniformes; family Ardeidae; genus Egretta; species Egretta garzetta. The sequence goes on along the minus strand of NW_009258767.1, from coordinate 470,365 downwards.
TCCCAGTGGTAAACAAAGTAAATCAGGATGCGAACACCGCTGCTGCAATGCACGGGTTGCAGTGGGAGTAAACTTCTGAAGGGGAATGTGAAGGTGGCCCTCCCACCGGGCTACCTAACCGCACCACAGATTCAGCTATCTTTGTCGCAAGCCACAAGGGGACACAACCCACAAAGTCAGGAGCTCATGTCACACCAATTTAATAGCAAAAAGTAAATGCAGAAATTCAAAAAGTGAGGCTTATGTTTCTGACAGCAAATTTAATAAAGCAAGCTTTGAATTTCCCCACATTTTTCTGATGGTATGTTATAGCTTCTGATCAGGAACAAAATTTCTCATTCCCAGTCTTTGACTTTTCTTCTTTGCAGTTTTAAGGCAATGTTTTTTCCACTGTAAAGTTTTACATGATAATTCAGATTTTTGACTCTGCTATATTTACTATATTCTCTTGTCTGCAGCGCAATCACAGAACCCCAGCAAAAAGAAAACTATTAATAAAGAATAACATGTCCTCTAACATTTATCCAGTACAATGAAAAAGTGTAACTAAACCACCCTGGTGCTCAAAAATAGCTACCTGCTTTTTACAAACCCAAACTCGGGAGTTAATTTTAATACACTGTACCATAAGGTTTAAACGAGATAGACCTCTAGTCACAGTGAAATCCACCTACTGTGAGGTATTTCACCAGCTATGGGATATTCCAGGTACAAATAAATAAGGAATTATCTCTCCCCAAATATACAGGCGTGGTTAGGGTAGAATCAGAATGCAGAAGCTTCCATTGCCAAACCCTCTGGCTCAACCTTTAGGGCACGCAGCATATCCTATCTGGCACCCCTACTTCCTCCCTATTGCTCATGCACCCCTTCACCCATGACGCTGGGGGGTGCTCAGCTCCCCCAGGGTGCTCCTGCCTCCCTACTGAGCAGTGGAAGGCAACAGCAGTAGCACACTGCAGGAACGCAAGGACAAGAGCAGGAACCTCTGCATTTGTTATTTTTGTTTGAATAACAACCCAAAGGACTAGAAATCAGACTCTGTATGTACCTCGTTAAACTGGGCTTATGCTACCTGTAATGCTCATATTGCTGCAAGACATCAGAACTGTTTAGCAGTCCCATTTAAACTGAGAGACAGGTTTGGACTGTGGTATAGGTTGCATTGATTTTCTGTATGTCAAAATGATAAACCAGCAACAGCATTACATGTTCAGCATTCTTTCTCTTTCAGAGTTCAATGAAGACACGCAAGAAGAGTAAACAGCTGTCAGAGGTAAAGTAGAGGACTTCTGGGATTCTTCACAGTCCTCCTTTTCAACGATTCTAAGAAAAACTGACTTCTTTAGACCCTTTTGAAAACTTTTGCCTAAGAGTAAACAGATACTGTGCAAGTCAACTATTTAAAAAAAAAAATCTCCGTTTGGTTTTGGAATTACCATTACCAGACTTAAGTAGTAGTTCTCTCTATAAATCTACCTTCTCAATACTCCAATTCAACCAGCTTGCACCTTGGCTTTATTCTGCTGAACAGCTGAACTGCTGAACACAGCATTACTGTTATTCTATTGCCATGGTCTATCTTTCTGACTTTCATGCTGACAACATTAAATGCTTAAGTAATTATCTTAGAATATTTCTAAAAACAATAGTTTATACACATTCTGAAGTGACCTAGGCACATCTTGAAACACTGGCATTTTACCATCACCACATACAGTTTTACCAGAGGTGCTGAATAATTCCATTCCAGTATGATTACGCATTCAACTTGCTTGGTTCATTGACTCAGTTTTTTAATCACTAACTTAAGCTAATGTAATTTTTGTTGACATCACACTTATTTTCTTGCTCTCATATCTACAATGGAGCATAAGACCTTATTTCTGAACAAAACGCTAAACAGGGTCATTAAGTAGAAAATTAATTTAATAAACAAGTAGGTACAAAAGTGTTCCACAGGCACAAGCAGAGAAAAATCTTTGTACGCTAGAACTATTTAATTAACGTTGAGAGTATTGTTTGGTAATTCACAGAAATGCCTACTAAAAACAAATATCTGTTTGGTCATTGAACAGATAGAGAATTTTAGCAGGTGTCAAGGATAATATGCATTGACTCAATACAACAAATTTCTTCGAAAATGAGCAGAACTTACAGAAAATGATGAGCCATCCTTTGAAACTGCAACCGGGTAAATTCCATCTCCTAGACGCACAGAGAGCTCCCAGCTACTTCTCTTTGATTTAGCAATAGGAATTCTAAAAAAGAAACAGACAGAAGAAGAATTTTTAACAGAGATTTCATGCTTCTCCCATTTTAACCAGAAGCGCTCGCCTCATAGGCTGGTCATCAAGGATGTGTGATATCATTACTCTATGGACACAGTTGGAGAGCATACCTGAAAAAAAGAAATACTAAATACACTTTTCTGTCAAATGGCATATAAGGAGAAAATACACTCTGCTTTCTTTCTGGATTTGCCTTGACACACTGCGTGTGCTGATAAAGTTATAGGAAGCTCCTGAATACAGCCAGCGCTTGCTGCGGAATTAGCTCAAACAGGATGAAAAGCAGATGAGAAGGTGGGCTGGCAGGAGAATAGCAACAGCGATAGCTGGAGCATTCTTTTTTAAGGGCAAAATATAATCACTATTTCTTTCATCTCGTTCTCAGTAAACCTTAATTAAAGGCCAATTACAGACAAAAGATTCAGCCAAACAAGTAATACAAGTAATTTTATAATTAACACACTTTTTAGAGTATCTCATCCACAGAACCCTTCAAGCAAACTGAAAAAATTATATATCGTCACAGCCCACATGCAGGATTATAGCTATTCCTGCAGCATTCTATGGCTGCACCAGTTATCAGGCAGTACAAGATACCTGAATCTAGCTTAAAGAAGCATACCTGACAGCAAAGGAATGAGCTCTGAGTCTCCATTCTTGGAAGTTCAGAGCGAAACAAGTAATTTTCAGCTATCTTATTTAAATGTATATTCAATTTCGGTTTCCTCATCCTAACTTCTCAAGTCTCTTCCACTTTGTTATAACAACTGGTGTCCAAAGGTATGCTACAACTTTTCTAATGAGTGGTTGCCATGTATTAGCATCAGCCAGCACCATGTGGCCTAAAGAGAAGGTAGAAACGTGGAGTTTAAACTCCAGTAAAACAAAGACACATGATTTTGGTATAGCTTTTCTTCCATGCTGACTCTTACACATTTACTTTTTCTGTAAGAAATCTATAGAGATAAGTTAATCACCTTTAGGTCTCTTCTTAAGGATTATTTCTGCTATAATGTTCGCCTATTGTATATTAGAGAGCTTATTACACCATTTCACTGCAGCCTTCAGAGTCTTAAAACTTGGAAACACGTTTTTCTGTGTTATGTCGCATGCATCCTCCTGAGCATTCACGTGCCCAGGGAACCACATTTCCCCAAAGGGAGTGCTCAAGTTCCATGCAGAATCAAGAGGGAGAGGCACCTCTGAGGCCTTCAGAACCCATGAGAGGAGAAATTACCTGCCTAAGCTAAGGATAACAAACTGGCTGGATAAGGATTTCAAAAATTATTTTAAGAAGGTTGGGTTTTTAGACACCTGAATTCTAAGTAAGTACAATTTCAAGGTACCTAATTAGGCAAGGAGTTTCCAAAAATTGTGCCTTGCAATGTGCCTCAAAAGGGGAAACGGACACCTTAAATATATTAGCTAGAAAGAGAGCTGCATGCTTATCATCAGTTACTTCTGGATCCAGGCCAGGTAAGGCCTACACCAGATTTCAACAAACAACTTCGCTCACCTCTAACTATCACTACCCACCGAGTTCATGAAAACAGATACTGAAAATAACCTGTTGCTATACTAATGATGCCAAGTGTTACCTTTTGCATTTAATATACAGCAGCAATTGTCAAAACAACAAATCTGAGGAAATCTCTATGGCTTATTGGGTGCAACATTTCTCAGCACCTCGTCTTGAAATTCCTGTCATGTCACCAAAACATTTAGACTGGCTGATAGGAAACGTGACAGACACGGGTGTTCCTGAAGAAGAGGAACAGGAATTTCCTGCACAGGTAGGAGGCAGCAAGCTGAGAGATGTTTTCATTGCACTTCCTGGTATCAGAGCCCCCAGAAGGAGGAATGCAGCAGGGTTTTGGCAGAGCCTGGCTAAATTCTCCATGGTAGTCCACTGCAATAACCAACAGGATTTAATGGTTTATAGCAACTTCATATTTCTTGTGTAAGAGGTAAGACCTCGTCTCAAACACAGCTTAGCAGATCCGCTTCACTGGTGGCATGAGATTCCTTACAACCTTGCCAGCACGGCCCTGCTTCATATTGCATTTGACTGGAAGTGACCTCATGAATCTGGCTGCTGGCCATCAAAGGGAAGACAGTCTTGTTCTCCAGCAGGGATTATTTTTGTTCAGTCCTGTCTTGCTGAGCTTTGTCAAGTGTATCTCCAAACAGGATGCATGCCTCTTGAAAGGCATGACTATGATCGCTGCTTTGCCTGGGTTTCAAACAGCCACACAGGCATATAATTCCGCTCTCTGCAACACTGGTGGTCAGAAGGGCAAGGTCCAGAGCTGCAGCTAATACCAAGTACTCGGCAAGTTGTACTTCCCTCCTGGAATTGCTAGATCCATTTGCACAGGGACATTTTTCAGCTTTGCTAATCAAACACCTGTGGCTTTGTAACCGTAACCTACAGTTACACCGGCTAAGAGAGATGCTTACATTAGCTCATAAGAATCCTACTTTTTCTTCATTAAATCAAATTCCTTTCAAATAAATTATCCTGTAGTACTAGACTCCATTTTGATGGATTCAGAGGTTGGTTGGTTGCTTTATATTGGTAAGGATCACGAAGTCCAAAAGTAAGGATCAAAGTCCAAGTTTCTTGGATATGGAAAGGAAGTTGCTCAAGTCTGTGAACTACTTTAGAGATGCAGAAGTTTCTGTGTGACTAAGAAAGGGGCTTTTTGGTGGGGTTTTGTTTTGTGTAGGGTTTGGTTTCTTTTTAATGTCTAAGAAGTCCCAGTGCATGGGAAAATCTCTGTGTTCTTGGGCAAGGTTGCTTCCTTACTTGAGAACTCTTCTAAGTCTTCCAAAGAGAAAACATCTGGGCTTCTGAATATATTTTCCATTAGTTCATGGAAAACTCCACAAACTTTTGGCTATTTTCAAAAATGTACATAACTTTTAAAATTCTACATGCTGGGCTGAAATCTGACACATTCTGTTTACATAAAAAACAGTGAAAGAAAAAATAATGTCATTTTTACCATCATAAAAGACACAAAAAACTTGAGGCGCTTCCCCTTCAACCCGAGTTTCAGAATCCACATGATATGACTTTCATAGGGTTCAACATGCCCTCCCTTTCTTGTCCCAGTTTTGGTAAATGATGTATCATCAAAAAAGTTACTTTCTTTACATATAAAGATCACTGGCTGCAGGAAGAAACGCAAGTTTGTCAGCAAGATGAGTGCCAGGTGAATGGGAAGGAGGGCCACAGAGAGCTGTGCGCTGTTGTCCCTCACCGGGCATATTACACACAAAGAGAAGAAGAGAGCAAAGGCAGCTCTGCGGCTGTGACGACAGGAGGTGGGTGGAGAAGAGCGTTATGGACTCCCTTCATACAGAAATGGGCAGTTCTGAACCTCCCTGCTCCACACCGCCTTCTAAAGGGAAGTATCAGGAGCAATATGGGCACAGGCAAAGAGTATGGTGATGGCCTGGCTCTAAGTCATAAAGACATTGCTCTAGAGCATTGAAGTTGCAAGAACACATACACGGTGCGAGAAGAAAAACAGCAGTGTTTGCCTGCTCAGTTACTTATTTATTTTCAACCTCTGTTTGTTCAAGTACAGATGATGTCATGGTCCCACAATTTATTTCATACATTGCACAGTGTATTATGTCCCTTTTACCCCCAGGTGCCATGAGAGAGAGAGGGGGAGATATTTTATAATAACGCAGCAATTATAGCTCCTGCTTTCTTTGCAAGTTTTCCGTGAGGAAAGCAGACAACGGCTAAAAATTTTAGATCGACACACACTTACTGTGCTCCTGGAAAAACAGACACTAGTTAAACCATTATCTATTCTAGTCAAAAACAAATAACGAAGGAAAACAGACATTCACAAAAGCAAGTCAAGTAATAACTCTGCCCCGGCCTGTCCATTTTTATTGTCGTCAGCCAATCAGATAGAAGGAACTCAATAAAACTACAATTTTCTGCAGTTTGTGGCAAATAAACTCCCCTCTCCCGATTACTGTTGATGATGTAATGAGCTATGATAAATGTCACCAGCTCCTAAAGGGTCAGGAAATTGAGTATAGATTTTTTTACTTCCCATTCAAAATGTGAGTTCTAACACTGGGGGGAAAAAAGCTTACAAATTCTCTTTACTTCTGATATTTTTGCTGCATAATACTTCACATAAACACAGAGAAATCCCAAACTATCATAACAAATTCTCCCGTTAAGAAAGATTATAAGCGTTTGAAAACCACTTTATATGACACTCCGTAAAGCTGTTTTTCAATTGTGCAATTACCTATTCAGCAGTTAAATAAAAGTGAAATATTGACTTAAAACAATGTTAATGGTCAAAGAATCATTAAGAAATCCTTCATCATAACTTTCACAGCAGGTGGCCTGTAAAATGATCAAGAATAATGTGCTGGATTCTGTAGCCACCAAGGTCAGTTTCTGCATACAAATCTTTGCAGGGGGAGAAAAAAAGACCTTCAGAAAGTGGGCCATTCATCTGAACCAAGTTCAGAGAATTTCCAGCACTGTGAAAAGATATGTTATGCAAGCACATAGATGTATTCAGTGGGGGTAGACTGAACCAGCTACATGGAGACTACAAAGGAGCCCTCCCATGGCTCATGAATAAGTCGAGGAAATGATCAGAAAAAAAATGGAGAGATGTTTAGACAGATGGCCCACTTAAAATGCCTGGGACAGGGCATAAGCAATTTTAATGAAACTTTAGATCTACCATATAAATTGTTTCTTATTTTCTCCGCCCTCCCCCCCAAAAAACTCAAGGAAGGCAAATAGAAATTTAACAACTCAAACACGAGCCTATCTTACGATGTAAAAAAAGGAAAAAGGGAAGTAAATCTCACACTTCTGAGCATGATTAGCTTAATAAGTTCATATACAAAGAAATATCCTTCACAGGACCTTCAACTATCAGCTGAATATAAAAGCAGGGAATGGATAGATTAAAAGAATTCTAAACAGAAGTGTACTGCCAAACAAAACAAAAATCTAAGCTTTACTATCTGAGTACTTTCAACACTTTCCAACATAAAAGTTCATTGTTGCACAGGAAAGATAAAAGCAGCACTTTCACAGGATTATTTTAAGAACTAAAAATTATGTGAAAGGAACCTAAGAATCTGGGAATATTTTATTCAGCAATTTGAAGTATTTTCTACATCTATTCACACACATTTTCTACATATATTCAGATTCATCCATCTATATGTATCATGTGCACTTTTACATAAAAACGGGTTTTCCTTCTTTCTGCTTTATATGTGCATATGTATATATATACTCCTTCCACCAACAGTATGAAAATATACCATCATTAGAGTAAATTCTAGTTCTGCATATGTCATACAAAATAATAACCTCTACTAGCCTGTGTGCCAGCTGATCAGACAAAGGCTGAAAGAATTACTCAATGGTTATGTCAAAAAGATTTTACATCACATTTTCCTACACATTACATTTAGATCAATAACAAATATGCATATTTATAGCCATGTATTCTATCTGAATAGTGACCACAGGAAAAAAATTAAATTACATGGAAAGTAAACTATAAAATAAAAAGCACTGCTTTAAAAGGATGCTATGGAGTGCACTGTGCTTTGATTCAAAACAGCGTACATCTGGATGCTTCCTTTTCCTTTAACAGAAGCCTTTTGGGGGATGTGCATTCACATAAGGGCCTGCAATCCAGTGCCCAATGAAAACTTCCAGTGCCTTCACCAGTGAACCCCAGATCAAGGCTAAAAAAAGAAACAGTTAAAGCTAGATCTTATAAATCTAGGCTGAATTTAGCTGCCCAGATCTAAGTGTGTGGGCTCAACCCCTTTCATCTTTGTTTAACCGGCAAGTAACCCTGCAGACAACCTGAGCTCACCCTCTTCCACTCTGAAGGTCTCTGAGCATGCAGGGGTTGGGTCCTGCAAACGGAGCCACCCTAACCCAACTGCTTTGCAGTACCTTCCCCATCAGCCTGGCAGCGGGGCAGAACTAGGGGCTCCTCTGCCAAAGCTGCCTCCATAGCCTTAAGAAGGTGTGCTCCAAACATGCAGGCAAACCAGCAATTCTAAGCCTCTTGAAAAATCTTTTACGGCTCTTTTAGCTTTAAATCTATAAGGCAAAGGAAGCAGGATTGCTGCTATCACTGTAACAAATTCATGCTTGCAACACGTACATCCAGAGGATGAAAGGTCTGGGTTATCAGTCTCCCTCAGCCTGTGAGGGTTCAAATCTACCTCCCATCTCTCAAAAGAAAGAGCCAGGGCCCAGGTAGGCCTTAGGGGACTCGCCAATCTACCCTGCTGATGGTAGGAAGGAATGAGAGATTCATGGAGACTCAGAGAATACAGCTTTGCAGCCTGATGATGCATCCTCTTGGACAAAGAGTTTTGGCATTTGGTCCCACTCCAGGAAATTTCTATGCACTTTGCATTTAACAAATTGGATGTAACACAGCAATCCTGGGAGCCGCAAGCGCAGCCCAAGACCTCTCAATTTCAGGGGAGGGTCAGACTGCCCAGTCCTTCAGCAGATGTCAGCATACCTTGAAAATTACAAATAAATAAATGTAAAATGTGATATCTGAAACTCATTTCCTCTCCTATGTCATGTCAGGGCCTACTTTAGCATTTAGTTTCTCTTGGAAAAAGGAAACATCACAAGCATTAATGCTGGATAAGAGATGCTGCTCCTCGTCTCATTGCAAGCATTTGTGAGATGAGAAGCAAGGAAGTTTCAAATCATGTGTTCACAAGTACAGAGAAAAGACATTTGTTTTCCATATAATTTACAAGTCTGTGCGTCTGATCTGTTCTTTCAAACCATCTTTCCTAAATCAGCAAAACTATTTACCAAAGAATGAACTACTTGCAAGCAGGTGTTTTTAATCACATCAGTCAACAATATTGACTTGTGTGTACTGACAATTCTTATTGAGAGAAAAATCTGAAAATCTGTTAATTATCAAAAAAATTCTGGGCTTTTTCTCCTCCATTAAAGTATCTAATTCCAAAACTGTGTTTCTCTCTAGCACCCTTTATTTTTAATAAGTTTACTTTGGGCAGTCGGAAAACCTAATATTTTACAATAATACACTCCACACCAGGAAAATTACCAACTCCTTTTCCTGTACAAATTCTCCTGTATTTCCTTGAACACGGAAACTTATTAATTCTCTTATTGTGCAGATATTTAGGAATAGTCTTACAGTAATTATCTCACTTTCTTTTAATACTCCAGGAGCTTCAGAACAAATCACTGTGATGCAGCAGAGAAGACTACAGCTCTTCAGTTCGCATCATCCAGTAGCAGTTACATCCTTCCATGTAACATGATGGTACTGGGATTTAGCTGTTTGTTGGGCAGCCTGCTTCCTGCACCTCCATTCAAACAACGGCTGTGCCCAGTAATAATGTGCTATTTTTCACTTTGTATTAAGTTTAGAATATTACAGGTTTCCTGTGCACATTAAAAATAGGCAGCAAGCAATCTCTAAACTACTAATATGAAAATAGAGGTGAAATGATTAAAAGATTACCTACTGATATGTTTGGTAAGGTCTTCAGTCTTAATCTACACATAAAACAACTTTCCATATTCAATTATTTTTTGAAACATCCAGGCAAACTCTGTGTTAGGCTTATTCTACTCATCCCAGTAGCAAAATCTGCCTGACTTGTAGCCTACTAATCTCAAACTAAATCGCCACTAACCGCTGTAAACCTGCATTGAAAATATATTTGCTGCTTTAATCCACCATGCCTTTTGTCAGAATTTAGAATTTCAGTTATTCACCCGTTTTTTTCAATAGACATTGTGGAGAGTTTGATAAGTCAGAAGTAATCAAGACAACGTACAGTGGGTGTGAGAACATCAGTGCTTTAGTTCAGATCGGAGGTAGTTCTCAAAGCAAGTTATCCCAATCATCTGCACTTACCCTGCTTTGGATCACACTGCAGAACAGTGAGGACATGGGAACCAGGTTCCCGTCTGATGCAAGTGAGACAAAAGCCAGGCTCCAGAACTACACCCAGCACACTCCAGCCACAAACAAGTATTCACTGCCCAGGACTTGACTAGAACTAATTTGACTAAAAGTCAAATACATACAGTGAGAGTATCAGCTCCTCGTCACGAACTTGTACTGGTACGCACTCTCACGATAGCTAGATTAAATACTGAAGAATCTTTTACTCACATAAAGAGATTTTGATCTTAATGACAATTTCTGCAATTGCACTCCCTCAAAACCATAAGCTCAGTGTTTAGTTTAGATACTGGGCCATAGGTCAAAAGATAAGCAAAAGACCGATACTTAAATTCAGGTTCCAAACCCCTTATTTAGTTGCCTCAGTAATGAAAAGTTATGTTAAGAAGTACTTAGCACCTGCCAGCTCCTCTCAGTTGAAAGCAATAAGAACACTGCACAGTGCAGCACATTTGAAAAACCATTCTGCCAATTTGGAGGACAAAATACGTATATTAGAATCAAATTTAAAACTCCCATTTTGAAGAAATCTTGCCCTGACATTCCAGTGCTGTCTCTGTTCTGTTATGTAGCAATATCTCCTTGAACACATCACCATTTCTCCAACTATCAGTAATTTACAAGGTTAATCCCCCAAAATCACATGAACCCATCTCTTTCCTATTCAGAAGTATACATCTGCACCCATAGACTGCCATATCCACCATTAAAGGCAGTTAACATCTGATTGAAATGCAGCATTTCTTTAAAGCTTGTAAGACCCAATACAGTGAAACCTATCAGCACCTGCTCAACTTGCTAAATCGCGAACCAGATCAGGAGTGAGACACAACTACTACAGTCAAGGGAAAAGGAAAAACACCAGAATAAGGCCACCTCTGAGGAAATTTGGCAACAACACTGGGAGTAAGAACATCAGCCTTCTTCCAGGCCCACAGGGAACACACTGTGCAAACTAATGAATAATTATAAATTACATTAAGCTAACAAAAAACCACCAAACTGTCTTAGATCCAAACTGAAAATACCTTCTTATAGAACATCAGCTCCAAATCTATTTGAGGTTGTTATTATTAAGAACTATGTATTGAATGCTACCTTTCTTGTGTTCAATAGTTTCGTTTAGGTTTGTCACCAAAGACTTACTACGCTCCCCTCAGAACTGACCAGATTATATTTTGCTAGAAATGTGGAATGATTTCCTTTCTGCTACGCCTTGTAGTACCAATGATTTGACTTGGTCTCTGGGAAGCCTGTCACATACGCAACATGCCAAAGGTCATTATTTGAAACAGAAGTCTGCTCTCTTCTTTTGTGCATCTTGGAAAACACGTTTGCAGGGTTCCAGAGTGTTGCAAGAGCTCACCCATCACACAGAGCTTACCATCTCCTGCTGCAAACTTGGTCGCAGCAGAACTGAAAGAGTACATCCAAGAGTTGAACCATCTCATGTCAGTGAGATCAGTTTTGTAATACAGCTTGTACTGATCATATTTGTGTTGTGATTTCTCCTCTACAAGGCTTAATTCAGGAAATACATAGAATGCACATTCAGGATGGCACACAGTCCCAGAAAAGGATGGCCAGATTTTCCCTTACTAGCCATCCGATACGCCATAGTGTAAGAAACAGAAGCTGGCCAAGAGCAGTGATTAATTTGCAACAATATATTTTTCTAGACAGAGGCTAGCTTTTCAGAAAGATGCTTCTTTTCTGCATACACAGGATCCAGTGCTGGGTGACAGCACAAATATCAATGATATATTTACCAAAGCACAGACAAATGTGATTAGAGCATTTGGCTAGAGGTACTCAAGCCAGTTTCCAACAGGCAACGTGACAGCTACTTCCTCTCCCTAACATGTAAAAAATGTGGCATGTTTCACGGATTCTAAAGCTTTGTTCTGTATTTCTTCTGCACTAGATTCCTGTGGAACAAATTAATGCCACTAATTCTGTTAAAGAGAAAAAAATAGCAGATGAGAAAAACCCCAAGAGTTCATTAAAAATTATATTAGATAACATAAAACATGCATATCTTCAATAAGTACTAATTCTTCATGTCTAGACAATTATAGCACATAGTAGAGCTCCAGTGACTCATATTACCTTCAATACATCTTCTACTGCACTTTCAGCTTACATCCAGAGTTCACACCACTGAGCTTTCACCACCGGGTATTAACCATCTTTTCCCTTTCTAACTAATGGGAAGAGAAAGGTACCTCTCCGCAATGAGTTAGACTTCAGATAGGCTGAACTACCTTTAGGTGACGCTTACCTGTATTTATTACATTACTTAGGCACCATGAATCTGGGCCACACAAACCCAGGCTCAAATTTGTTAAATAACAAAGTCATATGTATTCCAAAGAAGATAAATCTCTATATAATATTGATATATTTTCATCCTTTTAATAGAACACCTGCCATTTTTCATATTATGGTCTCACAAGTAAAGAGAAGAAAGCCAATAAGAGAAAAAAAAATATTGCGTGTAGGTTTCCTACTTAGGTGAAGTTATATGCATCAGATGTGAATGAAAGAATTTCAGAAGAAATTACTAGTTAAACTAGGGTCGATTGTGAAGGACAAAAAAACTTGTAACAGGCTAGTGCCTCGTGCTCAGTATTAATAAAAGCGACTTTTGCCCACTAAGCTTTCTGCTGCCTAAAGTCAAAGCAGAGACGACAGGCTTTTTAGGTGGGATGGACCCAAGGAGCGGCAGTAACACAACTGCACATACAGTTTAACACAAAGTGGGTCGTCATCTTAGATTTCCTTCTGCTTATTTTGGGAGAATCATGATCAATATAGCATGGGAACATAAAAATGGCCATACTAGGTGGCCCAAATACTCAATGATCAACAGCAGATAGTTAAATAAGGTAAAAGAACAGTACTAGAACATAGTTGCACTTCTACAATGTAGATAACTAGAAGTTCCTTCTCCTTCCTTGCCTTTCGCCAAGACAGTTAGCACTAATCAAAGTAATCTGGTAATTCACAAAGCAAAGAAATAAATTTCCTAAATATAAAACATTTTTCACACATACACACACAATATATATATATAAATAACATGACCAACATATAACACATGCCATGCAAGTACATTTTTATATGTTACAGAAAACACATTTTTCTTTAAACGTGATTTCTGACACAGAATAAAAAAGACACATTTTCAACAGAAAATATAAATTAAAACTGTTGCACAAACATGACATGACATACATTACCTAACTGGTTTTGATCCAGTGTCTACAACTATGCCCACTGGTATCTCCTGAAAATTTAGGTGGAAAACTACCAATAATCAGTAAAGAAACAAATAGCAAGGGAAAAGCCAAGTATTTTCAAAATACACCTTCAGAAGTAGCATATGGCAGCCGAGAGAGGATACCTGAGGAAGATGTTCAGAAACCGTTCTCACAAATTCGCCTTCAACACCAACCCTTCCTTTGTACTCTATGGCTCCTGCTGAGGGAATCTGTACATGACAACAGCCGTGTTCCCTCTAAACCCAAAGTCCCCTCATCTTTATCCAACATAATTTATCTAAAAAAATGCAAATGACTGCAGCCCCCTCTGGGCCTTCCTGTGTGAGACAAGGTGGCCCTATCTCCAAAGAGCCATGTTTCACCCTTTAAGGGCTGTGAACGCAACGATTTCTCACAGCAATCCAACTTTTCTGAATGGTGAAACAGCTAAGTGCTATCACCTCTCACTACCCCTTGCTTCTGGGAAGACACGTATGAATGACTGAAAGCTAAGGAAGTTAAAGAGAGTTGTGTAATGGTGATGCAATGCCTGACATAATGAGATTGAAGCTTAAATGGCCATAAGACTACCAGGATTTTGGAAATCACTGAAACAGATTCCCTCTCTTCACTCGGAAGGGTTCACTTAAAATAGGTGTAAAGACTTGGGAAAAGGAAGCCTGCAGCAGAGGCAGCCGCACAATGTCCAAGATGAAAGAGTAGAAAAATCACAGATAATAGAAGAATAAGGTGGACTTAATGTTAGTAAACATCTTAAAATGATTGTGATTTTCCTGAGGATATGAGTAACAAGAAAAAAGGATATGCTGCGGGGGCGGGGGGGCGATGGATTTAGAAGAGAAGTGCTCTCGCTAGTTGAAGGAAACAAACAGCAAAAAGCTGTTGGTTACGGCATCTCCCTTGTCTAAGGACATAAAGGGCTGGGTGCAGGCAGATGAGGACCTGCTTTAAAATTCAGTGTCTGGTAGAAAAATGGGCAGCAGGGCCTAGAGAAAATCATTACTCTAAGACCGATCAGATCACCACCCATGGCAGAGAGAGGAGCCTCAGAAACATGTACCACAACACTGGGGTAAACACAGAGCTTAAAGCCTAGGAAGGATCAAATTTGACAAATACTCCAGATTTTTTGAGGTGCTTTTTAAACTTGGAATTCAATAGGCAACTAAATTATTTGTATCATCACACTACTAACTGCAGCAAGAATAATTTTACTAAGCATCAGAGAGACAGGATAAAGACAGGTCATCATCTCCTTTCTAAGTCAATAGGTAAACATCCCTGGTTTCGAAAGAACCAGGTCCTGAGCCATTCTTTCCTGCCCAGTTCTTCTGACGCTATGGGCTTTGAAGGTACATTAAAGGGAAGCCACAGCCAAAACAAATTCCAAGCACCACATCTAATTACACAGAGAAGTAAACCCCTAAAGAATGGTCTGTGAAAGATATTAAAGAATCATTCATAATCACAAAAGGAAAAGCCATCTGAGCAATCTCAACACAGATTCAGGGGAAAAATATCCAGGCCTCTGAATACTTCATATGAGCCGACAAAAATCAGGATTTTTTTATTTAAGGCACCATCTATCTCAAGTATCCCACCTGAAATATGATGATATATCCGTGTAGTTTTTCCTTTAAGATTCACAACACCACCAGTTATGAAGACAAAAATATCCAGCATCTGAGGCGGAATAAAGAGGGCTACCCCAAATGCAGGTAGCAGATCACCCATTTTGACTTGTGTGAGTCTCAGGCAGGAGATTCAATCCCAAGATAGTGAAGAGCAGCACAATTAAGTATGTTACCTCTCAAATACTTTTCCTATTAGAATAAGACAAATCTACATTGTTGCAGAGCAACAAACAGGCCTGTAGTCTTACATGTTAAGAAATGAGAAATGTTCTCTTCTTTTTTTATTATCACTTGGTCATGCACATACCAGGAAATGTCTTATCAAGTGAGTGAAGAAAGAGCTCTCCAAGACTTCTCAGAGAAAGGCAGGATTCATTTCTCTCCTGAAAATGTTTCTTCGATATTTTCACTTAAACACACACACAAACTATGCAGAAGTGACCTGCCTCTCTAAAAGTTGAAAAGAAAGAAGCCTTAGCTCAATCTTATACGTTTACATTTTTAATCTTACCTTTAAACAAGACTGAATTGAGCATAACCGCACTGAAGGTCAGCTTCTATACTGGCATATCGAATTTCAAGCCAACAGCTCTTTTATTTAAAATGTTAGATAAAAAGGTAATATGCTCTCTCTAAGAGTTCCCTCGAGGTTAGAAGAACCAATAAATTAACTGTTACCACATGTTTGGCTCCTTTTGGCAAAATTCAGTAACAAAACACTGCCAAACCTCTTTTGGCAGGTAATAATATTTGGTAGCTTATAGGACAACTTGAGAAAAAAGGAAACTGGACAGAAATTTTGGAAATTTAAATAGAAGAAACTGCCTTTCTATCCTTGTATAGTTAGCTATATGCTGTTGAAAGAAAATTCTAACAAAGTCAACTCTATGGGCCTGATCTATAATAAGCAGCTGTCTCCTCAAAAGAGCTGTATCAAATGCAAACCCAAACACTCCAGCTAGTACAGTAATGCAAACATTCTGCATCTGTTTTTTTTAAACAATGCTAGATATGTATGATCTATTTTGCCAGTTAGAATCTTTGTAAAATTAGTATTCCAAAGTGTTAAAACGCAGATTATTAGTGCTTTCATTATAGCGGGTTTATTTCATTATAAATGAGCAAAGTCTGGGCTTATTGGCAATGCCGTGTTCTTAAGTTTCACTTATGTTAAAATTAAAAACTTTTTCTTCCCCCCTCTTTTATACCTACATAATTGAGAATAGAACGTGACAGATAAAAAGCCTTTAACACTACACCTCTAATTATAATTTTAGAAATAGGATATGAAATTTTGGGTATTTTAAGGACACCTATTACAGACTTTTTTTAAATTCCAGCTAAACAGGTGGGGGTGAACCTAGCTGGCCCTATTCCTTTACCAAGACAAGCAGGACTTGCTCTGTAAGGTCACAGTTACATGAAATCAATGCTTTTTCAGATACAAAAATGTCCATTTAATTTTATTTTTGTAATCATATGTGATAACATACTCTAAATTCATTATTATTCTCATTTCCAACAAAACGAACATAGCCTGTTGTTCATGCCATAATGGTTTGCATGCACAGGAAAAACAGACACTTAAAAATTCTATATTTCTCTAATCAATTGCATCATCCCATTAAATTCTAATTTTAATTACATAAATCACTTGCCATACAGCTTACAGTTCCACACACACATCTGGCAAGGAGTCTGAAGCAGGTTGACAGGTACAGGCCAGACATTTCACTTCTTAAAGTCATGTTATTGCATGGTTAATCCTATATTTGCATTAATTTGCTTACAAGCACTTATAGGTAAAAGTAATCCTGAAGTGTAGGTCTAAAGATTATAATACAAGCTTCTGGAAGGTTTTTCCAGAGGAAAAATATTTTTGCTATTTTCTACGGATGCTTGCCTCATTCAGCCATTTGGGATTTTATTAATCATCTTCTCATTTCTGTATTCATTTTCTGATTTCTTATTTTTTATTTTAAGTAAGGCAATTTCTGTGAAGACTTGACACTGAAATCAGAGACTTCATTACCCTGCAAAATATATCCCCAGTTCAAAGTATTTAAGAGGGTTAAACAAAATGCAAACATTTAATGCAACATTAAGCATGTGAAATAAAAACTTGATTGCCTAAAGAAAGCATGCTATGCTGTTACCCTGGTGACAGGTTAAAAAAAGGATTGTGAGCTGAATGGCTGTATGATATGAAATTAAAATGTTTCACATTGAACAATCCAAAATGAATTGGGAAAGGTTAGAGCAGAGGAGAGAGAAATCAATTCTCCAATGGCAATGGTGAATGGAAGTGAAGTCTGAATAGGATTTGCCAGTGGGGTGCAACAGCTGCCAAATATCCTGCAGCCAAAGAATTACAATAATACTGATGAAGTGTGCAAGAGCTTTTGGAATCATTGCAGGGAACAGAGAAATACTCCTACAATAATGAGGCCATTCTGTGTCCCATCCCACTTTCGCAGTTGAATCAAAGGAAAAAGAAACGGTTGAAAATTGTAATACTCAATAACAAAGGTATAAATGAATTATCTATCCCTTCAATCAATATCTTATATTTAACTACAGCCTTTGTGAACCATGAATGAAGCAAGCATGCTAAAGAATGGACAAATCAAGACACATACATGTAAAAGTATGCAGACAATATTGAGAGACTTTTTCTTCCTATATATTTTGTTGACAACATTTCTACAGCAACAGCATCCAGAATAAGCTATACACTACGCTACACAAACAGCAGGACACAACCAGGAACTTCGGTCCTGATGTTCATGCTTATCTTTTTTATGCTAATAATCCTAGGAAAGAAACATCAGTAAAACTTCTCACGTGAATGCAGCTACATATGCATTTACTGAGCTTAGAGTCCCCCAAAGTCAAGAAAAACTTTGCCCTTCCATAAAAATCTCCAGCATAACTTCATTTCTGCCCTTCAAAACTCCAGATAAAAGATATAGATGGAGAGGAAAAACTATGCTAAAAATAGCTGTAAAAAGACCAGGGAGCATGTGGAAATTAGCACGCACCTTGTTCTCCTGGTCCATGCATGCACTTCTTACACAGAGACAAATACTAAAGAACAGGCTTAGGAGGGGAAACCTGCATGAGGGGAAAGAATTGTTGGGCTTATAAAAGGGATCAAAATAAAGGAAAGAGAGAGAGGGCTTGTGGTAAAGAGAGGATCTTGCAGAGGAAGAGGTCATAAGCAAAGCATGGATGAGAAAAGGGCCGGATTCACAATTAAACAGGGCCAGGAATATGGCAGCACAACAGAAAACATTCACGTGTGTACACTACGTAAATTCAGGTTTCAACATGAAGTGAACAGTAGCCACAGAAGCTATACAGCTTCTACACCAGCTGCTGTTTTCCCAGCAGACATGGTGAAAATAAAAAATAAACATAGGGACTCAGCCAGGTCCATTTACTTTAGTGAACGGCTTTCCCACCAGCAATCACCTCAGCACGATGCATGCCACTGCTCTGGGGATCTTTCCAGGAGGTGCTCAGCGAGGCTCAAACTCTTCATAGTGATTTCATAATGGTTATCAACTCTAAAGATTGAGCAAGAGCGGACATGACAGGCTATGGAAAATTTCCCATAGCAGACCATTCTGTTTCTGGAATATACGTTAGTGAATCATATGAGATGATGGCTCTGCTTTCAAACGACTACATAAAGACCTTATATTACTCATGTTATCAATTCCTGTTCCATTAATTTAATCCAATCAAAGAAAAAATACGATACATATATTCTGTAGGAACTGTCAAAAATGCTGTCTTGAAATGTCCCATTTGAACTTTCGTATTTATACAGAAGTCCATTTCCACTGGCCAAAAATACCCATTTCATATATTTGCATCTATGTGTTTGTCTCTAGCGCATATAATACTCTTTCTGTAATTAGCAACTGAAAAACGTAGAAAGGTAAATAATACAAGATTTTAAAGACAGAATATTATATAGGGCAGCTGGTTTAGCAGTGATTAAGCAAGACTACAAAAAAAAATTATTTATGAGAGGTGAAAAGAACAACATCAAGTAACATCTAAAGAGACAAGAGAGGGTTGTCACCATCAGAAGAGCCCATTATAAACAAGGATATCACACAAAAAAGGGAGAACAGAGTCGTAGTACCTTGTAGCCTACGGGGAAAGAAAAAAAAAAAAAAAAAAAAATCACACAGTTACATAAACATCTCGAGGATTTTCAAAGGCGTAAGAGTAAATCATGAAAAGAATGCTTGACTTGTTGACCAGGGGACCAGAACAGTAAGGATAAGACAGTGTTATTTTCATGAGCTAAGGATGACTGCGTAACTCCAAAGCAAGGGAATGAAGAAAGCCACAAGTAGGCTGGACTTAGTCATCCTTACCAAATAAAAACAAAGTGTTTTATCTTTATATCACACTAGAGGGTATTTGTAGGGTAATGCAAAGTATAAATATTTCGCTGTAGTTGCAAAAACTGTTCGTGTTATTACTGCGGTTCGGGGTGGGATAAAAAAAAAAAAAAAATAAAAATCACATAATGCGATTGATACAATTCAGCAGTGCCTGTGACTGTGCCGCAAGTAAGAACTCTCCCTCTTTCCAAGCAGCCAGTTCAGATTACTCCACTGAGTTTTCCTGACATCATCTTCCTTCTTCTTAAAATTAATGTAACATAACCTTATTTCGTGCTGCTCCAGCAGCGCAGGAGCGCTGGAAAGCTCTCCTATTGGGCAGCTGACCCTCCTTCCATATGGGGAAGCCCTAGGCTGGCAAAGAGCTGGCTCCATCCCAGGCTCCAGCAGGGTAAGAGGTGCAGCCTATGCGGAAGCAAGCACGCCTGAGAGGTGTGGGGCTCCGCTGCTCCCTGAGCAGCTCCCTCGCTGCCCTAATCAGGCGACGGCAAGGCAAAGCAGGCAGCCGAACCACCGTTACTAAGCGTACCTGAGGATTTATGTCAATATATCCGTACCAAAGCAACCTAGACACAAACCCGCAACAACTCATTAAATAAAAAGCTATATATATATATATATATCCATTTCTGTTCTTGCAGCTCACCAGTCGTGTTATGCCCACTACACTGGACCCCTGGATTTTCAGAATTTTAAAACATAAAAATTCAGCCCAGCTATTTCAGAACTTGACAAAAACTTGCTTCCATTTTATCGGTAATTTCTCACTGTACACTTACCCTTCCTGTGAAAATGTTATTTTATCCTTAGAAAGCACCATCCATTTTAGGTCTCAAAATGATTTATACATGTTGATAAACAAATATGTACAAAACCTCAAATAATGTAGTAAAGTATTAAGGCCATTTAGTCTTTTTGTAAACTGAGGCCCAATCCAACTGACTTCTGTAAGGTCCCGCAAGAATAGTTAGGATTTTAACTCAAGACTCCCTAATGCCAGCCTTCTATATTAAAAACACATGAGCAAGAAAAACCTTTAGTTTTTTTCTAGCAATATAAAACATTTTCCAGTGTGTTACCATCTTTTTGCATGTAGTATCAGGTAATACGGGCATGCAGCCTCACTGTTTTTTTCCAAGTCATAAATGATGAAAGGGTAAAACCCATAGAAAAATTAGGAAAATACACTTAGCAGCCAACACAAGCAACACATAGGAAGTGCTGTAGGCAATTGGGTTTAGAAGTATAAACAACACATTAGTAGACCCATGAGATAGCATGATGTAGCCACACCTGGAGAGTCACTCTCCTATTCCCCTCCCAACCCACTAATGAAAACAAGTCTGAAGCCAAAATGTGAAGATTCAACTGTACAACATCACTTTTGGTCTCAAAGGCTAACTACATCAAACAGACGTAAAATAAGCTGGATTGACTTCAGCCAAAATATGTTTCCACTTGAAACAAGATCGAGGTCTGTCTAGAAGACCTTGGGATTTTACTAGATGCTGTAAATCTGTTCAGCAGCTGTGGGTGGCACCAGTTTCACAATAAACTGGACTATGGAATAAGTAGGAAAAGTCCTAGGTGAAATAACTGAAAACCGAACAATGAAACAGTCATCAAACATTCACGGCTCTTTCCTGTAGGAAACATGTGTCCCTACTATCTGGCTATCACAGTGAAATATTCACATTAGTACCTGGCTCACAAAATACAAAGCATTTGCATTAGGTAATTATCTTTAAAAAAAAAAAAAAAAACTACCACACCCCACAACCACCTTTTTCCCCCAAGAAAACTGGTTAAATAACAACCAGTTAAATTAAGAAAACAGAAAGTGCTTTAAATATTAAATATTGCAGAACAAAAGTAAATGTCTATACGGCTGTAACTCGGAGCACGCACAGGTCTCCAGAAGCTGCTCTAGCTAAAGGTTTGCAAATTAATCCTAGGAGACTGTTGCTGAGGCCAGGGGCACATAGCAATGCAGATAGTGGAAACTCACCTGTGGGTGCTCCACCCAAATCATAACACAATTTATTCTAACACAGGAAAGGCAAAGCAGCCTTCAACTTGTGGCCTGTATTAACCTCAACGCCACACAAACTACTGCAACAAAGAATCCCGCCACGGGGGTCACACCTAATTGAAAGTAGCTGAAGAAAGTTCAGTGTTTGATCCTAATGAGGCAATAGCTGGCTGATCATCAGAGTGTGTTCCAGCAAGAACCTTACAGTTGACGATTCATTCACCCGGGGGATTGCAAAACACATTTTCCAGTCACATCCCTGCAAATGCCATCGACTGTAGAGGAGAACCCCCCTCACAAGGCAGCTACTAGCGTGATCAGTGGCACAGAGCTTAGGCCCACCTCTGTGTCCCTTTTAGGAGCCATTATCTGCTCATCTCTTCCTCCTTGCTACACATTCCTCTCTAGCTCTTGGAGAACAATTTCACATGTCATGAGTACTTACCCTGGTTCTGTCAGAATGACCAAAAGTAAGGCATCACTAACTGTTTCTAGGCTAATGTGGGTCATTTTAGCAGAACCAGAGTAGAAAGCAGCTACACACAACATTGTCCCTGCATATCAGGAGGAGGAGGGAAAAGGCAGAGACCAAGGGAGGAGCAGACTGGGACAACAATTCCTTAATCTGGCTCAGCTCCATTTCATCTGGTCACAGCCTCAGTAGCACTGATAGTGAAAGGTTGAGCTCCTGTGAAGACTTCCAAGCATGGTTCTTTCTATCTATCTATCTGGCTAGAATAACAATCCTGAGCTTGGGCTGAATAAATTATGGGGGGGGAAAAAAGGGAACTTGAAATACCCCTGCAGTTGTGAAAAGAATGTGTATTATACATATGGCTCCCAAAAGGGAAAAGAAAACAAACCAAAACCAAAGATAAGCATATAACTCAAGTTCAGAAGAAAAAAAAGTCTATTTGGCAGCTGTGACAAGTTTAGAAGTAGTAATGCATGATTTCAAAATACCACTTTTCAGTGCAATTCCTCACACAAAAATTCCTCAATTGCTTTCAGTGAATGCAAAAAAAAAAAAAAATAAAAAAAAATGCTGTCAACATAAATAGTGCCAGAGAGCTGAAATTTTGAAGATGATCATCAACATGGCGCTGTAGTTTTCCAAACCATTAGGAGAATGTTATGGATCAACTCTGGAACATGCAGTCTGTCTAATCCGCTTGCATCCTCCAATATGGATTTAAAATTCACACAGACTCCAAATGCCCAATTCTGCCACTGTGAACCGCATCCAAGATTACAACTGGCCTTTTTGATTTGTTGCCAGTAGCATGGGTTCCTATTCTGCGCTTTTTATTTACTAATATTTTTCAAACAGATTGCAGTCATACCAATAAAGATGTGCTTTCTATGGCCACAATCCTGCTCCCTAAAAAGTACCCATGATATGGAACGCCTTCAAAACCAAGTCAGATGCAGTTTGGGTAAATTAAGGAGATGCTGTGAGGGATCCTTGATGGGACTGCAGTAACTTGTACGCTCCACAGTCCTCAGTCCCCTCTAGAGGGAGTCCACTGGCTGCTCTAAGGAGTGGAGAACCCTGTCCAGGACACTGCACAATCCTTCGACCTCGTTCCGCCTTTGTTTCTTTGGCTTTTCCTCTGAAGGAGCTGCATGATTTTAGGGAAGGGGTATCATTATCAGGTTTGGATTTCTTCAGAAGTTAAATACCAGTAAGCCTTTTGCATTAAACCTCATCCTTATTTGCCCTCAAACAGGCAGCTTTATTCTCACTATGACTAGTACATCTAACAATATATGCGGATTGAAACAATGACCTATTCACTAAGAACCACGCTCAGACACCACTTTAAGAAAATTTTAAGGCTCAATCTCTGAAGGATTCATTCCAGAGCTGCATATGTCACAACAGACAGAAAAGATCATCCTTTGAAAGCTGAGCTGAATGTACACCCCAGCATGGTAAGAGAAAGTGATCTTCCCCGTATTGAAAAGATTTGTTAGTTCCACCATTTAAAATCTGAAAAATCAGACCTTAATCTAGTCTTACCAAGCACAAATTTCATGTGGTCAGACTCAGCTGCTTTCTCTGCTCATGCTGGAATGGAAGAAGTTAGGTTAGAAGGACTCAAAAAATAAGCTAATTTTTTCCAAATCGGGAGTGTATTTGTTTCCTCGATGCAGAACGAAAAGAGATGAATGACCATGCCTGACTGCTCAGTGCAATACTTTGTTTACATATTTGACATCTTGGTTAAAATAGCTGTATATGTCTTTTTTTTTTTTTTAAATGAAGATACAGAGGTACCTAGTATTGAAAGAAAATATTTGCTATTGAAAGAAGAAATTAAAAGATTCTTAAACAATTGGACTCCTTTTCTTTTCTTGTTAGCAAGAACATTTTACAGGCCAGAGAAAAAAAATCTCAAATCAGAGCAGGGAATGCAACAGCAGTTTGAGAATCAGTACTTAAATCAACAATTCCTATCCTTACTCTACGTACAAAGTAATCCATTACTTCTCTATAGCAGTACCAGACTACTTAACTTCCTATCCTGGCCAATAAAAACTACGATCAGGGCTCCTCCTTATTTTCCCTCATTCATCTTTTATTTAGGGAACAGTGGCCTTAGAGTGTCTGTTCTTCTCCTTATGCCATTTGCTATGGAGGATATAACTTGTGGAAGGAAATAAAAAGGTGCTTTACTTTCTTCTCTAGGTGCATAAGGCAAGCAATGACCCAGCCCTACATATGCTATGTATTACAAAGCCATTATGCTTGCTCTGTGTCTCTTTCTTTTTTTCTGGTGTTTTTTTTTTTTTTTTTAACACCATATGGTACTATTTATCTTTGTGGGTACAAATAAAAATAAAGACTTCTTGAAACCACATTTGATTTATTCCTGACCACTGTAAAATCAGTAATAGAATACACTGTCAAACCACTGGCATGGAATGTGAATAATGTCTATCCTGCATTCTGACTTCCCTCTCTCTCACACAAACACACATGCAACTACATTAAAGAATGAGAGGCAAGAAGAAAGAGTCATGCTGAAGTTAGGATTCACTGTATGCAGCCATTGCAAATGCCAACTACCCAAGCAAGATTCACAAATTCAATTGTTCCAACAGAAGGTCTCAAGGTACTGACAACATTGGGCCAAAGGACCACAAAAGTTAGAAGCATCCTCGAGGAAAAAAGCATACTTTTCCAAAAAGCCAAAGTGGCGAATTAGTATTTTGACACAAGGCACTGCAATGGCAGCCAATTAACAGTACTACCTAGGTTACCAGCAGCTACTATCCAAAAGAATGAGGGAGTGGGGGGAAAAAGTACCAAAAAACCCATACGTAAAGCAAGGTGCTGACTCCTCCAGCATTTACTAATCAGAAAGTGTTTTCAGAATTAGACCCTAAACTATTAAGGTTCTTCATCAAGGTAGCAAATTACTCATGAATCCACAATATTTTAAAAACCTGTGGCTGAATATTCATATTATCCCAAAGTGCTTAGATCGCTTCAAATGGGCACATGGGAAATTTGTGATGCTCAATTTGTGGTTAGTTACTAATGCAGCAACATTTTGCATTAATGAAACTCCTGATGTGCATTAATTACTGTACTGGCTTGTAACACATTTTTGTGCCTATTAGTTTGCTAATATGTAGAATAAAAATAATCATGTATGACTTGTGTGAGCAGGGAAATGTAAGCCGCAGCTCATTTGAATTTAGAAAAAACAGACTACATTAAGAAACCATGCAGTTTCTCACCAGTGTCTCTCGTGCATAAGAAGATGCCATTAAGAAAACGCATCAGCACTTCTGAGTTCCTAGAAATGAACCTACCTTGGAGTCCCTAGAAATTGCTGTGATCTC
Organism: Egretta garzetta; assembly: GCF_000687185.1. NCBI lineage: Eukaryota > Metazoa > Chordata > Aves > Pelecaniformes > Ardeidae > Egretta > Egretta garzetta. The sequence continues at coordinate 444,839 of NW_009258767.1, read as the reverse complement.
AGCTGTTCAGCCACATACAAAGACGCTGCTGTTGCCAGTAGTTCTCTTCTTTCAAGATCTGTCAACTTGTGTCCTAGTTTTCAAAAAGCAGTTAAAAAAAAATTAGATAGCAGAGACCAACAGAGACACAAAAAGTAACAACTACCAGTGAGGACACTGTTCAGTCCTTACACATGAAACCTACATCTTTTTCTCCTAAATTAAGATGAGGCTCAGCGTAGCAGATGCTCTGCATTTCAGAGTTTAAATTGCATGTTTTCATACAGATCAGCCCTACTGCTAACATTGGTATCTCTGTTAAAAACAATTTGACAACCAAAAGTTAAAAAAAAAAAAAAAAAAAAAAAAAAAAAAAGAACGATGCTGCAGCATCTTGTTTTCGTTACTGAAATGTCACTAGTTGACATATTGTGCCTCATGCTGGTAAGGAATCCATCTGTACATTAGAACTTACTCAAAATATACAGCATTCTTTCTCAGTACTTTACCTTGCAGAGGCTACAGAATTTCCAGGCAAAAGGGATAGCACAACAATATAAACCCCAGAAATAAATGTGAACAAAACTATTTATCAGCCCTGGGCCATTTAGTGTCATATGCGCAATCATTAGTTTGTGATAATGCAGTCAAAGTCATGTTTGGCACTTCATAAGCAGAAAATGGCTCGAAGTAGCCTACAATCTAAAGGCAAGCAAGCTAACAAAAGTTTGGACAAAAAGGTGGGAACCAGGGTGATTGGCAGGTTTTCTCCCAACCTGGTCTTGTTCCAGAAAGTGAAGTTAATTAGAAATTCAATTGTCCATTCAGCAGCCTAGAAGAGCACAGTGACAGAACTTTTCCTGTCAGAACCTTTAGGTCAGAAACCGCACACCACAGATTTGGTATGAGAAATTGGCAAATAGGTGGCCAAGACTGGTGTCACCAGAGAAGTCAAACAGTCAAAACTGATGTGAGGTGGAGCAAAAGAGAGAAGGAGTAGTCAGTCCATAAGGTAGTGGTAGGAAGCTGACGGAGAAGAGGACAAGAAGTGCAAAGATGAATTGTGATGGAGAAAAAGAGGCAAACTTTATCCTCAGGAGAAAGACTTCACACAGATGAAAGCAAGGGCGTTTCAAAAGCCAGGCGAAAGGAAAAGACAACAAATAAAGTTTTTAAGAAAAAAGATATAGGTAAAACTGAAGATTTAGCTGAAATCAGTTACAACAGAGCTCTCAAAGTGCTTTATGTAGCTGCTGTCTGCCTCAGCAGACCTTCATGTGTATGTATCACAGCAAATGCCATCACCCATGGCAAGCAGAGATTTCACATGAAGGTACGGGAGAAGACGTGGGGAAGTGGTTCAGAAGGCCGTGTTTCCCTGAGCAACTCTGCCCAGCGGGGCACATTTGCTTCCAGTCCTGCAGCAGAGAAACAGATACACAGTTCCCTCCTACACCTCCGCTCTCCCATCGCCTCAGCACTACCGCATGCAATGTTAACTCATGTTCCCCAGTACCGGTCACTAGCGAGTGACCATTTCTACCGGTAGCGTAAAATAAGACTAACACGATCCTCAGGAAAACCCAGAATGGAGATCTCTGAAGAGGACTTTACAGTAACAAGTGCGCAATTTCAAAACAGGACGTCTTCTGCACAGGACCCATCCTTCCACTGGGCACGTTGAACATGGGTAGGTGGAAGAAGCTGCCTAGAGTCCACCTCAGCAATGCAATCATGCCACGGTGATGGAAACACACTCATTACAGTTCCAGCTAACAGTACAAAGGAGCTGTCACAGGCAAAAAAAATGTAAATTTAAAAATAACAAAAGCCAGCAAATCTGCATCAATTTATTTTTAATTTAGTCCACATTAACATATTCTGGCTAAAGATTACTGCAACTTCCTTTGCTCAGTGTTTATTATTTTTTTATCTGCCTTGAAATGGAAATTGTCTTTACTTTAACAAACATATGCAGAAATACAAATGTTGAAAGGTTGAGGAACTGGCTTGAGAAACAAACTTGATCTTCCCTTTGCCAGTTTCTAAAAAAACTGATTGCAAAGTGAAAGTCAAAAAACACTGAACTTTTGTGTTATTTGTGTACATATACAAAGGCATATATGTGCGTACATAAGCCTTATATAATTATACAATACAATAACATCAACTATCTGGCTCTGAAATGTGCCAATTTTCCAGTTGTTTACACACAGTGAAGAAGCTCTGAGATGATTTTTCCAAACTGCTGTATCTGAAATTGGTAATTTGTTTACATGTCTCAGCTAAAGATACATCAGGAAATCCATCCTAAATCCTTCACTTTTCAGGCACCCTGCCTAACACCCGTGACAAGCCCACATGACCAAGACTGCATGTTCCCACCTGCTCCAATACACGCTGCTACTATCAACTCATATAAAGGAACAAGGTAAAACTAGAAGGATCCCAATTTGAAGGTTTTATTGCATGACCTTCATCTTGGATGAAATCAATAACTGCTTTTGCACTTGCTGTGCTGCAAAAACTATTTTCTCCCTCTATCTTCAATAAAAATCAAACCCCAAACAGTGAACAAAGGTCAATAATTTGAAACAGGTTAACAACCGATCAAGAGTTACATTCACCTCTTCATTATCACAAACATGAAAAAGATGTTTATCCATTTTCTCTATTTGTCACTATTTGCATTAGTTGTAGCACAGACGTGGCAAGCAGAGAACCAGTCACGACTGTAGTATTCAATGTGGGCAATTTGCATTTATTTCCTTAAGTCTCGGAGAGAATATAAACCGTCAACAAGAACATACCAAAATCAGGTTTTGGTTTTTGGCAATAAAGATACAAATCTACCACAGAATGTCCTTAGCATAACTTCAGAGGCATATCTCAGAAGCTTGATTAAAGGCTGCTTCCTAAGGATGGCAATCTACCTCTATTACACAAGACAGACTGCCTTAGTTCTCCCAACTCCAGCCCCATTTCCCTTGCCTTCTGCTCTTGCTTTGCTGCTACGCTCACCTGCTATGCTCAGCAGAATTTTAAGCAGTTTTAAAGTTAAATTTTCAATTACATTACTATATTTGGAAATACACAAATGCACCAGATAGCGATACTTATGTTTCCCTTCAAGTCTTATTTTACTTTACAAGCTAACCCTCAGGATTTCAATTGGATGTCATTAGGTATAATTTAATATTCACCATCAATAAAGATATAACAACACAGCCTTTCATGTTCACCACACAGAAGATCAATCTGAAAAGTAACAAAGCTACCTCTGGGGCATTTGTCCAAGTGCTGCCTTGATGGGGAGTGAAATGAGTAAGCAGCAAAGGTTCCCCAGCTTCCAACATGGGAAGTTCTGTCCTTGCTCTTTCCTACCCTCATCACTGCAGACTCCTGGGCTACACTGAGATTTCACCTCCACCATAAAATGCAAATCAGCTCCCAAATCTCCCTGCTCAACCTGGGGTATACGTCCGCATTCTCACTATCATCATTGAACTGAATTATAGAAAGTGAACATAAAACAGGATTAATGGCTATAAAATTAAGTCACAACTGAAGGAGTGGAAACACTGTTGTTCATACTATTTAAAACTAGACCGCACGCATCTATTACTACTAAATCACAGAACCAAAAGGAAGACAAGGAAAAAGTATTTCTCTCTCATTTCCCTGATGTTATGATTGCTTAAATCAATATTATCCCAGTATCCCCCAAGCTGAGTCAAAAAGGTTCATGCAATTACTTTACATAACCAACTTCAAATTAAATTACATAAAAGGTAATTTTTCCCATAACAGTCTCATTTGCATTTTGTCCTAGAAATGTGTTTCCTACTATCAATTACAGGGGAAAAAAAAACCAAAACAAACAAGCCCGGGTTACATGCCTGGGTCTGTTACTTAATACTTGCAAAGTGACTGTTTTCTGATTGGGAAGAATAAAATTTAAAAGCAAAATGGGTAAAACCAAGAGTATAATGCATAATTCAGATGCATACCAATGCAGGCAATGTTTATGTCATTCCTAGGTTCTGTTTTGGCTTGAGTTTTTCCCCAATGAATTTTGAAGTTGACCATTATAGATGTCAATATATACCAAGTAGGCTGGAGCAGAAATCAAAGTTGCATGTTATTTGAGGTTTTAATTTCTTCTGAAGTCCAGCAGAGCTTTGCTCCACCCAGATGGTCATTGTAAAAGACAGACAATATTGTCTGCGTATGCAATCTCAAACCATTTAGAACAGTGAAGATGTCTCTCAGGGAGTTTGTGATCACTTATAAGATGGATGGTACAGCATACAGAAAGGACACCTCTACTATTTTAAATTATAAAGGGATTAGTAACAGACCAAGGAATGTTTCTTGGCTTCACCTGTCAGAAAGAAGAAAGTCAAGTAAGCTATAAATTCAGTCAATTTTTATAATCCAGTAGCTTCATAAAATGAAGACAAAGATTAGATTCCAGTGCGGAGAAGATGAATGGTATTAACAGCAACCATCCTCTCCCTTCTAACAGTAACACAACCAGGGGAAGCTGTATTCCCCCCTCCAACTAATAACAAAGCCTCCAGACTGAAATTTAGAAGTCATATCTACAGTCCCAATTCACCTAAAAAGCGCTTTCGTTCATAACAGAATCACAGAATGACTGAGGTTGAAGGGACCTTGGGAGGTCTTCCGATTATTCAATGCGCCTCCCCTCCCCACTGAGCAATCTCAACATTAAATTCAGACCAGGTTGCACAGAGATTTGTGCAGTCAGGTCTTGAAAATCTCCAACTAATGTGTACCTCACTGAAGAGCCTGGCTCTGTCTTCTTGGGAACCCCCTCAGAGGTACGAGAAGGCTGCCATTAGGGCCACACTAAGCTTTCTTGTTTCCAGGCTAAACAAGCCTTGTTTTCCCAGCTTCTCCTCACAGGTCCTCTGTTCCAACCCCACCACAACCCTCGTGGCTCTTCACTAGACTTAACTGAAGTTTATTGACATCTTTCTTACATGCATGAGGGCGTTAAAACTGAACACAGTATTTCAGGGGTGGTTTATAAGTGTTGAGTAAAGTTGAATAATCAATCCCTTCAACCCATGCAATTATAACAAACACAATGTATCTAAAAGCCTTCACCTCATACACACCCTCTGGAGCCAAACACAATTGCAGGAGAGACACATTTCCTCTTTCTTCCCTTCTGTATTAAAAATCAGTTAGCATAAAGGATTGTCCATCAGAACTTCTGCTCTTCCTCTTCAGGTAAACATGCTAGAAGAGGGGGAAGCAAAGGATTCTTTTTCCTTTTTCCCCCCTGTGTTTGGCTTTTGAAATATCTCTTGCAAAATACCTCATTTCTCATTTGCACCAAATGTCTCTCCCAAAGAGACTGACCAAGCATTTGGGATGTTATTTAATAACCAGGAAAAGTAGACCAAAAAAAAAAAAAATCTCAGCATTCAAACAGATATCCAGGAAAAGATGGATTAACTGTGAAACAGACTGAACCACAAAGAATGTTCCAATGGATAGGGCACTAACCTAAGGATACTTGAGTTTAATTTGTTCTTTGTCAAGGACTCCCCTTAGGTCTTTGTGTCCCGTGCCTATAAAATTGGGATAATAGGTAATATATTCCTTTCTCACCAGGCAGGTTAGGAAGTACAGAGGCATCCCAGGCTGCTTGGAAGCTGTAGAAAGACAGCTCATCTGATAATACTCTAACTAGTACAAGCTACACCTACATGCTTGGTAAACATTTTTGTTCTGCGAGTAAAGTGCTTGGAGGCCACTCTAAGATATATTTGTGTCATCTGACCTAGTCAGTGTTGCTGCACCCGCCCTCAGATCCACACTCCTCCCCAAAACACGCATATGTGCCCAGAGCCATAACCCATTCCAGCTGACCCACTGCCAGCCGGCATTCTAGCCATCCATCCCTCCTATAGACAACAAAAGGGTACGACAGCAGCTGTTTTCCCACACTAATCATACCCTGAGCAAGGTTAGTTTCAGCAGAGCAATATTTTAAAATAACTTGCAATAACCAAACTGGTTTTGTTAATGAATGCTTAAAGAAAGGAAGAAAAAGAGTTAAACCCTGATCATGAAAATTACTAAACATTCCTGTTCTAGACGTAATTTGAAGTGGGCATCACAGGTTAATGGAAAAACTGCCAAGATATTTCTAATAATTAGTTTTTTCTTAACTTACAGTAAAAGCCTTCTAATAAAGGACTTGTACTGAAACCCTTGAAAATTAGTCTGGAAAACAAAGCATCTCTTATTTTACTCTTAAGTAAGACTAAAGTTAATATTTAGATTTGAAGAAAAATGCACATGAGAAATGGGCCAGTACTTCATGCAGTCACCAGAAAGAACACAGCTGACGTTCATTACTTACCATTGATGTAGACCAACAGTGACAATTGTGTAGTTTACAAAAGAAACACACTGGATTGTGCTCAAGCATTAATAGAGCACGCATCTTCATTGAATTTTTTTTTTATTTCTTGAGTTTTCCAAATTTAAAACACAGCTGGTATGGATTCCTACTGTTAATAACAGCACATATTTCTAGGTATTTCCAAATCCGCTTTGGCTACACATTGCTCTATTTTTTTCAGATTATCACAGATCTTTTTTTACAGCTACACATCACTTATAAACAAGATATATGAAGCTACCTAATTTTCAAATCCTCCTAGCAAAGTTTACCCTGGGTATTTATATTAAAAAAAAAAAAAAAGTTAGCTGAAGTGAGTAGAGGACTTATATTGACTAAGTTATTTGCCTTTGTTTCTCTTGCTGAGCTTCTACCCGTGATCTGTCCACCAACCCTTGCTTGCCTTCAACAGTTCTCACCAGATTCTTTGCATTTGCAGAAATATTTTTCAATAGGTAAAAAACTATCCTCTAATTCAACTCACCGTTTTTTTTCTAAGCCAGAAGGGTCTGATCCAGATCAAACTAAATCATTAAAAAGGCTCTCAATTACTTCAGTGAGCTTTGAATCAGTACTCAACTTGAAATATAAATGCTTTTTAATAACGATATCTGCATTTTTCAATCATTAAGAAGGCTAAAACCTGCTTGTATTTGATACATGGAAGGAGAAGAGTGAGATTTTCCATACAGCAAGAACAAAGTCTAGTCCTTTCACATGTGCCATTCATTAGTTTCTATTATTAACTGTCACCGTATCTCTTCTTGTGTCTTCTGGTGTCTAGAGCAAAAGCTTATCTTTAAGACTCTGTTAATACAATATCACTGTTTACCTCAGGCTGCAACACTAATCAGCCATTTGCATCAGTGTGTATGTGCACACAAATACCAGCATATACAGTTCAAGCCAGATGACCCCAAAACAACTTTCTTGTCAGCCCACAAATTGCGGGATGACAAGTAATTAACCGATTATACACAGGTTAACTTTGCAATATAAAATATTAAAACAAGAATAAAAGACCAAAAGACAAGAGTGCTTTTCAGTAGTCAAAAATACAGAGCAAGGGGTATCCTCCTGGGTCAGCAAAACCCGTGACAGCTTCTTACAAGTGACCAAGGGCCCCAACAGACACGTTATCACAAATAAGGGTAAAATGGTCTATGTTTTTATTGTTCCCAGTTGTGTGTGAGGTAAGGCTGCCTTTTCACAACATGGTATAAACCTATCTAACACCTTACATCCTCGCCTTTCTTCTCCATTGCTCTCTCCCCACTCCTAGCCTTCCACTCACTTTCCACTCTGCTGGAGTTCACCAGATTCCTTCATCAGCTAAGTCAACCCAAGAACTCTCAAAAAACTGCCCCAACAAAAGCAGCAACAATTAAAAATGCAGTTTTATGGTGGTTTAGGGAACTGAATTCGCTGAGGAAAGGGACTGAAAAGTCCCAGAACCATCAAAAGAGACAGGACATGAGATTCTATATTAAGGTGTCAGGGAAGGGAGACAGACCAGCTCATCAGCAGCACTGAGCTTTCAGAGCAAATCAGAGTACCCTCAAGCCTATGCTGGATGAAAGCCAGCTGAGTTACTTGAAGATTAGCTAAATACATCTTAGCAAATACAACAAAGAAACTTTTGAGCTTCAACCATCACAAGCTGACTGCCACCCAAGGTTACTAACTCCTATTGCTTTGGTTGCAGTCAGGAGTGCAATAACAAGCTGGATGCATTAATCCCACCTGTAGGACTGTATCACACAGAATTCTCAATTACATCATGACAAAGTAGTTCTGTGGATGAATATTCTTTGCAAACTCACACACTGAGTCCTCAGGTAAAAAAAAATCTGTTCTGCTCCTTAATGAGACCACAATTTGGCAAAGTGCCAGTCATGCCCAATGACTGCCAATCAGGCAGTGACATCTCCAGAGCGGGATGAGGATTCTGCCACATTGGATTAATGATGAATGGGGGAGAAAGGTATCTCCATGGGATTCATAAAGGACCCATGAATGATGGGCTATAGACATTGTCTTTTTTTTTTTTTTTTTAATAAATAAAGAATAGGTTCTGCCTGATGGATGCCAACTGAGGCGTGAGGCCTGTATAGAAGGACTGAAACTCTGACCACACAGGTCAAGAAAACATCTATAGCAGATTGGCTGAGAGAAAAGACAACCTTTTAAAATTTGATCCTTGCAAAAGGAAACCAACCTATTTGTTTACTTACATTTCTCTACCAACTGTTGTCATACATTTTTGCAGCTGAGTTGTTTGGGATATTGTAAAGAAACATTTGCATTTTTGTTTATGTTAACCTAGTGTATGAGTTAATAATTTCAAGGTGATGCCCATTACTGTGTGTGTAATGAGTATTAAGACTAGGTTACTGAAATACTCTGATAAAATACCAGATCCTCTTGACAGTGCGACAGTGAATACAAAGGGTGCCAAAAGGTGATTCTAAAGATGCTGAACAAACTCACTGGAGAAGCAATAGTGTTGAGCAAAGAGAAAGCTTATCTTCAGTTAATGGTAGGAGCACTGTCTGTAATGAAGCACAACAGCATGGTAGAGTTGAATTGATGTTTACTTTACATATTTTGTATCACCTATAAATTGTTTTTCTTGACTTCAGATGTACTTAATTTACTACTTTGTCACTACAAGTATGTATTTTGCCATCTCGAAAGTAAAGTAAGTAACTGTTTCAACTATATTATGCATTATTGAAAAACTCTAATTTCATGTATGCACAGATACATTTGAGGAAAAAAGAGTAAAGGCTGATTGGGGAACTTGTCAGTCTATAAATATAAAGGAATAACAATCAGAAACACCACCTCTCAAGAAAAAAAGAAACAAATGGAACAAACCTTTAAAACCATCAGGATAGACTTCAGGAAGGAATTTAGTGCTGATGTCTCCTTGAACAAAGCGTGGATGGATGATCACTTCTCGCAGTAAAGAAATATTGTGAGCCACACCTGAAAAAAATCAATACAAATCAGGTAAACATATTAATCACAATTACAGTAGGAAACAACTTGTAAAAGTATTAGCTCTTATCTTTGTAGAAGAAATACTTGTTCACAACTTAGAGACCATAGAACTGATGTAATCAAATGCAGATATAAGAGTTTTGTTCGGCTCCTGCTTCAAGATACCCTCCTTAAGAATTCAGTTTAATTAAGAAGCAAAACCTTCCAAATTTTCACCTCACCAAGCCTAATTGAAACACCTAGTTAAGTCAATGACAGCAAGTACAACCAAAGAGACCTTTGGTTCAGTCCTAACAGATGTAGGCAAGACCAGAGCCATCTCCTTGAAATGACAGGCTAGTCATGACCTTAAGTATCAGCCCAGTTCCAGTGAACCCTGGTCCACCTTGTCATCCTGCCACCTTATATAGGCACACTCCCGTGGAAGATGCATGCCATGTTACACTCCAATCATAGTAATGAAAGACAGTAAAAGGTTTTATCACTTATATATAATTTTATAACTTTATCATTTGTAAGTAGTAAGAGACTCCTGTGGAACTTATAAAACAAAGAAATCTATTGCTTGCTCCTTACAGACCTCTATCTAACCTTGCCTGGCCAATTCTTTTATCAAATGCCCCGTTCCCCCTTTAGCACCATTCCATGGACTCTGCTAGGCATATAGCTCCCCCCAAAAAAATTTTTTTTAATTAAAAACTTACTTATCATAGAGCCCTTATCGCCACCTTTTTCCTTTAATTTCTTTGAATATTATATATTCTTTTTCTTTTTTTCTGAATTTCTTCATCTCCTTTCATTCCACTTCTCAGCCTGTCTCGTCTCTTTTTTTTTTTTATATTTTTCTTTCTCTTCTTTTCCCCTGCTTTTTGTGCCAGCAAAGAAAGACAACTTCTAACACATGCAATCTAAAGCTACACAGCTCAAAGGATGCTGCCAGTGTCAGTCCAATGCTTGCACACAAAACAGTAAGTCCTTTGCCCTTTCCTCAGATGAGTAAAAGATTAACTTGTTTCTTCAGAGAGGAAGGAATAAACAATATCCCATTTCCAGAGTAGGCTGGAAAAAACATAGTCAGGAGCAGATGTCAGCACAAGATACGTACTCAGGATGGTTAACACTGGAAGGAGATTGCCTAGGGAAGATTCTAGAGTCAGTGAAAGTGTTTAAAGACAGGTTAAAGAAACACCTGTCAGGATGCAGATATAGCTGGTATACCTTAGTTCAGGCAGTGGGACTAGATGACTTTCTAAAATTCTTCAAGCTCTATTTTTCTTTGAATTTAACATGGCTGCATAACTAAATTAGTAACTTAAAGCTAAACTGCACTTTGCCAGAAATACTTGCAGTTTAGCACCAAATATGATGGTCATTAATAATCCTTTCACTGTAGTATTAAATACAAAGAAGTCTATATGGGAGGTGGGAGAGGAAAGGAGGTGCAAAAAAATCCCCGAGAACAAAACCCCCCAGATAATTTAAATTATTTTCTGCTTACTGCACTCGGAACAATTTTCCAAGAGAAGATACTTTCTCTTCTGAGAGTAGCACACAGATCATCTCAGGAAAGGGAAGTTTAAGATTATGCAGGTAAGAGAAAAGCACCATCTTTATCTCAACTGTCTTCTCAAATTTGGAAAGAGATTGTAACAGAAAATTTGAAAAGCCACCACAGTTCAATCCCAACATGACTACACCGAATAACACTGCCTCATAAACATTAATACTTCTTAAGAGAAGCTGAAATAAATGTGTAATTCAGGAGGATAAACTCCAAGCGTTGGCTGCAGCTGTTCCATCCATTCCAGGTATGGATAAATGAGGAAGCTGCTGTAGGGAAGAGGTTATCCAACCTCAGCTGTGCAGCACGCGCACATTCTCACCCTTCAGGAAATACAAAGTCATTCAAATTCTTTCCTCTCAGCGTCAGAGGGACAGGCAACTCCAAATCACCTCATGCTTTCCAGGTCACATGAACTTTGGTGTAAGGTGCACGCCATGAAGTAAAAAACGCAGAGCACATCACAAATTAGTTTATCTTGTAAAAATTTGTCTGTGCATCCATATCTCTTGTAAAGCACAAGATTCTGCACTTCAACTTTAGATATGTTTACTTAGAAGTTATTATGATTAATACAGCGATGACATGACTGAAAGTTATTTGCACATTTTTTTGAATAGCTCTAGTTTAAAATAACATGAATAGCAAGTCATTGTAAACTCAGGTCTCTCAACTGTAAATTAAGCTATTACGGATTTCTTCCCCTATCGAGAGCTCACCAATGCAAAAACACCAGCAGTACAGCAACTGCAAACTGCTGTAGCTACAGAAGCAGATTCTTTTGCACCACTTCTTTTCCCTTTGTGTTTTTCCAGTTTAGAAGCATGAATAACATTCTTGTTATTTTATATGCAGACCAGTTCAAACTGTTTCAAAGCTATTTTCCCCTACAGTCTGCCGCTGGTGTGAATTTTCAAGCTCTCTGTGTGGCCGTCACTGAAACCACTTTCAACATACAGAGTCAGATTCAGCCTCACTGAATCATGAAGTCATAAGCTTTAAAGACTAGTTCATGATCCATTAAGTAGCACATTACACAACCAGTTCAATGATGACAAAATAAAAATTTGACCATTTGATTAAAAGAGGATCAGCCTCCTTGCTGCTTGCAGCCTATATATATAGTCATTTATGGACCCTGATTTCATAAACACTGAATGAAACTCACATTGCATCTATACTAAATAAAATATTTGAAAAAATCTTATGCTAAATGACTATAACTTGGAAACAAACAGTCTTTCTTTGGCCGCTACAAAATCCCCCCAAAATTTCCCATTTGAATAATAAGTTGAAATATGAGAGATTTTCATCTATTATGTACAGCTTCAGGTCTGTAATTAGAAGACAAAGAGGAGCTCTTCAATGCTCCCTGACTTTGAATCCAGAATTTAAACATGCTACAATGTGTAACCAGATCATTTCATGTTTTTCTTTCCTAAACTGCTATAAGATCCCTGGTGAGATGATGGCTGATGACAGATGACAGAGCTTGGTGTCTCAACTGACTGCCCCAAAAGACCCGAAATCAAAAAAAATACTATGAGTATCTTAATTATTTCCAACTCATGTGCAGCAGAAAAACCAGAGGCTTCTGCAACATTCTGAGCTCCAAAATTCCTTTAACAAGTTCAACAGAGCAGACAAGCCTAGGTGTTTGGGAAGCAATATAACATATGTATTTCACATATGCAAATTAAAATTTTAATGTGGAACGGTTTCCCTTTAAAGTACCATGAAAGGCTATCTTTATCAGTCCCCATGATCATTATGTGAGCAATGACTGTGTGGTTGATCTAATTCTCAAAACTGAGTGGATATCTTTAGTGATGTTCCCAATCATATGGCTTTTTAAAAAAAAATAGTACCAGTGTAATCCTTCAGAAGTCTAGAAGTTTTAGATTTGCAATTTAGCGTGACCTCTGTCAAAGTTCATAAGGTCTCCATCTGCGTGTGAGTAACTGCTAGGCTACAGAAATATGGACCCCTAGAGCAGCTTGCTCCTGACTACCTGCTGCTTCCAAAACACTGGCCAGACATTAGCCCCACACTCTCAAAGGATCAAACAGAGGCTAACAGGCAGTGCTTATTTCATGCAAAGTTAGGCACTAAACTGAAGTATATTGTATTTATGTTGCAGTGGTTTTCAGGGAATTTTTCTTTTTCTTGACCAGGTCTGCAGTCTGCCAGGAACAAAATCACATTTGTTAACCTGACAAGCCATGACATTTCCAACAAACAAACAAAATCCTAAACTGTATCAATTTATTTCCCCTCCAGAAAACAAAATTTCACTTCAGCATCATTTTTTTTACACTGTTAAGACTGATGCAGAACTGCAGTTACAGTTATATTTTTCTTTTCTCCAAGTCAAAATATAATAAAAAATAATAATCAATGTTCCTTATACCTCTATTTTTTTATTTCACTTGGCTGTATTCTTCATACAATATTACATCAGTAGAAGCTCAATCTAAAGCGTACTCCTTGGATTTCAGCTTTGACATGCTATTTTCCAGAATACATTTGTAAAAGAGAGCAGACTAGCATTTAACTTCTGGAGATATAATGAAATAAAAGAATTTATATGTTTGTATGTTTTACATATAACAAACACGTATTCCTGAGGTTCAATTAATTTTCCAGTTAAACTGTAGTTATTGCCTAATAAATACATGAGCACATTAAATAATCACATAGCTCACCAGAGCTGATTAGTAACCACTATTTGAAGAAGTCCTCATTAAAAAACATAAAATAAAATTATAATTAGAAGAAATTGCTCCCCATACTCCCTGTCTCTATCTTGCCTCCTTCCCTTCCTCATTCTCTGGATTACATTTGCCTCAAAACCTGCTAAATTTACCAGATTTTTCATTAACTTACAAACTGTAGCCTAACTCCTAACCTGTCTTCCCAAAAAAAACCAATGAAAAAGACAATAAAACTAATTTTATAGGAAACAAAAATTTTATAGCAGGTTTATGAACAGGATATCACGCAACATTTTTACTCACTAAAAATCAGAACTTGGAATGCCAAGGCACAAAACCATAGGCAATGTTTTCACTATAAATATTTACTGACACTAAACATATTCAGTGTTGATTAGCCTTTTTACAGTATTAAGCTTCTGTCATCTTGACATCTGCAAACACAAATCTGCATTTATCCATGTAAACTTAATTGGAGTCCTACATGCCTCTCTGTAGATAAGCAGTTGAATATACTTAACTTGCTGATAATTTCAAATTGTGCTAAGTGGAATAGAAATCTGCATACTTACTGATTGCAAAAACAACGTGTGGAGTACAGTACTAGAGGCTTCTCTTTTTAAAAAAATAGCAAAGCTAAATTATCACCCATCAATTTAAATGCTGCATAATGCTATGAAGTTATGAGGCATCCCAGTTTATTTCTCTCACCAAAAAAAAAAAAAAAAAATGTTAACCAAGCTGCGCTGAGCATTATGAAACAAGAACATTATCACAGATTTGCACAGACCATGAAGACACCACTTTCAACACATGAACTTTTCAAAGTCCATGTGACAGCTACCCAGCTAGCCTCCACGTTTGCAATTCCATAAGTTGTCATATTATTCCCTAAAACCCTCAACATTCAACTGTTTGTCTTTCAAAGCTTGCGTTTTGCTTCAATTCACTTCAGAGCTGGCCATCTGCCTACGAAGTCCTACCCCAAAAGCGAGAAGAAAGGCTTTTTGACCTTTGTAATTTTAATACACAAACATCCACATTAAATTCTCACATAGGATCAGTACACCATTGACCCTCAGAGCAAAGCACATATTTCAATTAAAACATTAATTCATTTGGATATTAAAGTCTGAAGCTCACAGAACTCATAGACCAGAGTAGAGGGAGAAAAGAAGGGAGGGGGAAAGCAGATAATACATGATAATATCCTACTGTAAAAATCACTAGTTCAAACAGAAACTAAATTTTGTACTGCATGCACTTCTGAACCTCTTAATAAGATTAAGTAGTCCATTATTTATGGTGTTAGCAAACACATATGAATGTTTGAATCATTAGAATAATTGGAAGCAGAAGTTAAGCAGGCTTTGTCAAGAACAAGTGAAAGAAAACGGATGGCCATCCTGCCATCACCCTCTCCTCAGCCACCCCTTTACTCTGAAGGAGGGGAACAGAACATGAGGACAACATTATATCTAAGGGGCATAACTAGAAATAACAGCACTTGTCTTTCAATGCCTCTGCAACCTGGCACACTGTAGTGTCTTGTATTTCACTGCCACAACTCTCTTCTTCTTAATTAAAAACCCAAAACCTCTGACAAAAAAAAAAATTCCCTTCTCCTGCACCAGTAACATCGCCTTCCTCTTTTACCTGATCAGCCTGTACTTCAATTGCCCATGCCTCTTTCTCCTCCACACTGCAGTAGTCTATAGCCCTTCCCAAACTAAACACCATAACATTCCACTGACAAGCTGCCATTCCCACTCCCTCCCCTGCAACCAGCTTAAGGAAAAAAAAAAAAAAAAAAAAAAAAACACCACACACATAGGAGAAACAGGAGAATCTTCCCTTGTGCCAGCACCTGTGCTCCAAGCTGATGTTACCAAGCATCCTGCAATGGTCCCTTCTATTGGTTTTGAACTAAATTTGTTGCTTTCCCTTCTTCCATTTCAGTTGCCACACTGACACACTTGGGAGCCCACTGGTCCCTGTTGCAAAGGGTCAGGGAACACAGAGATTCTTGCAGAACTCCTCAGCCCCTGTTCCCCCTGCTATGCAAAGGGGAGGATCCACAGTTCAGTTGCATGACCTGTTGCAGCACTTCTTTTAAAACATAACCAGGAAAATGAGGCCTGTTTCATTCTTCTTTAAAAACAGATGCTACATGCCTTTTGCAGGAAAACCAGCTTACACACAAAGATTGTTTTGTTCGCAGTGCCAATGAGCACACTTGCATACCTGCATGGGATCTGAACACAGGAGAGTATAAAACTCACAAGGATCACTGCCATTGCCATTGAGAAGTATCTTTTAATATATAAAAGACAAAATCATTCAGTAATTGATGATGTTTGGATTTAATTGAAGTTTATTGTGAAAACCTTTGTACCTGAAAATTAATTTCTTTGAAATATATGATAAAATACTAAAATTAAAGGGGTTGTTGTTATTGTCGGGTGCTTTTTCTTGGAAAGCCAAGGCCTCCTCCACAATACTAAGCACAGTACTCTCTGTCCTCCCAGTTGGTGTGTTTGCAGCTGCAAAAACTCAAGACAACAGTTTCTGCTGCCACTGTTCTGGCAGGTCTCCATTCATATCACGAGAGTTAACTTCTGTATTCCCACTCCCCTCGGAGAAGTGATAAATAGGTGTGGTGAATGTCTGTTTTCTTTTCTATGATTGCTCTTTTACCCCATGGTGGAAGATCCCCCTGCCCTGGCTGGTGACTCCCCTTATTTCCCCCTCATGTCTATTCCTTCTTGCTATATCTGCTGCTTACTCTTTCCTCAGACATTCCTTTTTCTACTCTTCTTCCTCCCAAATGGTCTAATACATTCCTCTCTCCCCACGGCACGCAGGATCTCAATAGATAACGGTTGACTTTACACAAAAACTGTAATTTCATGTAACTGCTTTCTATTTGAATCGGCAGGGAAGATACAAAGCAAAGAGAGGTCAAAGGAAAGATTACAGGAATCTCTGCACTCAAGGATATGAGCTATCTGCCCAATGAGACCTCTGATGATCTGATAATCAGTTCTACTTGCTGCATAAATATGTCCATTTCTTTTATTTAAATAGATAAAACCAATTTTCATACATAAACTTTCCAGAACTTCATACTAGGTTTTATATACACCTTTTAAATGAACATATTATTCAGCATCATAAATTACGTGACAAACACATGCTAAAATCTTAGAGAAACTGAGAAGGAAATCACATCACGTTTACACATACAGGAGACACACTGAAAGGCATTCTTCCAATACTCTATTTCTGTTGTTCAAATTAAAAAGAAGAAACAAAACCTTAAGTTTCTGAAGGAAAGTGGCATAAAACAAGAGGAATATGAACTACTAACAACAGTGCAAGCTCACAGGAAACAATTCATGCCTCATCCCCATGAGCAACAGTGCTTCTATGCTTGACCGACGTCTTGAACTTTTCAGTATTCACAAATTCTCCAGTAACCACTGGACAAAACAAAAAGCGTATCTGCTTGAGAAAAATCTGGGTTAGACCTTGAACATTAATCATCCCTGAACTATACTGGAAGGCCCATGGATAAAAATGTTACCTAATTAGACTCTTCCTCATTCAGAAGTCTCAACTGAGATTTTGAGTTCAGATTAATTCTCAATAGAGGAGTCAGTTCCTATCAGAATAATTTAGACTGTAAAGGACATTAGGAGATCATTTAATCCACTCCACCACTCAAAGAAGTGCTATCCTAGACTTTCACCTGCTGCCATTAATAACATTGTAGATATTACACAGGAAATATGATGCAGATTACATTCCCATGACCGCGTTGAATATATCTTGAGTTAGTCTCATTGTCAGCATCTACCAACCAACAGACTGAAGAATTTCTTCTTTCAGCATGTGCAAGTTGTCAGCAGCCTAAACTGTAATAAAATGTTAAGTCAATAGGCATTTTCAGAGCATAGAATTGTTGCAAATATCACAATTTGATTTATTCAGCATTTATAACAAGGATACTGCTATTACAGGCACCATATGATGCAGTCTTGGTTGCTTAAAATATTATTTACTCAAACTTCGCGTAAGTCTCCTTTCATTGCAAATATTCAATTACATTTTTGGAAAATGTAATTAATTTTGTTTGTGATGTTGTCAGATTTAACTGGGAGGGACAGCTAAATCATGGATTCAAGGTCCAGTCCTAGAAAACAAGTCAACAAAGACTGTAGTCTGAGGACTTGTTTCCTATAAATGGAATGGAGCTAAAAGGGAATGGGTAACTCTTGGCTATCCTAAAGCCACAGCAGTAGAAATTGAATGTCTGCTCATACAGCCAGTTGACAAGGAACAGCAGAGTAAGTCCTTGCACTTCACGCTGTCAGCATGCCTCAACCCAGCCTGGATGAGTCACCTCCTGGAGGGTCACTGCGCTGCTTCAGTCTCTGGATTCTCTGCTGGGACTGCCACGAATGACATTATATGGTGGCATTTATTCCAAGAGGACACTTGTCTTCTAGGAACTGGATAAAGACCGTTGATTTCATGCAGGTCAGCAAGCAACCATCAAAATATTAGCGACTAAAAGTCCTTACCAACTTTTGCCTGCTTTGAACTGGTGACACAGAAGTGATGGGAAAGACTCCACCTTCCATTAGCAGTCCCTAAGCTACCCATTACATGGTCCTTGACCTGTTACCCAGTCACCCTATCCCATTCCCACCCTACATGAGCAAACAAGCATTTTTGCTTACAGAAATGTTGCAATTCTTGGGAATTTAAATCAAAATTCTCACAATATTATCAGTACAATTCACACTGACTTCAGCTGGTAATGCTTAGCTAAAATGCTTTGTAACTCAGAAGAGACTTGTTACTTACAGGGAAAAATACACAGTCTCTAAAACACGAAGCAAACATAAAAGCTGCTTCCAAGGAAACTGGAGCGGGGGGGTGGTGTTTCAGAAATGGGAATATGGAGCACACTATTCAGGAAGACTATGGTGATGTCTAAAAAGTTATATCCAGGCTCGCTATTCAAATATAAATTCAAATAACTTCAAAGCTAGGTAAAAAACTATTCTGTATCTTTTACTACTAACAACAACTCAATTATGGAGAAGACTTCATGCGAGGCATGTAAGATCAAGGTGGCTTAATATTGTTTTACATAGCACCTAACATTTTAAAGCAAAAATATACACAATCATTTTAGAAAAAAAAAAAGCATGAAATTGCTTCTACTTTTCTGTTGTTTAATTGGTTTTGTTCATTTAAATACCACTATATTACTACTTATGCATCACCTGTTCAGCTTACTTGAACTTAGAGACAACTCCTCTGAGCAAGGAGGAGTTCTGTACATCTCAATGTAGTTCAGAACATGACAATTTCTACAAACCGCCCTATCAAGCATCATTCACTCTAGGCAAGAGAAGAAATACTTTAATATCCATGCATGTTACATTTTAAACAAACCCTGAGAAGAAACTATCAGTTGCATAAAACTACACAAAAATCTTGTTGGTTTTCAAATGGAAACCACTGCTCACCACAACTAAAAAAGCATCTGGAAATCCATCTGCTTTTGAAAACTGTGGTAAATTAAAATTTGTCCTTTGTAATACTTAAAAAAAAAAATTATTCCCTGCTATTAGGTACATACACATCTGTGTAAAATGCCTAAGAACAAACAATTAGGTTCCATCCAATGTGATAACACGCAATAAAAGACCATGCTCCACACAATTCCAATATTCCCAGTAACTATAATCCTTCCAGCATAATTTTCTATTAATTCAAACTGAGTTTGAATCGAGAGCCTGTCTCCACTAAAAACAAAGAACAAACAACAAAAAACCCCACCTCACATCAGTCTAGCTGTAGTGGTATAAATTTCCCTCTCATATAAATTTATTCGGCTAATATACAGCAGGGGTTTACATCAGCACATTGTACTGCAATAGTCTAATGGCTCAAGTTGCACCAGTATAAATCTACTTTAGAGTTATGCAGTTCGTTTACAGTGGCTAATCCTACCACCTATCTAGCTACACTGTGGTGGTGGGATGCTCATTTTCCCCTAGGTAGATAAATCTTTCCAGTCTGACATAGCATCTGTAGTATTCAGCAGACAGCATTAAAGCCAAACCAAGTTTTACAGAAACACTCACGAGGCCTCTCCTGCTCCTCCTCCCAGCCATTCAGAGGAGGAATTAAATAAGTGTTCCAAGTCTTTCTCCCATCTAAAACCATGGAACAACCTGTCCAGCAAACAAAACAAGGAACAAAGGCAGCAAATTCTCCAACAGTTTCCATCCTGCCTACCCCGGTGCTTCAAGTATACTGACTAGTAATGAAAAAAATAACTCCCCCAAACACCCTCACAGTTAAGGGGTAAAATGAAGTTATTTTTTTTTTGCCACATTACAGTCCCTTCTGTAGTCATCCCCAGGAAAAGAAAGGGTAAGAAATCCATTTTTTCCCTCTCCTATGAGTTTTCCTTCCTATTTTCCAAGGACACAGAGGAAGATCTAAAAATTTCTCCTACACAAACCATGATTTCCCACTCTAAAACTTAAAAGGAATTAAAGCAGTCATGGTTGATTCACCTCTGCTGCTTGGAAAGGCTAGAAGAACAGCTACTTCTCCCAGGCAGGCAGTCAGCAAGAGCTGAAACACATTCTGATCATCAGCCTACACCTGTATCTGCCCAAACTCAAACAATTACCTTTGTAATTGAAAATAAGAAAATACATATATATACACAATCAAATACTGCATTGTGATATTATTTTACCATAATCAACGTACTAAACTGCTATAAAATATCAACTGTGTTAAATTTCTTAGTGTAGTGGCCTTTTTTTCCTCCACAACATAACAAATGAATTATATGCTACCATTTTGTGAAAACTCTTAAACTCCTATGAGTTTAAGGAAACGATTTAAATATTTATGTCATAATATTCAAGCAAAAACAATGAAGAAAAAAAAAGAAGTCTCTTTAGATTTGATGTATCTTCTCAGCTTAATTAACACAAGCTTTTCCTGTTTTAATTTGCACTTAAGAAGCTAATTTGCTAATTACTACATTTTCAAGCTGTTTTCTTGAAATAGATGGCAGCCTATCACACTAGGAACCCAAATTTCTGTAGTTACCTCGAATTACGTAATTGTCCAAAGCCTCTTCCATTCTTTTCAGTGCTTCAGCTCTATTAGAGCCATAGGTAATCAGCTAAAAAAAAAAAAGTATTTAAGTTAGTAGAAATGAGACAATGCTTGTCTCTAGCTTCTGAATAGCATGTAAAATGAAAATGGATAGTAGAACTTCTGCAGTCACAAAAACATTTCTCACACATTATTGTAGCTTCGGAGGCTCTCTAAAGCATCAAGAGAAAACTAAGATCTCTTAACCCATTCAGTAAAAGAAGGCCAATCACTTTTGCTTCATAAAACTCCAAGCATGTAAACAAGCTCTCTCTTCTTCTTTAGGCACACAGAAAATTAGAGCAGAGGTTCAATATCTAGTTGATTCTCCTGACTTCTAATGCCCAACCAACTTCCAAGATTTAAGTGTGAATTTTTTTGACAACTGACCTCTGACTGCAATGTCGTATTTTCGTTTTACCAATATGTTACTGATGAATAAAAACTAAATACCAAGAGACACCATCAACCATTACTTTCACTGCTGCTTTTTGGAAGCCGGAATTACTGATATTTTAGTTCTGGCTAGGTTACATTTAAAAAGATAGATTGCCAGCACCTAAGTCTGAAGGTGATGTCTTCTGTTTAAATCAGAATCCTTTTAATAATCAGAAACTGCAAGACAAATAATTATGGTGTCAAAAGATTAAAAAAAAGCTTTAGAAGTGACACAATTTCCTCTACTCCACATCTTCCTTCACTTCTTTCATATTCCCTAGAGGCATGTTATGCTTAGCGCCTCTAAAATAGTGATTTACCAATCCTTTAATATACTTTCTCTCCTTTAAAAGATCTGTGCATAAAATTAGTGTTTCATACCTTTAGAATATTGAAAAATAATCATCAACTCACTTTTGAGATCATAGGATCATAATAAATGCTAATATCGCTTCCTTGTTGTATGCCACTGTCAACACGCACCTTCAAAAAATAAGAAGCAAAAATAATTATATATTGGAAAAAAAATATTTCAACATGAGATCAAGTCTACCTGGCAGGCTTAAAACATAACACTCGTGAAGCTTATCACATGCATTTTTTCCTCTTGAAGAACTAGAGTAATTATTTGTTTTCAGAGAAGCTGGGAGGGGGGAAGGGGAGGTTTTTCTTCCACCAGGAAAAATACTTGCAAGTTATTCTGTCCTTTAAAAGAAAACATGACTGCAATTTTGCGTTGATAGTCAAAATTCTCTTTTGCTCTCCTAGAATGTGCAATAAACACATTAAATTTGGTCTAACCACTTAAGTTGTGTTACACACTCTAAACTTCAACTCTGGATGTATCCAATTCCAATTTAATCCCTGTAATAAAATACAGTTGTAATTATTCTTCTGACAGACACCTGGCATGAAGGATGCCCCTTATAATCACATCTTTTCTGCATCTATATGTAATCATGTCCCCCATGTTCCGCTACAGCCCTTCTGAAGGCTCCAGTAGGAATACGAGTAGGGAGCATTCAGCGGGAACTTTGGAGCTCTGCTTATCAGCTCCATAGGAATACTGATCCTGTGGTTTTCAAGTCTGTAACACTTTCCTTCTTTGCCTCACCCTCTCAACTGTAAACCATTTTTTTTTCTGTTGCTGCTGTTCCCCCGAGGCTTTAATGTTTGCACAGCTTTTTCCATGGCTTTGCTTTGTAAGGACACAGCCCCAATTAAAGCTCTGATTCTGCAATATTCATGGAAAAAAATAACACAAGTTCAAAAATTTCTTTTGAAGAGGCTGATTGCTGTTAACCAGCCAACAAGTTAGTTAGTATATTGCTGATTCTTGTTTTCATCTCTCAGTTTGATTTCATCACTGTAGCAATAAGGTTAGCCATATAAAACTTTTCAAATGAGCAATTTCTGGGGAATAAATATTTATTAAATTGCTGCTTTTGAGCGCTGGCATCTGAAATATTTTTTAAAAACTAATCAAAATAACTCGAGAGTGATAAACGCATTCTGGGGATCATAAGGATGGAGGGCTCTAATCAAAGCTGTTGAAGCAGCAGGGCTCCGATATACAGCACTGCAAAGGGGGTGGGAAAGAGGGTCCTGGAATCTCACTTAAATCTTCACCTGTGGGAAGGAACCTTTGTAATAAACAGCAGCTCATCTGTCTGCAGCAAGGCAGAAAAAGGTCAACGCAACGGCTGTTAGGCCTTTAATATTTTAATTTAGGCAATTATCAAGGGACCACATGTAGAACCTCTTGTCTACAGAATCCACATGAGGGCATGATGATGACTTTATTATCCAAATGACATAAAAAGATACCCTAGCAGGTGTACTCACTTTCTTCAGTAAGAAACACTTGTCTGACCAGTTTTTTTATGACATTATGTTATTTTTATTTAAAAAGCATATATTCATATTTTTATATTTATATATTTATATACTGTTTCTTATATATTTGTTTATTTGTATAGCATATTCATTCATATGTAAAGGTAGTGGCACTTCTGTAGCATTTTTAATCAGATTTTATCTGAATGTGCTTTATCTATGCTTAACTAGGCCCCCCACTACCCATATCAGGTACATTTAACATTAGCTACTGATGAGAAGGTAGTTCAGACATATCATGATAACAGAAGGAACACACAGCATATTTCCCAGCTCTGCTTCTTGTAACTGCTAAACCATCCTTCCTCCCAGGATGTCTGCCTATATATAAAGTCAATGCATACATTCTCACATTCAAATCAGAAAAAAATTAATTTACCTACTCAGCCCAAGATAAATCCCTTGTCCATAATATTTTTTGTAGTATACAACAAATACATATGCAAGACATGAAGGTATGACATACGTACTCCACACATACTTGAAATATACTATGACTTTTGTCTCCAAAGTAGCACCTATCAAGCGATTATTCCAATACAAGCGTTCAGGGGTGCTTTATATACACATACATGTACACATAAGTATTTATACATGTATAACATATATTGACAAAGAAAAAAACCACACATATGTAAGGCGCATAATTCAGACCCAGAGGAAGCTGGTCAGTCAGACCTTGAAGTTAATGTAAGGCTTCTGAGGCTACTGACAACATGCTCCACCTGCTCTGTTTCTGTTGATACACAAAATACATACATACCACTATACAATTTACAATTTTTTCCTAGGCACTATATCCTGAACAATGAAAAATTACAGTGAGAATTGAAAAATTCTTTAAAAACTACAGCATTATTTCATTTAAAAAAAAATCTGCAGTCCTCTGTAGAAGTTTAATTTTCATACAATAAACTCAAGACTACTAAAAAAAATGACAGCAGAAAAGAAATACATTTACCATCTTCAATTCTCTCTGTGGTGCTTATGTTTTCAGAGCCTGGTAACAGTAGGTGATTTTATAAACTATATGGTGTGACAGAACTTAATGAATATTGGATAAAAAAGAAACCCTAATTCAACAGATACTCGCTATAATGTGCTTAACTTGATAAATAATAGCAATACTTATTAGACCTCCAGCGTTTAATTCTGCTTAATATATTTCCTTTCTTTTACTCAGTATTTAAAATACCACAGAAAGGCTATGGTTCAAGATCCTACTGTACCCTACAGCTTGTTGGTATTACAGCCCCCAACACTTTTATTGCTGTTGTACTACCATTATGCATTATTACACTACGACAACAGTGAGCTTTTTTTTAATCTTTCAGTTTAAGAGGGGAAAAAAAAAAAGCACAGTCTATGTCCCAATCCTGCAATGAACTATTAGTGCATCAAATTCCACTTATCAATCCATACATGTTCCAGTATTTCTCAATTCTTTGCCATTTCAGAGTCTAAGAATTTTCTCTTTCTGGTAGGAGTCATTAAAAGACCAGACTGCCCAAACTGGCAAAGAGCAATGCTGGAGCTCCTCAGATATGGCAGTACATTTGCTATGTCGTGTAAGAGCCTTGAACACAAATGCTCATGATCCTAATACGGGTTTTTGTGGTTACCCATCTTAAGTTTCATTATCAAAGACAAAAAAAAATTGGTATTTATGAGTACCATGTTCTAAGAAAATTACAGGCTACATGACACAAAAAAAAGCCAATATATTCCTGTCTATGGCTAAGAAAAAACACCCTCACGCAGCTACGCACACCAGCTCCACCAGTTTGAGCCGCTCACACGCGAGCACAGGTAGACAATCAGTGCTAACCCAAGACACAGAAGAAATTAATTGAAAATGCATTTGGCAATACACTACTCACAAGCCAAACTCGCTGCGACACACAAGTCTCTGCTAATTTTTTTAAGCCAACTTGTTCACAATTCTAAAATCTAAAATGCAGAAAATACTGTGGCACAATGGGCCTGTAACACTGAACTTTTTAGTCATATTAATTTTGTTCTTAGCAGCATGACATTCTCAAGAGAGAAATTAGTTTCACAGTGGCAGAAAATATGTATTAAGACACCAAACCACGAGTGTCTACATAAAAAGAGCTGTTCTATTTTTAATATGACAATAGAAGTAAACAGAAAGAGAACAGCCTAGACACTCCATATGAGCTCCTCAAACCATTGCTCTGAAGCCTCCAGCGTAATTAAAATTTCTTTCTTCGGTACCACGATGGACCACGTGAAGCGATCAGGCATCTCCCACCCTTCATTTTCAATTCACCTCTCCGCCTAAGCACAACTCCCAGCCCACCCTGTCTACCTGACAAGTGACAGCCCAATCTGATTAAATGCTTGCAAGGGAGGGGACTCATGGGCCTCCATGACAGGCCAAAAGTGATCACCATGGAGATACATAATTACAGCTGTCAACGCGTCTACTGTCCTGCTGGCATCAATTTGATTGCTCCCAGCAATAATGATAGACAAAGCTTAGTGTGCACTCTCCTGCACCCAATCACTTTATCTATTCCGTGGTCCATTTAGCTGACATGCAACATTCACACAAGCAAATAACAGCAGTAAGCAGAACATTTAAGGCATTTTAATTGTTTTTTCTTTGTATGGATGGCTCACAAGCGCAAATGTTATTACATAAAACTCCTGCTGCAGCATTAATTGAAGAAAGATTTGGTGGGACAAAGACTGTAGGGGGTATAGTTTGTCCATTATCACTTGTACTTTCAACAGGTCTCACGTTTGGAAAATTGCAAATTGCAAAAACTTGCAAGGGCAAAATGTTTGACATCCTGTTAGCTATTACAACATGGTGAAAACTTCTACCAACCACTGGAGTATTCATTATAAATTCTTATTAAATACACTCTTTGTTTCATTTAAAAAAAAGTTTAGATACATCCAATGATACCTTTTTCCCTCATCTCCTCTTTAAGATCACATAATGCCTTTTAGATCTTCACAATTTTTTTCTGCTTTCAGGCTTTGAACACAGCATGAAGCCTTAAAGACCAGAAAGGGTCAGGTCCCTTTGGAAAGTACACGGGCAAAAACAATTTAAGAGGCAAAATAAATCATATATCCAGTAACATCTCCACATTTAAGATTCCTCCTGTAATCTTTCACTATTCTCAGTGCAAGCAATCAGACTGAATAATCGTATTCACAGATGGTACAGCCTTGTCATTCCACTAACTGACATAGCGGCATCTCTATGTGCACTTATGTCTTCGACTACCTTGATTTTACAGAAAGGCGGTGTCTTTGTTCTTTACACGTAGCAGAAAACACTGTTCATTAAACAGCTGTTCCATATAGTTAGGCTGTATCCTGAAACGTGTAATAATCGCTGTAACAAATTCCCTCCTTAAAGTCTACACAGCCAAACAGAAAGCAGTGGCAGTTTCTCACTGGTGTCCCTGGACCTCTGTACATGAAGAGCTGACTCAACATTTCACTGTCCTTTCTAATCACCATGGTATTTTTACTAAAGCTCTGTTTGAAAAACTTAAGCTGAAACTTATAGAAAGTAACAAAATATTTCAACATATTGAAAACCATTGTTTCCTGTTATACACAATTTGGACATTTTAAACTCAGTTTGGAACTGTACATTTTTAAGCAGTTTTTCAGGTTGCACAATAAGTATTGCCATGTCCTGTCCCGTCCGTCCCCCGTGCCCCCCTCCCCATCAAAAAGCTGGAAAAAAGGCCCAATTTACAAAGCTGCTGAGTACTTAGAGTCTCTGTCTATAAAAGTAACACTCAGCACCTATGAAAACCAGAACCAAGTTACTTACACTTGGCACGTGCAATGGTTCCTGATACTGAGACAGTTTACCAACGGACGGCAGGCCAAAAGATTTGTAGGGGTCCTGAAATAAAATTCAACATGAGAAAGCATTAAGCTTTTACAGATGCGGCGAAGATAACAAAAAGCTGGAAGTCTAACAGAAACCACTGCTGGAACAACTTTGTTTTCTTCCCCGGAATTACTTGCGTTGAAGTACATTTACTTCATCCACCTACCCCTGCGACTCCAAATAAAGAACTGGAAGCATAAAAATTCTCTTGCATCACAGTCAAAAAGCAGGAAAGAAGTGCTCTGCACATAGCTATAGTACACCACCAAAATATACAGAGATGACATTTTCATTTGCTACACTGCGCATTGGAAGACGGATGGGAAAGTATTCAGAAGGCTGGAGTTGAGAATATATATTCTCAACTATATAAGGAAAACATTTCAGAGATTAAAAAGGCAGTTAGAAATTCAATCATCTTAAGAAATCAAACTGACCTTTATGCCTTCGGAAATCTCCTACATAATGCAATACCAATATAAACTTAATAGGACAAGAAATTAATATATTGTCTACAGAATAACCAAACTCATGGCAAAGTACTCGGATACATTACTTACTTATAAATGTGAGGGAATCTAAGCTGAACAAAAAAAAAAAAGCCCAAGCATTGGTTACTCCAGGGTAAAGCCTACTCATACTCAGAATAGCTTCCATGCCAGTCACAGGGCAAATATTTATTCTTTATCAAAATAGTTCATATAACTTGTAGTCAGTAGACCATGTTGAAGATTACATTCGTGCCATGAAGAGAAAGAAAACACCAACATACAGTAAGACGCCATGGGTCACAAAAGCCACAATAGTTAAGGAAGGGGGGGAAAAAAAATCTCAAGGTGCTGAATTATTTTTGAAAAGCACATTTACCTAAAACATTCCTCAGAGTGATAGGAGCTAAGCATCATGTATCAAAAATGACACAAAAAAGACATTATCTTGAAATGTCCTAAATGTGCTTGAAAATGGGTGTTATATTTTAGTAAGCTTTTTTAAGGTGAGATGGAGTCTCATACCATAATTATAAAGCTATTGTCTTGGAGGGCACTTTGAAAATTTGTCCTATAAACTTCAGTTTCAGAAGATATATAAATTGCTTTTTCAGCAACCTATTAAAAAGTGATAGTACAACAAAAATTCTGTAAGCCACTGAATTTCAGCTGTTTTTTTAAGAGAACATTTCAAGTACACAAGTTAAGAAACCTGGAAACACTAGTTAACTGTAGCAAATAACTCCAGCGCTGCATCATTAAACGTGAACAGAACATACAGCAAATGTCCTTAGAAATAAGCCTTAGTTACCTCTTCTACCGCTTTTCGTTTTGATTTTCAGAAAAAAGATATGTTGAAATACATACTGTATTTTGAATTTAAAAATAAAAATTCTACAATTCTACAAAAGCTCATTAACCATTTGTGTTACGTATGCTAAACTGTGACTTTCACATGATATTCCTTGACTTCACCTTGGCATCTGTCCACACCTGGGTATTATTACTCCACAATTCAACCACCTACCCTCCTCCCCATTACCACTCATTTACCTCAGCATAAACTCGACATTCAACCGCCCAGCCGTTGATGGGAATATCAGCCTGTTTGTGCCTGAGAGGGTAACCCTTAGCAACACGGATCATTTCTTGGACTAAGTCCAGGCCGGTAATGCATTCTGTGACGGGATGTTCAACCTGCAAGGTCAAGAACTGTCAGTCAGTAGGTAACAAAAACAAAAAAAAAAAAAAACCACCACCACTCCCCAGAAACAAACACGGATAAACACAAAATTAGACCAGCCAAAAAACAGACAAAGAATACGTTTCCATCTTGGGAAAAACCAAAAAAATTTCTACTTAAACTCCAGCAACCACCTTCTTTGCAGGGAATGCCCCCCCCAAAAAATAATTAGCAGATTACAATAACTAGGAGCAGCATACAAAAGGAAAACTATAGAGAACACCTAGGAGGTTTTGCGGGGGGCAGAGGAGGATGGTGTTCATTTATTTTGCAAATTCAAATGCACTTGGTGACGAAGAGTTAATTTTTCTTTGTTTGGAAGCTTTTCCCATTCAATTTTGCTTTGAAAAGACTCGCACTGTAGCCATAGATATATTTTAACTGAAAATCTCAGAGTAGCTGATAATCACCCCATTCTGCTACACTTAACACGGCACGTACAGGAGCCGCTTACAATTTTCCATAGAACTAGCCTACCCTAAATCTCACCCATTCGCCTGCTTTCACTAACCTGTCCTGACAAGCAACCAGATTAGCGTAATCTTGCATCAGCGCAGTGTAGCAGAAATGAGCAGATGGATCCTTCAATTTTTTTTCCCCCCCTCCAGACTTATCTGTTTAGTGCTTAGCATGCACAATAGCTGGGCTGGACCAGCAGAGTCACTCTGCGCTCTCAGCAAATTGCTGCTAACGGCTTTGGATGATGCTGCCATGGGAATACCCGTCGCTCACGCTAACCCCGGCATGTGCGTACAAGCATGCACACATGTGCGCGCATATGCACATACACACTTTGTTCCTTGAAACAGGGATATAAAATGGACATGTTTATTAACTTAAAGAAACCCCTTTAACTAGACACAGTGCAGTAAAAAAGCACCCAAAGACAGGAGGGCGCGCCAGAGAGATGAAGTAAAAGATAGGCACGCTAAAAGCATGTTCTTCACACAGAGACAGCTGTAAGACCTTCCATTCAGAAATTATGAACAGAACTACCATTTTTATTATAAACTGTCTGTGTTCCAAGGGCCAAAATACCTTAAGAAAACGCACTTCATGATGGTTTCTCTACCATGAGATGTCATACTATGTCCATTTCGTGACACAGCAAAAGGTCAAAGACCAAATCAGTTGTCTTTCTTCCTTCAACTACGCTAGTATTAAGGAAAGCATTTAGTCATTATAATAATCTTGTGGCTTATCAGAACAAGAAGATGCTTTGGTCTTTAAGAAAAAAGCTTTGTAAAAATAAACAGATGGCATCCATAATTAGCCCTGTGTGCGCTGTGAGTTTGTTCAGAGTTTCAACAACATTTTAAGACATTTTGACATAATTTTAATGACAAATCATCACTGAAACAAGCACCTATTCTTTGAAGGATAAAAGTGACATTGAAATGGGAATCTGATTATACAGTTTAAGGATGTACCTTTGGGATTCAATCTTGATTCTACCTAACACATGATATTCTCCAGCGTGTCAAGCTTAATAACAGTATTTGGAGAATCTATGAAACATCTCAGTGTCTACCCTGCAGTGCTAAATTGAAGCAATTCAATTTCTATTAAGACCTGAAGTTTCTATTAAAACTCTCTAAGTTTTAATAGAAAGTTACTTATCACACATTCATACTTGGACCACAAAACTTTATTATTCCCTTATTTTGGAACTTAAGTTTTAAAAAAATTACCTTTGAGTTTAGAACACATTTGAAATTCTAACATTTCAGATAATTAAAATACATTCCCTCCCCCCCCCACAAGACATTTGCATTATTTAGTTATACTGTCATTTTTCTTGGACTGCAATTGGCATTCCAGATTCAATAGCTTCATTGTTGTTTTCCACTTTATTGTTGATGATCAAAATAAGATGGAATGTTTCTGGAAAGAAAAATATTTTTGTTGTTTGGTTCTTACAAATCACAAACATTTATTTAATCCATTCTTCAATACAGATCTTTGACTTGGTCAATATTTTCTTCTGTTTCTTCAAAATACTCCCTTTGTGTCTGCACACAAAACAGCATTCAGAAAATACGACAAGGAGAATTTTTTGAGGGTTTTTTTGGGGTGGGGAGAAGTTGTTCTGCTTTCTTTTAGACTGTGCTTCAACTAGTGCTGTTTCGGCATAATGTAGATGGTACCAATGATACCACATACATTTAAAATGCATTTTAGTATACTTTAAGACCACCAGATCACCAAAACTGGGTAGAAAAGAATTTTAACCTTGAAATCCTAGTTGACTTATCCGTGACTTTAACCTTTCAGTGAGGTGCACAGCTCAAACTGCACTTGTTTTAGCATCTGCAGTTTTCTTTCAGCAAGGGGAGGTGCAGGAGGGGGTCAGTATTTTTAGCATACGGAATATGCTTCAGCATACAGTACAAAAGGACATTAACAAAGCAGTAATGCCATATCCTGGTTCAACAAGCACCCTGCAAAGAGGTTCTGGAGGTGCAAGAATCCACCCACAGAGTGATACACACAGGATCTGAAATTAAAGCTCTAATCTTTTACAAAGCAAGGAAGGATGGGGGGTAGAAGTGAAGAAATGAGACCACTCTTCTCCCCCCTCTCCCCAAAAAAGAAAACACAGAAAATCATCGTTCCCTACTTAAGAAAGGTCTAGAGTAACTATCACAGCTATTTGACTAAGGTAACTGTTGTATCTGTTTTTAAATCAGTATTAGGCTTTAAATGTTTTCCTCTTTTAGTTTTTTCAGGTGTCACTCTTGTTTTGCCTGCCTGTTGCATTTTTTTCTATTAATTTTATGCTATACCTCTTCTCCATCAACAGCCTTGGCATCCATAAAACAGCAAGTGAAGTCAAGGACTAAATTTTAGAAGAAATTAATGCAAGTATGCTCACAAACAGAGCTGAATCACACTCAATTGATCAACTCTTTTAACTTTGGGCCATACTCAGATTTTGTAGTCAGCTGATCCGAGATCTTGCCAGTGAAGCTCCGGTCAATAAGGTAAGAGCCAATGGTGGTATGGTTATATGATAGTGGGTAAGTTCACACATTATCTCTGTCCTTAACACAAAGGGCAAAACCAGACATGTCTGCAGCAAGCAATCTACAGATCACAGCTATATCAAGGCAGCTGTACCTTATTCTCAACAGGACAAGCAGAAAAAATTGATCAGCAACAACTCTCAATCAGCTGCTGAAAGTATCACCTTTACTACCAGTTCCTTTACTTATACCAAGTCTGGTCATAAACAATTTATAACAAATCGTCCTTTCCATGCACTTAAGCACAACACATACCTCCTTTAAAAAGCCTTACTCCCCGCTTTCTGTGACACACACGCACCTCTTTCTCTGAAAAATGCCACTTATGTTCCCACTTCCAAGTCCGCAAAGCCATAGCTGTTAGGGCCAGCAACATCCATACAGGATAAAGGGAAAGTGCTTCCCCTTCAAACTGGATCTGCTCTTCTTCAGACACCTCGCAGCAATCAGCTTCCCTAACCAAGCGTTTTTGCTTCCCTAACCTCTTTCAGTTTATACAGCAAGTGATACTGGTGGCAAAGCCTATTAAGAAATAACAACTAAGACCCAGTATATAGATGGTGAAGCAGGTACAAAGGAGCTAGGGGTACTTGCCAACATCACAGTCCAGTTAGCATCCATCCCCAGAACAGTATGGAGAGGCTGCTAACTCTCATCCTGTTCTGTGACTGCCAACAGTCTTAAAGCTCTACCAGACTGGGGTTCATCCATAGCTACAGAAAACAGTCATGCAATTTTTATGAACAGTTGGAGCTAAGAGTTAAATTAGCAATGACTGCTCCCCTTATATTCAGGGGAATAATTCCAGGACACATTTTTCTCAAGACCATCAAGGTACTCAGATCTAATAGCAAACACTTCTGGATACTCTCGCAGATTGCTGCTCTCTTTTGCCCCTGTGTGCATAAGGCATCAAGTTACTCACACACCAGTTGGAGCATTCAAGCAGACCGCAGGGGCCAAGAAAATCTAAATTTCAGTAGTCTTGAAACTACAGCCTATGTCGCCCCTACTACTGTAAGTCCCTAGTTGGTGTCATATGCTCCTTTACATTCAGATAAATAATCTCAAAACTAACTTTCAACATACACCTCAGTTTCCAGGAAACACGATTCACCTGGAATCTCATGGGCTTTTCTGCAGCAGCCAAATCCAGTATCAATTGACCCAAATCCATCAACTTACAGATGCTCCTCAGCCCCCTTTATTTCAGTAAGCCTGGTTTCTATTTTGAAGAACTGAACAGCAACAGAGGTGCACACATGTTCTGCTCTTCAGGCATGCCAGCTTCCTGACTACTATGAGCAGGAGCACTCTGGGGTCACATCTTCTTTCTGCAAAATAGTTCACAACAGCCATATATATGGGGCTTGGGGGGCACATACTTTTCAAAAAAACCTCCTGGAGAACAGACCATGTTTGGATTAAAGTACAGAATGAATGGAAAGCACACAGGAATACACAACAGGCAATCTCCTATGTTGTCCTTTTCTATAGACATAGTGCATAATACGAGCTGCTGCTTATTTTGTGATTTATTAGTACATGATTGAAAAACTGAGTGCAATAAGAACTACAAAAATTTCCATAAACTAAGATGCTCAGGTAGACTTCTTTTATTGTTTCCAAAGTAAGATGTTGTAAGAAATGCACAGACATTTGGTACCAACGAATTTCTTAACAACAGCATATAACAACTTTGAAAAATATTTAATCTACTTCCTCATAGGAAGTGATCTTCCAGTAATCACCAATTCAGTTTTGTCAATTTTTCTTTGCAAGGATTTGTTTCTTTATTGTACTGGACAGATGCGGGTAAGAAACCACTCACCCGCCTGTGAATGCCGAATCTGTCTTTTCTGTATTTTAAACAAACAGCACACATTTTATATCAACAAGTTATTTAGCTCACAATTTCAACATAACTTTCTCCACTAACATCTGCACTTTAAAAAAAAAATCTTGCAGTTCAGTAATTCAACACAATTTCCTTTCCACTACATACTCCACGTAAGAAAATAAAGAAACTTGCACCCACAAAACCTACACTTTCTTTCCTAAAGAGAAAATTCCTGCTTTCGCTGTATTTAGCAGCACTATTAAAGCCCTCTCAGAGTACTTCGTTCAAGGTGGCTCTGGTCACATTGCAGCCATTCTTGGGGGTTTTCTTTACATTAAATTCACCAAAGGAAAGAAACCAACGTGCCCTTTGAAGAATGACCTTTTGTTTCTCTCCTTGTTAAAAATGGAGGGAAGCCTCCTTTTTCTCTACGTTTTTAATAGTATTCCATGATAGTTACGTGGTAATGTTGTCTCTAAGATATCACTCCATGCCCTGGCAGCACTGTTAATGGCATCTTTCAGATTCAATGACTTAGACAAACAATGTCGTTCTCTTCTGTCAACAACAATTAGCAATGCTTTTCTGTAGTTCTTTGGGGAAGCCTGAAAAGCAGACAACCAGTAGCTACATAATGGAAGTTGCATTAGGAGGCAAGAATGTGGCAAAAATCTGGTTAACTGTTGTCGGCTGACCCTCTTGTGTGAAGAAGTGTTGTTTGGCAGCAAAATCACCTTTTCTTTCGGTTCTAAAAATGGCCATGAACAGCTGGTATAAACTGTGTGCAGAATGGATTCTGGTGGGCTTAGGGGATTGGTAATGGGATAAGAGACCTTTCACCTTTAGGTCAGTAGTTCAAATTCAGCCCAGGTTAGCAGCAATTGAAAGTCTTTACCATCTGACACTGTTCGTTAGCCTATTTAAAATGACTGAAGCAAAGTGTCACAGTAAAACAAGATTCCAGTATTAAGAAATATGAAGAGTCTCGGCAAACAGCAGAAACAGTCGCTTGAGACTTTACTTTGAAATCCCGCCATTCAGGCTTCGTAGGAACCTACTCCTCTAGCTCCTGACAGCCCCTTTCACGGCTCCCCTACTCCTGCCCACCTCTCACAATTCATCCTCCGGGCAGT
Source organism: Egretta garzetta (assembly GCF_000687185.1). Classification (NCBI taxonomy): domain Eukaryota; kingdom Metazoa; phylum Chordata; class Aves; order Pelecaniformes; family Ardeidae; genus Egretta; species Egretta garzetta. Next base: position 409,981 of record NW_009258767.1, on the reverse strand, counting down.
TACGCACACCACGACAACAAAACCACCTCTTGCCGTCCCGCGGGGCTGCTATGGATACCAAAGTCACCACCTCTCCGTGGTTTTAGCTGGCAAACCAGACTCAGCTCATCACTTTGCTATTTATATTTTGCTGCCACTGTTGATATAGTGCAGCTGCAATATTTTTTGCCAGCACTTCTCTCCTTCACTGAGCAAACGTGTAGCAGGTGCTGCCTAATGATGTGCAACAGAATACAGATACCATTAAGAGACTGTTAGAACCAGCAGTTTATAAGCAGCGGAGCTCCAGACAGTCACCGACAGGATTTCTACATATTTCTAGACACTTCCCAAGCACGCTTTTTATACCTTCATGAGGGGGGACACGCATGAAAAGGGTGGTAGAAAGAGACATGCTGCATGGAAAAATTATTCCTCTTTTACACCAGTTTCATACAAAGACAAAGCTCTGGAATATAACATTTTCCAGAGGTCAGTAAAATCTGATCGAAACACTGAAAGCGATGAACAAAAATCTTAACACTGAGTGATCTTTTATGGGTGTATGGAAGTTTATTTACATTCGCTTTATGCCTTGTAATCAAGTTACTTTAAAAGAGCTTGAAAACATTTACATAAAATAAATACTCTCTCTGCAATTAACTGTAAAATAAAAACATACAGATATGCCATTTGCTTTCAATAGATCTCTTACAAACACGTCAAAGTTAACTTCTAATCCCTAAAAAGTTATGAGAAAAATATTCAAACTGTCACATGAGGAGAAAACACACTGCTACTCAAGTTACTGTATTTCTCAACTCCACTGTGCTGAATACAGGCTACACAAACGATCTTTTCAATCCAATTACTCTCAGCAAATTTGGTCATGTTTTGAGGAGGAAGGGAGTGCTCACTTGTTATTTAAATCGCAGAACGCGTGGGGGAGGCAGAAGGTTGGGAGCAGACCTGAGACGCAGACGTACAAATTGTATTCAGGGTAAGTGCTCTCTTCACACTGCTCATCACATATTTCTCGGTTCTCCTCAAGCCAACGAGAGATGCTTCTCATTTCAAGGTGCTACAAACTTCTAGAATACGTGATATTTTCCTTTTGCCATCATCTACTGATTCACACGTAAGAAGCTTAGCCACACTGCACACCCACATGTTAACAGATGTTCTTTATTTACAGACTGAAGACTCTCGTCCTATAAAGTCAAAGAGGAACATTTCTAACCTTCCAGTGAAAAGCAGAAGAGATTTTTCTGGTGAAAGCCAGCATTTCTGATGGTAGCACGATCAGGAGATTTTGACACAATTAGAAAGTTAAAAGGGCTATCAATCTAAGCGGTCAGAAACTTTTTATTTATTTCAAAGCTCTTGTTTGGCTATTCTGGACTATGACTGCCTTTGATTAGGCTGATGGCAACTAGGTAACACGAAGCACACAGCAGTGTGAGCAGCTATAAAGAATCAGATACTCAACATCTGGTCTGCCTCAACAACCCTAACAGTGGTAAGCTGCCTGAAAACCACTCCGAAAGCGCCCGAAATGACAACATACAGAAGTTCTCTTGTAGCTGCTAGGGCAGCCATTTCTATGTTTTCTTGTGAAAAGCAAGAATAACTAGTTTTGCTACGCAATTAACCAATCTCATGTCTCATACTTATCAGCCAGCCTCTGAAAGATGGCAGAGCAGCAGATACAACACAAAGTACATTTCCAACAGCAAAGAATAAATCATTCTAGCTGAATCACTTTGAGGGAGTGAAACATCTGTAACAGATTTGTGTAGCATACAAGAGACACAATGGAGCTGATTCACCAACTTTTTTCACTTCCCAACCTCATATTGTATTGCAGCAACACTTAAAAATTAAAATAAAATATAAACTTCCTGTAAGGTGCTACTTACACTTTTTTGCAGAACTATATAGCAGGAAAGGTATATTCCCAAAGAGTTCCCCAAAAAGACAGCCAAATAATAATACGACTCTCAATTACTGCAAAACAATTTACAAAAAACACTGGAAGATATCTGACAGATACACCAAAGGGAGGGAGGGGAGCAATCAGCAGGCAGTGCGCAAAGTATTCGACACGGTTTAGTTAGCTTTATGCAAGTATATTTCTAAAGTCTGTATCAGAAGTAAAAAGGCTACAATGATCTGATTAGGGATTGCTGAAACGTTAAAACAGACAGAGGAAATTGTGTAATTTAGTAGACATGTTCTGATGATGCTGACAGGTAGCTGTGTCTGTAATGCACACTAACAAAGACCCTAGGAGCATCATTCTTGGATCAGATGTCCATCATTTAGGAAAGTTCTTCCAGCTGTGGAGCGTTCAGCAAAAACAGAGCAAGCGAGCCTGTTAGCCACTGTTCACAGGTAGGAGATGCACAAGGAAAAGGCTGAAGCAATCTAGAGACTCTCCTGGTTCTGGAGTTAAATCTGGACAAGCTTAATTTGAGTTTCTATGTTTGGCTCTTAATAGAAGGGAGCAAGAACGAGATGTTAGTTGTGTAACTGTTAACTGAACAGAAAGTAAAGCTTGAGACCTGGGAGAAGTGACAGATCAATCGGGTAAAGCCTGAGGAAGAATCACGACAAAATTACTAGTCTCCAGCCTCAAGCTGAAATGCTAATTAGAGACAATACACAGGATAGAGGAATTAGAGAATATCTAGACAAGTACTGTAATTTAAGATTAGTAAATTTCTTTACGAGTTGGAAAGAACAAGTCTGCTATTGTAGGGTATTGTCAAACTGCTTAGGCTGTATTTCAAAAGGAGTCTTTAAAGTCCTTAAAGATGGAATTGTGAAAGCTTTCTTATTACGTATGTGGAGACCTCAACAATTAAGCAAGTTTGAGGTTTGGGACTCCAGACACTTACCACTATGCATTGTGGGGGGAAGACACCATAACACAGCAAAGGCAGTATCTTAAAAACAAATCGCAAAAAGAATCACCTCCAAGGATACTCTATTGCCAATTCCATTTAGGAACTGATGGAGAATAATATACTACAGCAAGAAAATGGTTTTGAACTTCTGGCAGGTTATGCAGAAAGCCATGAATTTATTTTCGTCTATGTAAACAAGAACATGGAGAACCACTAAAAAGTGTCCTCTCAAGAACTACAAAATGGTGAAAAGTGTAAAGAATATGATCAGAGAGACAGGAATTCTTCATAATATTTTAATGAACTATAGATTGCCATTAAGCACCGCTCTCTCTAACTGAATCTAAGGTAGACCAGATTGTGCTTAGCAAACCCCGAGCAAAAGCATGTAAAGTTTAACCATCATGATTAATTCCAAAAACATTGCTGCCCTGCGAGGCAAGGCAAATTTTACCAGCAGTCTTCCCCAGTACAGGGGAAGATTGCAACATCCCCATTCGCCCTTTGTACCCCAAATTCTCTCTCACTTCTCTACCCAAAGCGTAAATTTACCCAGCCATTATACAAAGTCATGCAAAGATGTCAGAATTACGAGGATCTCTTTACGCTCTATCACTGCCCACATGTACAAGCAGCAGGCAAGACACAGCCCTAACAAAATGTAGCTAAAACAGAATAAGCACCTAATCACTCTATTGCTTGATTCCACATTTCAGTCTTTCAGGCACTATTTAACAAAATGAGAAAAACAGGATAAAGATGATGGAATTTACTTGCTTACAATTTGAACTTTCTTCCCATCTTTGAGTATGATATCCAGACATTATGTGCCTGTTTTCTTAGATTATGACCAGAAATGCATTTTAACAATCAACTAAGAGGTACAGGGAGTTTTCCATAAAACACAGTTTGTCCATTAATTTGCAGTGTACATTATAACATCTGACTACGTGTGTTGTTACAAAAATCCTACACCATGTCAGCATGCTTTTTACACAGCCGCATTCCAGTCACAATTTCAATCATATGCAGCTTGCTAGTGTTTTTATTGCTGATATACACATATAGTTTTAATCACCCTCCTAGAGAAACTCAGCAAGCGATCATCAAAGTATAAAAAATAAAAAAGAAACTTCAGGGACCAGTGGGGAAAAGCATCAGAGCACAGTGGCTAGCCACTTACTGTGAACTCACAGTGGCACTTAACAGTGACCTCTTGCAAGGTCTTTAGGTCAAGTGTAACAAAGAGCAAAAGCTCTGAAACGCTTACTTGAGTGCTGTGCGAGGGCTCACCGCTGCAAAGTCTTGTATACGCAGGCTTATTTAAGCGAGTAGATCTTTTAAGTTCAGTGGGAAGTGCTCACATACGTCAAGTTAGTTATGTGTAAGTCTTTGCAGGAGCAGACCCCTAAGTATTGAAGGAGGTTATGTTCTGTTTTTTTAAATAACACTTTTCTGAATCTGAAGAGCTGTTTTTCTTACCTGAAGTCTAGTATTCATTTCCAAGAAGTAGAAATTCTTACTGGAGTCCACAAGGAATTCTACTGTTCCAGCAGAGGAATATTTTACTGCTTTGGCAAGAGCTACTGCTTGTTCTCCCATTGCTCTTCGAGTTTCAGGGTCTAGAAAAGTGCTACAATACAGAAACAGTGCCTTTCTTTAGTTAAAAAAGAATAATTAAATAATTTCATCTTCTGCTTAAACTACCACCAAAAAAGGACAGCATTATTTAAGTCATGAAAACATGTCAAGACTGTCAAATGTATGCCTTTACATTTATATTGCTCCTAAACAGATACACTGCATGCTTTGCAATTACTGCTAATGTACAGGAAATTCAGGATAAATAACAGTATTCTCTAAAACATAAAATAACAGAACACAGCTTTTTTAGAACACTGAGATTTATACTAACGTAAGTTAAATGAAAATACACACAAATCCATGATATTTTAGAAGACATATCTATTTGCAAAAAACTAACTAAAAAATCCATCCAATGGAAATAGGAGTGCCAAAACACAAGGCCTAAGGGGAATTTGTTTTCTGACTCTGAATTAAAACAGCATGGTCATTTCATGGATATTCTATGCAATACAGAAGTTTTGGAAATTAATGAAGTATTTATTTGGCCTTCTTATGTGAGTAAGATTACGTGGAAAAAAAATTGGGCATTCATAGTATTCAACTAAAACACTGTCAACAATATCATGACTTAAACCTTCATATCCTGTATTTCCTCTCTCAGCTCTACTTGTAAGCTGAAGACCAGTCATCCATGTTTGTGAATTGCAGTTCATCCCTTTCCACAAATCCTGGACACGCTGAAGGGCACCCGAAGAGCAGCTCAGCTACCACCTTGGGAGCCACTGTGAACACTGCCCAAACGCCAAGCCTTCACATTCTAGGAGAGCAACACACCACTCCCACTGGTCCAGTGAATCAGAAGACTCGGGAACGTACATATTCTGCTTGTTATTCTCCTGTATACTGCAAATTCAGTTTAGAGTAACCTATGCAGATTGTTAATTTGGAGCTAGAGAAATTTCTGTGGCTTTCCATCAAAGCTGAGAAACTAGTTGCCCCTCGCCCTGATACGCTGACCTTCAATGAAAGATAACACATAGCTGTTCATTTTATATGAGCTTACAAATAACAATTACTATATGTCTGCGGTGACTTACATTAGGCACAACTTGGCTGTTGTTTTAAAAGGGAATAGGAAGTCATTTCTACCCTACCTCTAAGTTACCATTTAAAATGAAAATACCAAATGTTATATATTTCTTGAGGTATCCTCAGCAGAGAGTCCTAATCTTCCATGTATCTGAATTGGCCCCATCAAAGTCAGTGAAGCTCCATCTGGGGCCCAGGACTGAACTCAGACAGAAAGCAGTGCTGGGTCAGGACTTATTTTTCAGTACTTACCATGGGGTTTTTCACTGAGACCTGAATTCACAGAAGAGCTAAAGATTTCTGCCACAAAAAAACATATTTGACATGACACAAAAAGTGAGGAAATATCTAAGGAAACTGGGAAACAATGGAATCCTTTTCTTTACGGGAAAAGCATTACTTAACACCTCCATCCTTCCAGTGCCTACACGGGCAGATTCTGATGGACGGTAGGGCAGGCATTTTCAGAATTTGGGAAAAAAAATATTTCTTGGCAAGCAACAGGATCAACATGAAAAGGAAGTCAAGTCTGACCCCAAGAAAACTATCAGATCCTACACCAGACCAAAGGAAAAAAACAAAAACATGCAAAACTGTCATACCTATGAAAAATAAGCACTGGCAATGTGACAGAGTTTCATAATATTTCTTATTTTGATTCAATAAGAGGCTAATACATTACACAAAGTCAACAATCTATAATTCAATTTGGAGTTTCTGCAGGGCTTTGATCATGAAAGGTCAATTAGTGGCTTACGAAGAACAGAACCTGTTCAATATCGGCTTCATACTCTATTTCTAGAATAACCATTATTACTTCTCATATGGATGAAAGACAGTTACTCCCCCTTATTACAGCAGTGTCTTCCCTATGTTTGTTAAATGTAGGTCTGAGATCTCTCTGTTCACCTCCTGCTGTAGCCAAAGAATGGAACAGAGGTGTCACACTGCTAAACTTGATCTCTGCCACGTGGTTAAGCTTTATACTCTAAAATGACTGGATCATCCCTGCAATCAGCTAGGTTAATTAACCAAAGTTTTCCTGTTCCCCTCTGCTGCTTTACGTTTTATATATATTGTTTCTCCCTTCTTTAACAATGCATCTTTCACAACTGAAAGAACTCTTCTCCAATCTAATTAGGCATCACTTAAAAATGCAGCATTTTAAACCTGACTTCAAATCTTTTTCTCCCACATATACCTGTTATTCTTTCGACGAAATAGCTCCTATGGCAGCATGAAGGCTGCAAAATAAAAAGGATTTGCAAGATAAAAGCACCAAAAAGAAAAAATAAGATCAGACCTGACATTTCACTCAGAAAACCTTCTACAAGCTATTGTAAAGTTGATCAAAGATAATACAACTGGTTTGTTCCATTGTTTCTATATCCAGAGAGATGACCACATGGGCAAGATGTTAACTCTCCACTTCTAGTTCATCACATAATGTTTCCCAAAATATCTCCATCACCTTCACTCACAGATAAGGTTGAGATTTTGAAAAGTACAGACCGTTACACTGTCAGTGGAAATTCACTGCTCAGCTTAGACAAAAAAAAAAAACAAAAAAAAAAAAAAAAAAAAAACCACCCACACCAAAAAAAAACATCAATAACATTTACCCTTCCTCGGAAGATACCACTACGAAAAAAAAAAAAAAACCAAAAAAAAACCACCCACACCAAAAAAAACCATCAATAACATTTACCCTTCCTCAGAAGATACCACTACACTGGGAGAGAATGGTACCTTCATTTTCTAAATTTTAAGGTCAACTTACCTGCTCTTGTGGAATGGTTAGGCATACTTGCCTACAAAACCCATTCTCCTTTGAGACCTCTATTATGTACTACCAAATTGCAGGCATAAATATGCTAAAATATTTGAGAACACAGTTTTACCCCCACATCTAAACTGTGACCACCTATGAGCCATATATACAGTCACAAATGGAACAGGCTCACTGTTTCTCGTAACCGCAAATCCTTCAAGAATTTCTAGACAGAGTGATAGGAAATGTGGAGTCTGACATACATACATGCAGCACAACCCTAAGGAAAGCTTGTACAGAGAGTCTAGTTCAATAACATACCTTTCTGCTAAGTTCTTGCCTATACCCATTCATTCAAATTGTTGGTGGCTTCAAGTAGCACTTTGGCAGTTAATCTGGAATATGATCCTGAAGCACTTGGTATCATACTGAGATCTTTCAGAGAGAGCTTAGTGCTTGGAGAAACTGAGAGAAGTCACTGTCTGTGCACCTTCCAGGGACAGAAACATTCCTGAGCGAAGCTAACAACGAAGCATGCAAAAAAGGTCTTAAAAATAGTTTAACTGTTTCACTTGCATTCTAATGCAGTCACTGACTGGTAAGCTAGCCTCCCTTTCAAATCTCCTGACTCTTAGATCTTTCCATCACAGGCAGAAATAGAAAGAAACATTTTTGTCCTTTGAACTGAAACTGAAAGAACATCTTTCAATTCAAAAAGAAACCGCAAAACTAACATCTAGGATAGACAGGCAATCTCAACTCTAAATGTATGCAGCTAGGAATTAAAAAACCAAAACATAATAAACAAATTACTTCCTGCCCAAGATGAAACTTGGGGGAATTCTGGGAAATTGTTGAGAGACTGTCCTAAGACTCACCTTATTCTCAAAGTCCTGTATGCTAAGGTTTAACCCAAAGGACATGGAATCACCAGAGAAAAGTAGAGCCAACAAAGGAGACTAAGCAGGCAGCTAGCAAGTTCTAACGGCTTGCTCATTGTGGATGCTAATATGCATCTTGCATGTTAGTACAGAATACAACGGCAGGGTGTTGTTCCCTCTACAACTGCCTGACAGGAGGCTGTAGTGAGGTGGGGGTCGGCCTCTTCTCCCTGGTAACAGATGATAGGACGAGGGGGAATGGTTTGAAGCTGTGCCAGGGCAGGTTTAGGTTAGACCTCAGGAAAAATTTCTTCACCAAAAGGGTTATCAGGCTCTGGAATGGGCTGCCCAGGGAGGTGGTCAAGTCCCCATCCCTGGAGGTATTTAAAAGAAGGACAGATGAGGTGCTTGGGGACATGGTTTAGTGGTGGGATGGCAGGGTTAGGTTAATGGTTGGACTTGATGATCTTAAAGGTCTTTTCCAACCTAGACGATGCTATGATCATTACTTGTCCAGGAAAGGCCTGAAAGTGTAGAGACAAGGTTTAACACACCCAGTGTCCTGAAGCTCAGCTTTTTCAGCTATGATAGTTAGAGACCGCACCTCGAATACTGTGTTCAGTTTTGGGCCCCTCACTACAAGAAGGACACTGAGGTGCTGGAGCATGTCTAGAGAAGGGCCACAAAGCTGGTGAAGGGTCTGTAGCACAAGTCTGATAAGGAATGGCTGAGGGAACTGGGGTTGTTCAGCGTGGAGAAGAGAAGGCTGAGGGGAGACCTTATCGCCCTCTACAACTGCCTGACAGGAGGCTGTAGTGAGGTGGGGGTTGGCCTCTTCTCCCTGGTAACGGGCAATAAGACAAGAGGAAATGGCCTCAAGTTGCACCAGGGCAGGTTTAGGTTGGACATTAGGAAAAATTTCTTCACAGAAAGGGTTTTTAAGCATTGGAACAGGCTGGCCAGGGAAGCGGTTGAGTCCTCATCCCTGGAAGTATTTAAAAGATGGATAGACAAGGTGCTTAGAGACATGGTCTACTGGTGGACTTGGCAATGGCAGGTTTACAGGTGGACTCCATGATCTTAAGGTCTTTTCCAACCTAAATGATTCTATGATTCGAAACGGTATTCCATGGAGGATCAAATGTTTAATCTCTTTGACTGCTACAGCAAAGGATAGTGCTGGATGATGACAGTGAGTGGAAGGGTCTTTGCATGGCACATCCCCATAACAACATTCCATAATCTTAACTTTGGGCATCAAATAGTACAGCTAGCCAAGTGCCTCTGAACTGCTGGACACTCCTTCACCCAAGTGATGAGGCAAAAGTTAAAGTGCATTAAAAAGCTGTTAACAGGTTCTGAAACGGTTAGATAGGACACCTGCTCTCACCAAAGTGAAATTTAAGAGAACCCCTTTTTGCTCCAGTTATTGAATAGGACATCAGCTAAGACTCTTGTCCATTTACTTTCCACTGATCCATTTACTTTACATTGTTCCTAAAGGATCAATGGTTTTTCTGATTAAGCTTATGGGCCTTGTTTCTCCCCATAGGGAAGAATCCCTTATTAATCACTCTAGCAGACAGGAAAATACAACCACATCCTCACACTTTTTCTTGCCAAAGTACACTGTCTCACAGCAACTCTCTCTGAAAATGAACAGAGAAGAGTTTGAGCAGAGGAGGAACAAAAACTGAACTAAGGAACAACAAAAGACTTAAGTGTTACTCATCTGTTTAAATTTCAGCCTCTGTGGTAAAATAAGAAGCCAACAGCATCTCCAAAAAAGTGTGAAGCTAGGAGCAAAGAAAATTACTGTACATCACTGGAAGTTTTGTGTAGCACTAACTTTGCCCAGCACTGACTAAAAAACTGGCAATGATCAGATGCATCTTATTGTCTGTGCTTCCCAGAACAGAGTAGGACAACTGACTATGTCTTGGTCTCCTATTTGAAAATGGGTAATTGTCCACCATGAACACCAATGCTCCCTTGAATACCGTAACCTTATCAGGGTGTAAATTAAAGGGCTTTCTCTCCTCAAAAGAGCTTAGTTGTTGTGTTGGGGTTTTTTTATTATTACAAGAGACTGAACTTCCCTGGGAAAACCGGACATTCAAACATGAAATGATCCTATAAGGATAAGTTCAACAGCTACAGACTTAACTTTAAGAAAATCATAGAGATTATTCTCAAAGCCAAAAGGCCTTCAATAATCAGTCTCTTAAAGTAGATATTTAAGAAAAGATCATCATAGGAAAAGAGTAAATCAAAAGAGATCAGAGTCCAAAGCCCTAAACTGTACAAAAGACAAATAAACATTTTAGCCCACAGCATCCCTATCTCCTGGGCTCATGAAAATAAAAAAAAAAAAAAAAAAAACCAAAACAAAAAACAACCGAAAAAGAAAAAAGCTTCAACTTCTCTCAGCACTCTTAATGGCAACTACCATTTAAAAGTGGAGAAAAAAAAAAAAAAGGACTACTGAGGACTTCATATTTCCTCCACCCAACCATACAAGAAAAGGTGTTTCCAGGAGTCATTAATCAATGAGGCTAACTGAAACATCATTCACAGGAAGGGCTAACTTCAGGCTTTGGGGTCTCTATAGTGTCTCACAGACATTAGTGCCCTGCTTATCTGCAACAGTCTTGTAACCCTTTGTAAATAAATGGATTCTGCAGCCAACTACACATGGCTGTAAGGCAGATAAGGCTTCCAAAGCTGTCAGTGAAAGTCTGGCAGATGTCTAAAACATTCAACAACAAGAAGGAAGAAGAGTTTTCACACCAAATTTTGAAGCTATTGACTTGCCCATGCTCTTTTGTAGAGTTAGAGGAAGGGATGAGAAAACTCACCGCAACTCCAACAAAGAAGCCCGAGAAAGTTAAAAGGCTCATATCCCTGATCAAAGAAAACACTCTGATCACAGTGAGCTGGTGAGAGAAAGAGATATCACTCCCTTTAATTGACCACAGGCACGGAGAATGAGCAGGCAGTAGTGGCACCTTATGTGTACTCCTGAGGCAAAGGACTCTCAACTGCTTAGGCATGTGTATAGGCACACACACACACACACATTATATTGGGACCTGAAGCCTTCACACACAAAACCACAGAAAGATCTTTAGACATAAGGCTTCCAAGAAACGCACAGGCACTACCAGGAAGCAGGAACAGCTATTTAAGCATTTATTTGTGGGTTTCTATCCTTAGATTTAAACTTTGTTTTTTAATTTAAAATCTAGGTCATAAACAGTGCCAATCCCACAATTATGATCAAACATTAATTTACATGCTGCCTCTAAATAAACGTCATTTGAATTATGTGCTTTTTCTCACATCACATATTTCTGTGCTATAAAATAATGGCAAGCCATCCGAGCTAGCTAACACATTACACTGGGAATTCCATGGGTAGTGATATAACTGAGTCTGGTTTTCCAAAATCAAATCTTCCTTCTGCCCTTTTTTCTACACATATTCTCTGATGAATGCCATGCAACAGAAAACACAGCAAGACCATACCTTGCACAGCAGTAACGTATTTCAGTCCCATTTGAAATCAGTGGGATTAAGATCATTTAGCACTTTTGAGTTACTGGACACCTACATCTATAGTTCATTACCATGAATGGTACTAAAAGAGGCGCAGAGTATTTAGTACTTCGTGTTCCATTTCAAATAGAAATAAACAGTATTATCTGGCACTCTCACAGTTATGATAACATAGTATCTGCATCTGTGGTAAAATGAATACTTATTCCATATTTTATTTTACTCTTAAATCCAAAAGTTGAATGGCAAAGAAAAGGAAAAATATCTCAGATGTATTAAGAAAGCCATCTCATTACCATATGTATTTGATTTGTAAGATCCATATCCATTTTATACAAGATTATGAAAAAAATTAACACCTGTTTTCTTCTTATAGAAAGACATCATGAAGTAAGATCAAAACACCCTCAAGTACAACATCAAAATTGCATTACAGTCAAATAACTATAATGTAAACATGTATTTATTTTCTTTGTGATTTTTAATAGAATAAAATTTGCTTGCATTTATACAATAAATAAAATCAGCAGCTTTCCAAAAGTGCTTTCAGACTGTGAAGCTGCATCAAGAGTCTAGTATACATACCTTGGTGCTTCCTCCACAACTTTTTGGTTTCTCCTTTGAATGGAGCACTCTCTTTCATTCAACCACAAAGCATTACCATGTTTATCTGCCAAAACCTGAAACAATAGCACACTGATATTAACAAACAGATGTGTGCATGTGGCCTTTTGACATTATACTATTACATAGCATTCAGTTTAATTTAAAAATACTTTTTTTTTTCTCCAATCTAGAAATAAAGGTTGGAAAAAAATGCTAGTGTAGAAAGTTAATTGTATATGAAATACTAACTGAATGCTCCTTCAAATTCTGAACAGGGTTATTTTAAAGCCTCCATATAGAGTGTATATATAGCAAAAACCCACTCACTTCAAAATTTGTGAGAAGCTCCCAAAAGTTCAGACATCAGAAATAAAAATACTGAAATAAGATTCAAACTACATTTTCAAGCATTTTAGAATTGTGTTGCACAATGAAATGACTCAGAAGCATATTGTTAAGCAATATCTTGTGTCAATGAAGGAGAGAAAAATCTTAAAGGATGCAAATTTTGCACCTGAATTACACACAAGTTTTCAGAAACAATGGTTAACAGCCTTCTCAGTAGGCAAGCCACAGCACCTTGTCTTTAACAAAGAATAATCATAGAATCATAGAACCACTTTGGTTGGAAAATACCTTTGAGATCATCAAGTCCAACCGTTAACCTAACCCTGCCATCCCACCACTAAACCATGTCCCTAAGCACCTCATCTATCCTTCTTGTAAATACCTCCAGAGATGAGGACTCGACCACCTCCCTGGGCAGCCCATTCCAGAGCCTGACAACCCTTTCGGTAAAGAAGTTTTTCCTAATGTCTAGCCTAAACCTGCCCTGGCGCAGCTTCAAACCATTCCCCCTCGTCCTATCATCTG
>NW_009258767.1:389660-396356 GCF_000687185.1 Egretta garzetta | reverse complement strand
ATCCAGCCTGTCCAGGTCTCTCTGCAGAGCCCTCCTCCCCTCAAGCAGATCAACGCAACCACCCAGTTTGGTGTCATCTGCAAATTTACTGAGGGCACATTCAATCTCCTCATCCAGGTCATTGATAAAGATATTAAACAAGACTGGCCCTAGGACTGAGCCCTGGGGGACACCGCTTGTGACCAGCCACCACCTGGATTTAGCTCCATTCACCACGACTCTCTGGGCTCGGCCACCCAGCCAGTTTTTAACCCAGCAAAGAGTACATCCATCTAGGACATGAACTGCCAGCTTCTCCAGGAGAATGCTATAGAAGACTATGTCGAAGGCTTTGCTGCAGTCCAGGTATACAACATCCACAGCCTTTCCCTCATCTACCAGGCGGGTCACCTGGTCGTAGAAGGAAATCAGGTTGGTTAGGCAAGACCTGCCTTCCATGAACCCATGCTGACTGGGCCTGATCCCCTGATTGTCCTCCATGTGCCTGGTGAGCACACTCAAGATGAACTTCTCCATAATCTTCCCCGGTACTGAGGTCAGGCTGACTGGTCTGTAGTTCCCCGGATCCTCCTTCCGGCCCTTCTTGAAGATAGGTGTCACATTTGCCAACCTCCAGTCATCTGGGACCTCCCCTGTTATCCAGGACTGCTGATGATAGAGAGTGGCTTGGCCAGCTCCTCTGCCAGCTCCTTCAGCACTCTTGGGTGGATAATAAGTCTTCGGAAACTTTGCAATCTTTTATTAAGAATAAAATTTGCTACTTCCTCAATACTTTCACGGGAATTAAAGCTGTGGTTTCAAGGAATTTCTCAAAAATCAAGTGCCAACTACAGTTCTTGGCTGCAGCTTCAGTTCATGGAAGAGTCAAGCATCTAGATCCAACTACCTAAATTACACATTAGAAAAACCACGTTTGGCATAACAGAACTCTCAATTCATTCTGCAACTTCAAACTGGAAGGAAAAGTAAGAAAAGGAGCTCTATCCTGTTATGAAATCGACTGTATGGTGCAGCCATTTCCAATAGCGCGATACTGGATTTGAGGATCCAAGTAGACTTCTTCCAATCTTATGATGTTACACACTACTTATTCTTGGAACAATTTCTTTCATTGCAGACCACACCTGCTCCCTTTCTTCCTTAGAAAATTTTCCCTCTAGTCCATTTTTTTCCATATTCCTGCTCTGATCTGCGGGAACCCATGCCAATATTCATGCTTCATTCTTTAATAGTGCATTTCTACACTGAAAACAAACAAGATAAAATAAAGGAGACAATCTTCCTCAAACCGCGTGAACTCAACCATATCTACTCACATTTGTGACAATGAATCTGTATTATTTATTATTCCTTTTAGCACCACAGAGTGAGTATGGCACTAAGCAAGGCGAACGCCTGCATCTATGACACCAATGTTTGCTGATGAGTAAATAAACTGGGTAGATGCGACTGAAAACAAGGCACTGATTTCATGAAGACAGTGCTGTGCAGCATCAGACCCAGAGCACTCTGCACTCTTACAGGGTCAGACTTATCTTTTCCTCAGAAATTCTGTTGCACTCCCATAAATTTATGGAGCTTGCTAGGGGAAAAATCCCTTCCAAAGAGTTCTAGAACATCGATGACTTTGGGAGTTCCTAAACTATAGCTTGTCCCAGAACCCTCGTTCCCTGCCCAGGGGGAAGTTTAGCAGCAGCAGCATGAGGGTATTCCAGCCAACTGCTAGATTCTGTAACAGGTGACTCAGTACAATACCAAAAATCTCCAGCAGCGTCTAAAGCAACCTCCTGCCTGAGTTCTAACTCATCCAATCCAGAATTAAGCATCACTGAGCTCTACAGAAACTCAGTTGGGAGGACAAAAGTTTTTTTTTTTGTTGTTCTTTTTTTAACATTAAAACAGTACCTCTAGGGCATAGCATAGTGCTCAGATGGAAAATTGCTGTCCTGTAAGTAGAATGATTCCTTGTTGAGCACTTCTGCTTCATTGTTAGACAGCCTACAACTTTCCACAGAATTCAGCCTCACCAAAACAAACCAAACAAAAAGTCATGGAATATTTCAATAAAAATGAGTTCCTGTGCTTCTCTCTCTTCTCTCTCTCTCTGTATTTTCCTGAAGGGGATAATAAAATATTTTTCAAGCCAACTAATATTTTCTTTCACTTCAGGACATTTCTTGTATCCTACTTAATTTCTGCAGCCTGGATCCTAAAATAAATGTTTTTCCCTTATCAGTTAATATGGCTCAAAAGGAGACATGAATGAGCATTTACTATGAAAATGTAATTACAAATAGAATAAGCCAAACAACACCTAGTGTTAGACTTTTACTTTCATTTTGGGTCCACTGGTTTCATTATCAGAAACTTCTGAAGAAGATATTTACTTCATGAAACAATTGTATTTCAGAAGACATTTGTAAATGTTGAAATAATCACCTCTGAGCTGAGATGACGTGAGATTCCAGTACACACCTCACTAAAAATGCATGTCATAGCTACAGCTTTTTTTCTAAATATTCCTAAAAGAAAACATCCTATTTTGTGGGATTATATGATTATGACATTGGTAGATGCTATGTACATCTCTATGCCAAAATAATTAAATATAACATATCGCAACCTCTCCTACATGATTCAGCTGAATTCTATTTCCAGCTGTAGGATTGCTATTTAGCTAAGCAATAGTTACACATTCCATGTACTCTTACTTTAAACTCAGGTCCTTTATATCAGATATTTCAGGAGAATAAGACTTCAAATCAGTTCAAGCGTAAAGTCTATTTGGACTCCATTTTCCTGTTAATTGTTTCAGTTTTTTCTCATGTTTTACAAAGTGATTGTTTTATAGCTAGACACAGGAAACCCCTTATTTAACAATTTTAAGTACCAATGCTTTGGAGCTATATGAGAATGTTAAAAAAAGTTCTATTTAAAAGTTACTGCTAAATTAATAAATATTTGGCATCTGGTCTCAAATTGTTTGTATATTTAGCAGTTTGAAAATGAACCAAGGTCAACATCCTAAAGCTGATTAGAACATGAAGTTAAAATGATATGCTATGATATTGTTAAAAGGTACCATCAAAGTGTTTGTCTAGGAAAAACAACATTCATTGTACACTTATTATAAATAAAACTATAAATTATTAATGGCAAAGCTATTTTGTTTCATCTAGGTGAAATTATTCAACTGTTCTTAAAAACAGTACTGCCTAACTTTTTTGAGGTAACCTTTTTTAAACCTAAAGGAATCAAGACGATGTAAAATCCACCCCCAACTCCTGAAAGTATGGAGGAATCATTCTCATCTAACTTTAGTCATCAAAGAGTCAGGAAGAAGCTGCTGAAGCTCCCCAATCTGCAAGCACTGAAAGAAATAGATCTTTACGGTTTACTGATTTGCATTAAAAAAAAAAAAGAAACAAAAGACACAGGTAGCCAAAAACCACTAGCCATAGCAAGAGAATATAGGAAGAAGCTCTAGCAATCTGATATCTTTTGTGACCTAAGAATAATGCTGAAACTAAGCGTTCACTATATACCTTCCCGTGATCCTTCAAAAGAGAATAGGTTGGGGTTTAAATTTAAATTTTACAGACTGTTTCTTCATTTCATATATGCACTAAGTTAGCCTGTGCACAGGCAAGTTTTATATGGAAATTTAAAATAAATAAAAACATAGGAAGTATCAGATTTGAATGGGCACATATTTGGCAGAGGAAAAAATGTTAAATGTTTCTCTCTTACAAATCACTCCACACTATCAAATTTATTGTTGTTGGTTCGTTCAGTGATTGAGCTAATATCAAAACACTTCAGTGTAAAAGAAAACATGCCACAACTTAGAAAGAGTTTATATTTTGGGCAAAAATAAATGAAATTTCTGTTGAGGAAACTGACAGACTCCATATGGATTTCTTGTCAGGAAAGATTATTTCAAGGCTATTGACAAACCCAATTTAGTTGCCTACAATAAGATCAAATACACCATAAATTTTAAAATCATGATTTTGTTAAAGAGTCTGTCCAAAACAAACAAGCCTTGTTTTGCATTAGCACATCTGACTTAACAGTGGATCCAATAAACGATATAAATGGCCACAATCCAGAATTTAAGGAGAATACACCTGATTTTGAACCACAGACTGCCCCAAACAGGACACAAAACCTCCTGAGTTACCAGGGAGCATTAGATACTTCAGAACAGAATCCAAAATACTAACAAAACCACCTGTACTAGAGCTTGCAAGAATAATGTTAAGCACAGCAGTGCTTGAACTCCTACATCTGCTGCTGCGCTCAAGCACTGCAATTACTATCCAGAGTTGAAGCGGCAGCCCTCAGGACAGATGCCTACAATAATTTTTATTTTTTTTTTTTCAATGAACGGAGCATGATTCATTGTCTTCCTGCTAAAGAAAGGCTAGAGAATAAAAACAGGAAGGCTGTATTATGCATGATAGCCATGTAGTTTGAGCAATGGCTTAAGACACAGGAAAACACAAGACTCTAGGTCTTTTTTAGCGGACTGTTTGAAACGTTTCTGAACTTTGATTAGTTTAGAAGTTCAAATCTTACTAACTACAAAATAAATAACAACACAAACCTGGATTTCTATGTGACGAGGGTTATCAATGAACTTTTCTATCAGCAAGCGATCATCACCAAAACTTGAAGCAGCTTCTTGAGATGAAAATCTAAAACCTTCCCTTTAATGAAAACAAAGAGAATAATCTACATTTTAAAAGTTAAGTCAGGTTCTGAAGTCTACAAAGAGAAGGAACACTTATTCATTCCAGTCATCTGGCAGTTTTCATCAATCAACACCCACATCCAAAAACCAAGTTTCATCATCTGCATTTAATTCTTTAATGAGCATCCCTTTTTTCTTTCTTTTCTTACCAAACAAAAAAAAATTACATTTTCAAAGCACAGAGAATTTCAGAGTGTTTAAAAAGTCTGGACATTTCCAACAATTATTTGTATGAATTTTCTTTGTTGGCATTTTCTTCTTCAAAAGTAGTAAAGTAATCAAATTTTAAAAACCATTAATTACAAGGTACTTGTTACACAGAAGTAAAGGTGAAGCTCACCATTATTTAAGGTACACAGCCCTCTTAATACTCAAGAATAGCAGAGGTTAGTTGCACATTAATTAGATGAAAGAACTGCAGATATAATATTGCAGACCTTGTAAATTCAATCACTGAACACACAACCTGAAGATGCAATACTTCCCTTTATAGAGCATACCAGCTGTACTACTAGTTTTTCCCTGCTTTAAAGTATAATTGTGTTAGACCATGCATTCCAAATATTTCCATTTTCTCTTTTCTGTATGTAATTACTCAAACAAATAAAGACTGTAAGATACCATATTTATTGACTTTATTTTCCATAGCAGAAAGATTACTCGTATGGGGCATAACTGCTGACAAACAACTTCATGTACAGCTTTCTCAGGGTGAAATGTACCATAATGCAGGGACCCAAAGGCTCCACAGAAGTTTTCTACAGGCTTAGTAGTCCTGTTTATGTTGATACATATGGTAAGTTTGGGGTAAATTTCTGTGAGGTTGACTACTGAAATGCAGCAGCCCTGATATTTGTGCCCAAATAAGAAATACAGCACAAGCAAGTTGACGTTTCCACACTTTCCATCTCTTGAATCTAGTTCAATTCCATAAACAAAACCTGGTCAATAGAACCGTGAGATAAGTAAATCTACAGCATAGATACATGTATGTTTAAAGGTATTTCACCACCTTCTTTCGAGATTGTGGAATAACATATGCTACAATTTTGAGAGATTATATTCAATGTACAATCTTTCCTAAATTCATATTTAAGTTCAATATATTGTATTATTTTAAAAAAAGAGAAAAAGGAACATCAAAATTTGTGATTCTGTACACTACCTGGTCTGTCCAAAAAATGAGGTAGCAAACAGCCATACACAGTGTTTGAGCTTACTGAAACAGATCTGCAGCTATTTCAACTCCTATATCAAAGGCTTTGTTTCCTTTTGTAAACATTTTGTCAGACAGTGTTATGCACAATTGACTATTTTTCCTTCATTGAAGTATGTGCTAATTAGAAATCTAAACTGCAATACTTGTTAAAAAAAAAAGTCAGGTGCCTAATTATCTAATCCATACATCTGTAAATCTTTTTAAATTATGTATAACAGGAATGACTATCTCAGTCAGGTATTCTGACCTTGTTTGTATCTTACAAATCTGTGCAGTCGTGTTTGTTCAGTGATAAAAATTACCATAAACACACTTCACCTTCCTTAAGAAAATCATACTAACCAAATGGAGATAGGCCTGAGTCTCTTTATGAATATTTAAAAAAAAAAAAAAAAACACAAAACACACGACACTGTTTAGGCTAGAAGAGAATTTGTATTTGAAGCATTATCCTTTCACCAAGCAACAGCCCTACAGAGCCTCACTGCAAGGAATCACAGAATCACAGAATCGCAAGGGTTGGAAGGGACCTCGGGAGATCATCCAGTCTAACCCCCCTGCTAAAGCAGGCTCTCCTAAAGCATTCTACACAGGACTTTGTCCAGGCGGGCTTTGAATATCTCCAGAGAAGGAGACTCCACAACCTCCCTGGGCAGCCTGTTCCAGTGCTCTGCCACCCTTAGAGTAAAGAAGTTTTTCCTCATATTCAACTGAAACCTCT
>NW_009258767.1:339669-387944 GCF_000687185.1 Egretta garzetta | reverse complement strand
GCGGGTGCATTCCATCGGGGCCCATGGACTTGTGGGTGTCCAGCTTCCTTAAAAGATCCCTAACCTGACCCACATCGACAGAGGGAAGGTTGTCCTTTCTCCAAGCTTGCTCGCTTACCTGCCAGGACTGGGGAGCCTGAGGGCCAGCCTCGACAGTGAAGACTGAAGCAAAGAAGGCATTCAGTAGCTCCGCCTTCTCTGTATCTTCTGTCACCAGGGCACCCATTTCATTCAGCAGCGGTCCCACATTACCCCTGGTCTTACGTTTACTGCTGACATAAGGAAGACACTACCCACACAGCACAACTGTACTAACAGGTGCAGCCCAGTCCAAAACTTCCCTGCCCATGCCAACCACAGAAGGGAAGTGCAGGGGAACTGAGACAGGGAAACCCAAGCTTATTGCCCCTGTCTGGGCCCAGGTACAGTTTACCATACAAGCAACATGCTGTCTGCAGCCTAAATCCAGCCCTGGTATTTGACAAGACACAATCATTGAGGCTGATGTGCTTCACCTATACAAAGACTATCACTAATACCTCTATTCTATGACTCAAAGAAAGAGGCACCCTGGTCAGATGATTCCTGAGCAGGGATTCTTCACGGACTCACACTCAATCACTAACATGGCCAACTTCACAGTCTTCCAGTGCCAGCCACCTGCGCTAGACCAAGGGGCAGGGAGGACGGACTGTCCATTAGACAGTATTGGGCACCCCGTGCTTACAGGGACACCAGCTGAGTCAGGACAGCAAATAGCAGCAGCTAAGAGGAGCTTTGGCAGGACACATTTTTGGTAGTTTCTCATTAGGAGGAGTTGGTGGTAAAGGTAGTTTTGACAGCAGGGTGTGGAGGGGGGGTTGGCATTTTGGTTGCAAGTTATTTATTCAGACAAGATCTTCTGTTGAGTTAAGATTCTTCTTCGGTTCTCGGTAACTTCTAGTAGGAGCTTTTTGGGTTGGTTTTTTTTCTATATGCAGATTTGCTGCTTTCAGGTGCTTCCATTAGCTTCTGCTAGCTGTTTCTCAACTCATAGATTGATAGACTGGTTCACCATGAAACGGGGCCCATAGCTGCCTGCTGCAAGGATGACTCATGCCCCAGGTCAGCCACCTGGAGATACACACTGCCACGGAGCCAGTAAGCTGGAACACTGCTAACAGTACGGCCCAACGCAGTACACACAGTGACTCCACAGCCCCAGCTGCAGGAGTACCCATCATGCATCAGATGCCTTCACCCAAGTTGGGCTTGGTGCAGAGGGGCTGAAAGGCCAGCACAGCCCATGCCTAAGGCAGGCAGGGAACACCACTGCCTCTCCTCAGGGGCAGGGTGGGTCACACTGGTGGGAGCTGCATGCTAATCAAAGCCTGGAGGCATCAATGGAAAAATAAGATAAAAATCAAGAGGTCCACCTCAAGCAGCTGTATATAAATGCATGTGGCCAAGGAAACAAACAGGAGTGGGAACCTGCGTGAAGACACAGAACTTCAGTGTCCTTAGAATAGCTGACATGGTAGGACAAGTCACACAACTGCAGTGCTGCAATGAATGACTACCCAATCTTCAAGGCAGGCAGTAGGATAGGCTTGCCGTTTTCATGAAAGGGCAAGTCAAATATATGGATCTCTTCTTGGGAAAGGGCAAGACAGTGAGAGCTGGAAGGTCTGGATCAAGGAAGAGGACAGTAAGTGCAAATTTGTAACAGTTCACCTGGCTCAAGCTGACAAATTCTTCTTTAAGCAACTCAAAGTCTCAGACTTTGAGTGTTTGTGTGGTTTTGTTTTGGGGTTTTTGGGCCATGGGTTGTTTGCAGAGGGAAGGGTGGGTTTTGGTTTGTTAGTGGTTGGGGGGGAAGTGTCTGCTGTTGTTTTTTTTTTTTAAACAGGAAGCTAACCTCCCTGACATCTGTTGGAAAATCAACACAGAAGACAAGTTTCTGATAGATGTTGGGGACTTGTCAGGACAGAGATTAGATGGGCTGAAGAAGAATTACCAGTAGCAGAAGAGGATGGAATCAAGGATCTCTTGAGAAATCAACCCATACAAGTCAGTAAGACTAGATGGAATGCTAAGAGACGTAGCATATGTCATTGTGAGACTCCCCTGTAATCTTTGAAAAGCTTTGGAGGTCAGGAGATTCCTGATGACTAGAGGAAAACAAACATTGTTTTGAGACAATCAAAATCTTTGAGAATGTATGAAAGACTCAGGAGAACTACAAGCTGGTTAGCCTCACTTCAATTCTGGGGAAGAGTCATTAAGCAAGATCTCCCAAAAGCTGTTTCTAGACACATGAGAAAGTGACTGAGAACAAACTGAATTTACCAATAGTCTCATGCTTAACCAATCTGCTTGCCTTTTATTACTACACCTATGAATTATAGGACAACAGTAGATATCATCTCCCTCAACTTTAGCAAGACCTTAATGGCCTCCCGCAGCATCATTGTTTCCAAGGTAGAATATTCTAGTCTATGTAAGAGCACAACTAGATGGGTGCATAACTGGCTAGATCGTTGGGCTCAAACCAACACTGGCTCATCCTCCACCTGAAATCCAATACAAGGGCATTTCCCCAGGAATCTATTAGTATATTACTCTGGAACCAGTTTAACCTCTTTATCATTGACCTGGAATGTACCACCACCAGTCTGTGGACCATGCTAAAATGGGGTCATCGATATACTCAAAGGCAAGGCTGCATTTCAGAGAGACCTAAACAGTCTGTAGGAACAGGCTCACAAGCATCTTATGAATTTCCATGAGAACAAATGCAGAGTCCCATACGTAGCACAGACTAACCCGCCCCTGCATCAGTACAGGCTGTGGAACTAACTGGCTGCTTAAGATGACTTGGAGGTCCTAGTGGGTAACAGGCTGTGATGCAAGTGAGCAGTGCACCCTGTCAGTAATGAAGGCTAACTGAATAGCAGACTGTACCAACAGCAGCATAGCCAGTAGATCCAACAGCAGCAGTTATTCCCCTTTACTCAGCACCTCGTAGACCACATTTGAAATACTGCATCCAGTTTTGGACTCCTAGTACTCAAAGATGTTGATAAGCTCAAGTGGGATGGTCAGAGCATACCCAGGACCAGCACAGTCAACCAGGCTTGTTGAACCCAAAAGACAACAAGGATTTAGTGGACATCTAACAGCAGCCTTCCCATACTTAAAGAGGAGTTTACTTAAGATAATGAAGCCAATCTCTATTGCAGTGCATAGCAGAAAAACAGGACAGCGGTCAAACTGAGTAGGGGATTTCCAACTGGATGTAAGGAAAAAAAATGGCTAGAAAGAACTAAAACACTGGGCAGGCTATTTAGAGAGGCTGTGAAATCTCAATCCTTGGAGGTTTGCAAGACCCAACTGGGCAAAGCTCTAAGAAATCAGCTTCAAATTCACTGCTGATCCTATTCTGAGCATGAAGCTGGATGACATGATGTCCTTAGGTCCCTTCAGACATGCATGATTCTTTAAGGGGAAGAACAAGATATCTTTAAAGGTTCCTCTCTCTCTCTACAGTAAATTTATCCACATGAAAGTAGAAGTTATACAAAAGCATTTTTTGACCTTGCCACAAGTTTTCTTGTGGTTGTCTGAAGTGATATAGCCTGTGCCAACTTTCTGCCTCCAGCTCAGAGATCAGCATTGCTGCTTTAAGTAAAACAACCACTTTCTTTGGAGGCAGCCATGCACTAATAAAAGACCGCGGTCATTATGTAATATTTCAGTTTCCAATATCAGGAAACGCTAAAAGAAAATGGTCTTTTCTTGTCAAGACCAGAATTAGAAAGGCCATTTAGTTAAAAACGGATGTTTGATGACCAATAGTACAGTAGAATCTCTCCAAAACCATGACTGGTAAGTTAAGTAACCAATAAATACTCAAATGTTGTTTGATTTTACACATAAAACCAAAATCCATTGCTTCAGCTTGACTCCAAATTTTAAAGAACTAAAATGACCTAGTCACAGCATTTTACATATCTTTACACATGTAGCTGGCACAGAAACCTATGTTTAAAAAAAAACCAGTTTTTAGGGAACACTGTTCTTCATTCATCCAACTGACTTCCCTTACCTGAACACTTCTACAGCACATACCTGTGCAGGACAGACCAATGATGCCAAACCCCTAACACCCCAATTTTTGCAGGGCAGAGCATTCTGCCAGGTGAAATGCAGTGCTTTGGGAAGGTAGTAAGACTCAATGTACAGGCTTGTGATAGAGAATGCTGTTCATTTTTTTAAAGCATTGTCCTCTCATACTGCACACTTCAGATTTCCTTTGCCTCAGAACTATTTGTTACATATTTACACTTTATCTTCTTCCAGTTCCAGTACTCATTCCTTCAGAGCTATTGGAACATAACAACATCAGGAAAAAAAATTCAACAGATGTTTCTGAAGGAAGGTGGGAAGCTGCAGAAATTTATTGCAGACTACGAAAACAAATTTGCTAGTAGTTCTCCCACGTATCCTGTTGTACCATCCCAATGAAGAGCAACAATTGTGGAACAGTGGAAGTAAACACAGCATGGTACCACAGGACCACAGAAGAGAAACTATAAGGGCTTCTTGGAATTTGAGAGCAGATGTTTGACTGAAGTTCATGAAATTGGTGTAAGAACCAAGAACAAATTTAAGTAACAGGACAATTTATCTTTTCCTGTTATTGTAAGTTAAAAGGCAAAATCCTTCATCTCTCTAAATATCTGTTGCTGGAAGCTGCCTTGGTGAAAGCTTTCAAAATAGATACCCACTAAGCACACAAGATTTCAGTATCTAGGAAAAGTTACAGAAGTTGATACAATTGGGAGGGTGGAAGGGGCAGGGAGTAGAACTAGCACAAAGCTCCCAAGTTCTCAAGACGAAAATGTCAGAAGGAAATTCAGTACAGGTTTCCAACTTAGAGGTTATCATGTTTGCAGCTGAAACTACTAACTAGAAAAACTAATTTCTATCTGCAAATCCATGGAGTTTAAAACAGGGACCAGTAGTTCCTGTATGATGACCTCTGATAGTGAGCCTACAAGCCAGTAATTATCTTTGTGTGCAAAGATCCATCTCCATCTCTGCTAGAAAATTTAAATCTCTTCTTTGGAGAAGACAGGGTTCTCAAGTGAATTCCTTTTCAGAGCTGCCAGCAGACCACTTGAAGCCATGAAGCCTAAAGACTTAGTTACAGCTACAACTGTTACAAGCAGACTGAAAGCAAGAGAGCCTTCAGTTTCTCAACAATCGAAGAAGGAACGATACAGAAAATTTCTAGGTATTCAGACACCTACCCTAGTCATGTTTTGTTGTATTTCACAATGAACTTCATGTTACCTATATTTAGAAAGCACTTTAAGATCAGGTTCTCTTGGACACAAGCACAGAGGCTTTTCACATGCAAGACCACAGCTGGGATGCTCAGCTACACTAAGAAAGAAGTACTTTTAGATTCATAGAGCAGCAGAACCTTCTCAGGCTGTGAAGAACCTACAAACCTGAATTCAATGTAGACTGCTCTTCAGAAATCTGCACTTCATTTCCAGTATTATTTTAAGTGGGTATCTATTATGTGAAGAAAGGGCATCCTAAGTTCAACTTACCCAAACCAAGACAACTGACTAGGGGTTACATTAGAGTGAAGATAGGGTTATTTTAATTTCAGATGTGGCTTAGTGGCTTGAACTGAACTCTAAATTCCAAACTAGAATTTGACTGGAATTTGGAAAAAAGCAATAGAAGTGAGAGTTAGAAGGGATTCATATCTGAAGAAATACAACAGCAGCCCTAACCAGATAAAGAGGCAGGGGTCAACATCGCAGCCGTCCACAGTCACACACGCATCAAGAGCTCTTTCAAGGTGCTGTGGTTTAACCCGGCAGGCAGCTAAACACCACACAGCCATCTGCTCACGCCCACCGTCCCACAGTGGGATGGGGGAAAGAACAGAAAAAAAAAAAAAAAGAAAATTTGTAGGTTCAGATAAAGACAGTTTAACAGGACAGAAAAGGAAGGGGGAAAAAAAAAAAAAGGAATAAAGGGAATAACAAAACAACAATAAAACAATATAGAAAGTAAGTGATGCACAACTCACCACTCACTGACTGATGCCCAGGCAGTCCCTGAGCAGTGACCGCCAGCCCCTGGCCAACTTCCCCCAGTTTATATGCTGAGCATGACATCATATGGTATGGAATATCCCTTTGGCCAGCTGGGGTCAGCTGTCCTGGCTGTGCCCCCTCCCAGCTTCTCGCTGGCAGGGCATGGGAAGCTGAAAAGTCCTTGACTAGTATAAACACCACTTAGCAACAACTAAAACACCAGTGTGCTATCAACATTATCCTCATCCTAAATCCAAACCACAGCACTATGCCAGCTACTAGAAAGAAAATTAACCCTATCCCAGCTGAAAGCAGGATGCAAGGAAAAAAAAATAATTCTGACAGTGGTAAAACTATTCTAGTATTTCTAGTTAGAAATACTACCTGAAAGTTACAGAAATCTTAGCTATAGCTGGATTACTATCATAATTTTTAGTCAATCTAACAAAATTTTCATCATTTGGCATATTTGAAAGATGTGAAGGATGAAGCACCAGTAAGTTACCACAGAGACTAATTTTGTAATAGCAGCAATTAAGTCTTTCAGATGGGTATTTTCCATTTCCAGTGGCTATTTCCATGTCAAACCTCACAATACATTTAAGCCTTCTTTTAATATTATGCATAGCCAGTTGAGATAAGAAAAATTTTCAACCATCCTGAAAATCCAAAAGTATGTTTCAAACAAAATTAGTTTCAATAAGGCTTTTTTTCGAATAGCATTTGGAATTAATCCCACATTACAAAGCCAAAGCAAGTTTACAAATCAAAATACTATTAACAGTTCTTCACACTTGTACTGCATCTATGAACCCTGAAATGCAAAAGGCCATTCAGATACTGGGTTCTCAGAGTCTACCAAAAGCTGAAAATTAGTTTATTTTTAGGATAACATTGATTTGGATGCAGCAAGACAATACATGAGGTCAACAACTTTTCATGCGATACTAAAACTATCAGATACGTTCTTTTGTCAATAACAAGTTGAAACACCTTCAAAACATTCAATCAGATGTTCTTCTTCAGACACATAAAAAGGAACAACCTCAGTTCTGTAACACAATGGACACGTACAACATATCTTTTACAACCTCATAGATATTTCTTCAAGACAGACTATAAGAGAAACCTAAATGGCTCTACTACATATGCAAATGCAGAGTAAATCTGTTTCTATCTTCAGTTCTCTTAATCTCATTTATCTTTCTGCAACAAGTATTTTGCCAATTTAATTTTGCCTTCATTGCTGCCTATCTGTAAGTGTTAAAACAAGCATTTCTGCTTGATATGGGATCAGTAACCAGTGTTGATCTGTTACTCAATCTAGGCGCTTTCTCACAGCATTTTTTATATATTACTCTATAAAATTACACTGTAAAGACAAGGCTTAGCATAACTAACCAAAAGGATTATTATAAGGCACCACTGGCCCATAATAAGCAGCTGAATTGTATTTCAAAGGCCTTCCACAAATAAGGCAAGCATCTCAAACTAACATCGCTAAATATCACTGGGTCAAAGTAGTACCACTAAATTAATTTTGTATGCAAATGTACAAAAAAGAATATCCCTAGCTGGCTTCTGTTGATACCAATCAGCTCTATCAGGCGACTTTCTGAACAATAACTACACTTTTCTCCAAAACAAATTAGCAACCATGATTTTAAATCCAGTTTTCCATTTTTAAACAGTTACTTTAAATCGAGCTCCTTTGCTCCTTTCTGAGCAGAACAAGAAATGAATGCCTTCCTTTCAAGTCCAACAGATGCAATTGCTGCCTGAACAAGATCAAGGCAGTAATTTTGGATTCTAAAGCAGTGGGAACAAAGCATCCTTGTGAGAAAGCAGGTTATTCTAGATCTTCGTTCTAATGCACAAAACCTCATTTTCCTATTTAGATTTGAATATAAATGGGCTAGCAAGGTACAAAAAAAAAGCCCCATGTTTTCTTTAAATCTAAAGTTTAACTGCTAGCCATTCATTGTTCTTTTTTCCACTTTTAGGTTTTGTCAAACAAAAATTTAATAGGGAACACAAAAATATGACAGAGAAATCTTGCAGGTGACTAAATTAAACTAACAAAAATGTGAGTTGTACTTTGAGTTGATTCCGGCATATGTGCCACTCTCCATGTGGAAAGGAAAACATTTAGAAGGTTGTCTAATTTTGGATCAAATAGGCTTTTTGTTACAAGTCTTTGAAAAACCCTAAAACACATTTTTCTTTAACAACAGTGGCACATGGGGTTGAAACCAGGCTCCTCACTGCCAGAATATCAGCAGAGAATGGATTGTAAAACTTCCCCAGTCAGTAACAAAGCATCTTGAAGTGTTCAGGATTCAGACGACCATTAAGTGACATGAAAACATCTGTGTTTAAACAAACATTGTCTCAAACAGGCAAAAGCACAATAGTTTGCTAAGACAAGTATTTTAAACACAGAAGTATGCAATTTATTAGAGCACATTCTGAAAACATTGTATGTGTTTCCACACATGAATAATTAGTCTCATCAACTTTAATAGAACTAATGGCATGCATCAATGTTTGAGAATCAGGGCCAATAAGTATTCTACCTAACACACAATTAATACATCAGCATTCTGAAAGGCATACAGCAAAATGTTATTTACAGTCTACATTTACAGTCTATCATTGGACTAAAGACAATTCTAAGTGTTGGGCTTTTACTCAGATTAATGGACCATGTTTTGTAAGGTTTATGCAAAAATTAAATAGACACATGCAAACTCCTAAAGCACACCACTCACTATATGAAAGGGAGAAAACCAAATAATATCCAATTTCTCTGTTTAACATTTCATATCTGCTCAACTGTCAGCTCACAGTGGTTTAATGCGACTTTGGTAACTGCAGCATTCATCAAGGCAAGCTTTTGGACAGCATCTCACCTGGTCTCTTCATCATCCCAAGCGATTCTCATGCCTTTCCCACCACCACCTGCTGAGGCCTTGATCATGACAGGGTAGCCTAACAGCGGGGAACAATTAGACAGAAGTTCAAACTTTGTTCAGTTGGTCAGAGGAACATGACAACTGACCACATGTCCAATAATGCCAGTAGACAATAACTTCGTTTATTAAAACACTTTGTTTGGAGGGAGAGGAGAGGAGAGATTTTTCTTTTCAAAATTTAGCTGTCAGTGCAGTGATTTCTGAAGCCAAGAAAGGTTGTCTTCTCCATTTCATTTATACCAAAAAAAAGCACTGAATGAATTATTCCCAAGTAACAAAGTGATTTATGAATAAAGGCATTTGACCTTTTTAAGCTCACATTTCTTTAGGAACAAAATTTTGTTCCTTTGTTACTGCTGAAATAAGCTACAGCTGTAATAACTTTTTTTTTTTTGAAATTACTAGCAAAAATAAGCAGGAGATCTTAATAAATTATTAGTCAAGAGATTCGGTAATCAAACGTATCTTATCAACACTTCTGGTGCCGTATAATTTAAATAACAGAATACCTCAAAAGAGCTGTGCTGCTCAGATATTATATAATAATCTGGATTTTTTAACCATAAAAAAGGATTTTCCCAAAACTGACAAGTAGTAAGAAAAAACAAGCAGCATAAATCTAACAGCATTGTGCATTACTGGTAATATCTTGCTCTCAGAACAAGATACCTTAGTATGGGTATGAGTCAGGACCTTAGTTTTCTGAAAGCTAGAAAAGTACAGTAACAAAGTATGCAGTTTAAAAGCAGATTTAGTAATGACTGTTTATCTTGTAGTACAATATTTCAATTCAAAGCAATTTCCTAAAACAATTTCTTATTCATATTTGTGAACTTCACCTTTCTCCTACATGAATGTACAGAAATTTGAAAACTAAGGATCTAATTAGAAAGTTTTTGACATTTCTAGGATAGCAGAAAAATCTTCAAGCCTTTGGTCTCCAGTATGTTTAATGAAAAATTATAACATTAAACCCTATTATCAGACCAGCAGATATTGTCCGGCAAGAAGAGTCCATCAGTCCTTGCAAACTGAAGATAAATCCTGTAAAAGGCTTTGATCTAGGGACGGAAAGGGACATTTGAATATGACTCCAAACAGAAATGGTCAAGTCAGTATCATATGTGTAACTAATGTTTACAGTTTCTTTCTGGAATGTAGATCTACTCCTGCTCTGTCAGGTGACAGTGATACAGTATGCCTACCTTCTCCCCAAAGTCATTTGACTGAAATGAGGTTCAGGAGAAGATAATCAAAAACAGCCAAGATCTGGAAAACCTTTTGCTTAAAAAGACTGAAGTGGACACACAAAAAAGGGACATGATACAAGCATAAGAAACAGAGTTGCATTGATTGGAAGGCAGGAAAGCAGCAACAGTACAAGAGAACGTTAAATTACCAAAGAAACAACAAAGATCAATGAAATAGTTTCCAACATAACACGTTATTAGACCGTGGAACCCCATGCTACAGAGCATTCACGTGGCTGAAAGCTGCAGAGAGGCAACAGATAAAAGCATCTGCAAAGCACAAAACAAGTTCCTATAAGCAGGGATGACCCAAAGGCTACAAATCTTCATGCTTTAGAGTCTAAAGTAATCTCTAGTTTCTAGGTATAAGTGTAAGATCAAGCCATGCAAATAAGCTTGAGTGTCTCTTATGTTTTCCTGTGAAATATCTGCTGCTGCCCACAGAGGGGTACAGGATAAGTCAGAGTAATAATGGATTCAATCCAGAACTGTACTGAGTATTTTCAAGGCTTCTACAATCCCAGAAATAAAAGGGTATGTGCAAAAACTCTAGATTGCATGCAGCAAACAGCGAAGTCCAACTCATTTTCATGAAAGGCAGTATACGCAATATCTACATAAGGACAATTAATCTATGCTGTAGCTGGTTTTACAGATCCCTGGCAACTGCCAGGCTCCTAGACACATCACTGGCTACCTTGAAATAAAGCAAAAAGCATATCTTGTGTGATTTTCATGCCAGAAATGAGATTTAACCAGGTAACATTAGCTAACTTACACCTCTGGCAACACTATCACCAGCTGGAGACTCTCTCCAACTCAAGAGGCTGCAAGTCTGAAATTCTGAAATCAGCATTGTTGGAAGTCTTATTATGGCAAACTCACTATAGCAATTTCCATCACCTAATCTATCTTATTCAGTGTTGCATGTACTTGAAAAAATCATCATCAATTATGCTAACAATTCCAGTCCAACAGTATCAGTCTTCTGAATGGCTTGCTGATTTTAATTCTGTAAATAGAGTCTAATCCTAATTTACTGTTCTTTCGTTTCAACAGCAAAACAGGCATGCTGGCAGTGAGCCTTGGTGACTCTTTATATGCTAAAGAATATAAAAGTTCCTATATCACAACTCACATGATTGAATTATCAGACAGGATACATTGGTTACTGGTATCACTCACCAAGCCTAGAAACACTTTGCTTCTCCACACACATACCTTTTATGTATACTGATTGCATATTGACCACCCTTGTATGCAAGGCAGTTAAAGATTCCAGAAAGCCACAATATAGTTAAAAATAAAAATTAAGAAAAAGTATGGCTTGTTTTGAAGAGATACATACAGCTTTTTACGTTGAGAAGGAAAAATTCTTTGTAACTAACCTCTACAAGTTAGGATGACAATTAGCCAGTCCTCTGAAAATAAGGGGACTTGAACTTTTGCTCAAATATGCCTTTACACACTACTTGCTCTCTGGGGCACTGAACTAAGCTAAACAGCAGTTCTTTGGCCAATACCAAAGACTGATGTGTGCTAAGACAAGGAAGGCTTTGTACAATCTAAGTTTTGCATGCATATTGCGTACAGGATGCTGGGATCAGGATGTGTTAATTATCATCATTCTCTTAAACACTTCTGCACTACTCAGCAGCAATCAAAACTGCTGAAGTATGCTCACATAGAATCGCTTAGGTTGGAAAAGACCTTTAAGATCCTCAATTCCAACTGTTAACCTAACCCTGCCATTCCACCACTGAACCATGTCCCCAGGTACTACATTTACCCGTCTTTTAAATACCTCCAGGGATGGGGACTCGACCACTTTCCTGGGCAGCCCGTTCTAGTGCTTGACAACCCTTTCGGTGATGAAATTTTCCCTAATGTCCAACCTAAACCTCCCCTGATGCAACTGGAGGCCATTTCCCCTCATCCTATCGCCCGTTACCTGGGAGAAGAGACCAACACCCACCTCACTAAAACCTCCTTTTAGGCAGTTGTAGAGGGTGATCAGGTCTCCCCTCAGCCTCCTCTTCTCCAGACTAAATAACCCCAGTTCCCTCAGCCGCTCCTCATAAGACTTGTGCTCTAGACCCCTCACCAGCTTCGTTGCCCTTCTCTGGACACACTCCAGTACCTCAACGTCTTTCTTGTAGCTGGGTACCCCGAGAACAACTAGGCTTACCATTAAAGACTGCAGCAAAGAAGGCAATAAGTACCTCAGCCTTTTCCTCATCCTTTGTCACTATGTTATCCCCATATCAAATAAAGGATGGAGATTCTCCTTAACCCTCCTTTTTTGCTAATGTATTTATAGAAACATTTTTAATTATCTTTTACAGCAGTAGCCAGATTAAGTTCTAGTTGGGCTTTGGCACTTCCAATTTTCTCCCTGCACAACCTCACAACATCCTTGCAGTTCTCATGAGTTGCTGCCCCTTCTTGCAAAGTTCATAAACTCTCTTATTTCCTGAGCTCCAGCCAAAGCTCTCTGTTCAGCCAGGCCGGCCTTCTTCCCCTCTGGCTCGCCTTTTAGCACATGGGGATGGCCTGCTCCTGTGCCTTTAAGATTTCCTTCTTGAAGAGAATCCAGTGTTCTTGGGCTCCTTTGCCCTTCAGGACTGCCTCCCAAGGGACCCTGTCAACCGGACTCCTAAACAGACCAAAGTCTACCCTCCGGAAGTCCAAGGTAGCAATTCTGCTGGCCC
This sequence comes from Egretta garzetta, assembly GCF_000687185.1. Lineage (NCBI taxonomy): Eukaryota > Metazoa > Chordata > Aves > Pelecaniformes > Ardeidae > Egretta > Egretta garzetta. The sequence continues at coordinate 374,907 of NW_009258767.1, read as the reverse complement.
CCCTCCTTACTTCTCCAAGAATTGAAAACTCTTGCATTTCACAATTGCTGTGCCCAAGACAGCCTCCAACCATCACCCAGCAGTCCTTCTCTGTTCACAAACAACAGGTCCAGCAGGGCACCTCCCCTGGCTGGCTCACTCACCAGCTATATCAAAAAGTTACCTTCCACACACTCCAGGAACTTCCTAGACTATTTCCTCTCTGCTGTGTTGTATTTCCAGCAGACATCTGGTAAGTTGAAGTCCTCCATGAAAACAAGGGCTTGTGATTGTGAGACTTCTCCCAGCCACTTATACAATATTTCATCTGCCTCTTCATCCTGGTTGGGTGGTCTGTAACAGACTCCCACCACGATATCTGCCTTGTTGGCCATTCCCCTGATTCTTACCCATAAACACTCAACCCTATTTATACCATCACGAAGCTCTAGACAATCAAAACATTCCCTAACATACAGGGCTACCCCACCACCCCTCCTTCCTTGCCTATCCCTTCTGAAGAGTTTATAGCCCTCCATTGCAGCACTCCAGTTGTGCGAGTCATCCCACCATGTTTACATGATGCCAACTGTGTCATAGTTTTCCTGCTGCACAATAGCTTCTAATTCCTCCTGTTTATTGCCCATGCTGCATGCACTGGTGTAGATGCACTTCAGTTGGGCTATTGATCCCGCCAGCTTTTTGGGGAAGAGAAGCCCTAATTCCTATATGGCCATTCTCAAGCACTTCCATGGCTTCTAACACATCCATAACCCTTGTGTCTTTGCTGCCACATGGATCTCCATCCCCTGCCTCCACTGAGATGGCAGACTGAAAGACCTTGCTAGCACAGCATCCCTCAAACATTGGTTTGCTTACCTCTAGCAAGCCTGATTTTCTCCCCTTCCCCCTTCAAACCTAGTTTAAAGCTCTTTCAAAGAGCTTGGATGGGTTGCATTAGTTTGGGGAAAGGAGAGGCATGCAAACAATTTCTAATAGTATTTATAAGGATACACGCCAACAACAATGAAGAGTCTCACAAAGCAGGCACGTTTTTGAGTAGGTGTTAGCTTTTCAACCATTCCCTCAAACTAGATGCCAATTTATTACATGGGATTAAAATTGCATGTAAGAATAAAAGCTACTCTTGTTCCATAGTTTTACATTCTCATGACACATCTGAAGGATGAATCTAGAAAGATCATAGAAAGCAGAAGCTAAAAAGCTGCCAAGTTTGAAGATCATCAGGCAAACTTTTGCTGCTAAATAGGTACTATTAGGTTAGGATTCCTTTGTTTCCAGGGTGGTTATTTTTCTGAGAATCTGAATGGTAAAAGGAACAAACGAACTTCTGGTGTCCCACAGCTGTTAGTTCCCACCCTTTGCCACTGTTGTTTTAGATGTTATTCATCGATTTTTATAAAGTTGCAAGTACCACAGAATGCATTGTGCAGTATCAGTTTGACCAATATTGCATGTGGCAACACCAGATTCTTTTCAATATCCGTTATTGAAAAGCTACTACTAACTAAGCCCATGTCAAATGAAACATGACAAAACCATGTTTTTTACTTCTTCAGTTCTGTATAGACTTTCATTTAGTTTAACTGCCTGCACTTCATAGTTGTTCAATTCTTCCACACAACCTGAAGAGTAACACCTTCTGGAGTTTCATCAATGCTTCAGAAATCAAGAGGCCAGCGGTTCTTAATGCACGACTTACAGAGAGATTTAGAAGTAGCATAGGAAGAGAGCCAATGTGATTAAGCACTACAGAAAGGATCACAAGAGAAGAACAGCCCACACAGACAAACAGAGAGGAGAGACTCCAGAAAAGAGCCCATACATTTATTTGTGCCTGAACCTCTTCCAATTCCTGACTGAGCCCAATACCTCTGTCACATTCTCTCTTAACAACTTGGGAAAGCATATCTCAAATGAGGAGCAAAAGGTAGGTTTTACTCCCATACTTACAAAATTTGTATCCATAAATAGTCACTGAAACAGGTAAAGGCAGTGTCTCAACCCTGAAGTGCCATGCTCTACTGCTACTGAATCTTTGGTCAAAAAATAGCAGGGAGAAGCAGGAAAAAAACGCAGGCAGCAAGAGAACATTACACAATGCTTTAGAGTTTTAAGCACTGACCCACAATTAATTTATTTTTTTTTAACAATTACTTAAGCATTCTTGGAAGACTGAGGGTCTGAATAAGTGAAATTTAAAATAATCTGAAAGTATCTAATTGCATATCAAGTGCCTTATATATGAGGACATATGCATTACATACATGAGAGACGTTAATTTCACCTTTTTTAGATACTTTGAAATTACAAATCATTGGGTTTTATTCTGATCAGTGGTCATGATTAGACAGAAGCTTAACCAAACTGATCAACTGGTCAAAACATAGGTGGGGAAAAAAGCTAGAAAAGACATTTTTCTTTCACTACATGGCATCATAGTACAAAACTTTTTTGTATCAAAATGGTTTAAGAATTTGCCATCTAGATAAAGCACCACCCAGCTGTCTGTAATTGACTTTAATATCTACAGATTTAAGACTGCCTTGATATAATGACCTCCAAAGTGCTACTGATATCAAAGATGGGAACCAGCCAACAGAACACCAGAAGAACTCAGAAGAAAATTAAGCAAGAATACAAAGGGTATCTAGGAAGCCACTGAATGCCTTCCAACTTACACTAATCAAAACTACTTTAAAAATACTTGCAGAAAATCTTTAAAGAACAAGAGCAAGAAAGACTATTGAAATGAAATGGAACTGAAATAAAGTCTAGTACTATGTATAACTTTTTTAAGGACTAAAACCAATTTTATTTAAAGTTCTCCTCCAAATATTCCAAACTAGTTGATAAACTCTTCCTTTTGTTTCTGCTCCCCTGACAATGATCAGTAATTACTTTATTTCCCAACAGAAACATCGAGGCTGACCCACAGAAATGCTGACTTCAGTTGCATCAGCCTAAAAGCCAGCCAAGCCTACATTGAGGGGTTCCAGGGCAGTTAACCAGTGCAGGGTAGGAACCCTAACTTAAACTCAAAGTGGAAATGTGTTACACTGATAAAAAAAAGTCATCTGCAGCACTGCAAGTCCCAATTTCTATCTGGCACATATGCAGCACCACAGCTTTTGACACAGGGTGAGAAGAATTTGTAGCTTGATCAGTAGGAGAAGCTTCAAATGTATCTACATTCTTTGAATTATGTACTTGTGATGAACCTAAATAGTTCTCATGGCTACTGTCTCTTAAAATGAAAATGCAAAAAAAACCCCAAGAAAAATCTCTTATTGCATTAGATTCTTCTCCTAAAAAGCATTTAAAAACACGTAATTTCAAGCATATGGTTAAATATTTTCCCTAATATTAAGCTTTAGTAAATAAAAGCCAAAACTCATTAAACACATATTACACTTAACCTTCATCAAAATGAGTCCTAGACAGTTTGCTGGTTGCTCTTTTCATCATTGTAAGATATTCAGAAGCTAAATAGTGACTTTATTCCAGAAGGCACAGAAGAAAGGCTGGTGGTCTGGATGATATTCAAGCTAATTGCAGTCCACACAGTGATGAAGAACGAAGATCATAACATCACCGGTGTGAGCCTCCAGATAAAGAGAAATGTACCACGCCTAACTTCTGGCTATCAAGTCCAATTGCAGACATACTTTGAAGTAACTCCTTTAGTGAGCTACTCATTACTGCGTATTACATGCATGCCACAAATCATGGCTGCACTTGTTCTGTAAAGTCCAGTTTGCAAAGCTAAAATGCGATGATTTAAGAGACAGGGCGTTAATGCCTAGATTCTTCCAGCCCTATAGGCAACAGGGAACTTAAAAACTATTAAAACATTATTTGTTCTATAGGGATTACTTATTACACATTCAATTTAGTCAACCATGTCTGCTGAGAGGCACACAAATCCCACCATAGCTAATTTAAGAACTTACCAATTTCCCTTGCAATTCTGACAGCTTCATCTGCATCCTGTAAAAGCAGGAAATGAGACCCAACGTTAATCCCATCAGCCATTGCACTATGTCCTGAGGGCAGTCATATATTGCACTACTGTCTCCTCTGATTCATTTAATGTTTGATTTTACAACCTTCTGACCCTTTTCAGCCAGAGGAATGTAAAATTAATACCATAAGTGGAATGTAAATTCTACCTCATCATTAGTATACCAAGAAACTCAAAGCAACGAGGAATCAGCTGACAGGAAACACAACCAGGATCACAAAATGATTTTCTGCAGTTGTAGGAATTTAATGCTAGAATTTAGAAGTTTACAATCAATAATGGACCATAAATCAGATCGTTAAAGTTTGCCCACTGCCAGCTTTTTTCTGTCCTCACAGGTATTTCTTCTGTTTTCCTGGTTGCTGTCAGTAGGGGGAGTTGATTCTCTATTGTTTGGCTCAAAAAATCTTGCAGAACTTGTTTAAAGAGGGATTTTTTTTTCATCAACTGAAGAAAGAACACAACCATTTCACTTTTGCAAGTTTTTCATTCTAAAGACAGAATAAACCTTAAATGCATTGTTTTAAACTGTATCGAAATTAGAAGATTCACCTAATTGTTTCCATCGAAAAGTCCACACATTACTAGGGTATGATAATTAGAAAAATCTTTTTGTTGATGCCACCTATTGCTTCAGCTGACCTATACTACTACAGCCTGGTACAGAGAAAAAGAGTACTGGAAACCCAGAGAATAAAAACCAAGATACTTGAACTTCTTAATTCCTAATAACCAAATCTCTTCTCCTGCAGTAGTTAATCCTGGTTTCTTGTACTGATATTTCCATTATACAGTGGCTAGAAAGAAAAAGGGTTAAAATTACAATGGCACAGATTAAGTTTGAAAATTCCATCCAAATTTGCTAATATTTATACTATTCCGTTACATGCATTAAAAAATTTGTATGGAAAGCAGTAATGTCTGGAAACCACCAGCTGCTAAGTGTGTCTGAAACTATGGGGGCTGACTTATGAACATTAAAATGAAACCTGATATTTTTAAAGCTTTCAAGGCAATCCGTTTTAAAAGCACCCAGGTCAGAACTTTAAAAAAAACATAGAGAAATGTTCATACCTGGTTCATTTATGTCCGATAATAAAACAAAATCCTCTTTAAAAGTCTTCAGTACCTAGTAACAGCCCCATGAAGAATAAGGGGGCTGGCAGGGGAAGTTGTCAGAAAATTTAATTTCCTTTCATTAGCTAGTCTGCTCCACAAATCGGTGCTTGTTAAGTTCAAAGCAGTCCTGAAAGCAACATCAGTTTTAAGTCTTTTTACTCCAGTCACATCTGTTAATGAGATTTTTCCAAATAACAATTGTTTTTAAGTTAAGAGATAAATCTAGCAAAAAACCTTCTCCTCTGCCCCCCTGCCCCCCCCCCAAAAAAAAAAAAATCAGGGTTTACTGTTTTATTACACCTTGCTGCTTTCCATGACCCTGCACCCTCCAAATTTTAGCTTAAAGGGATAAAATGCATGAAAAGGGTCATTTAAGAATGTTAGTGGTTTCCACACATTGAGTTTGAAGGTTCTTTGTTCCTGCCTGTGACAGTTATGCGAGAATACTTCCCCTTAATAGCCTCTCTGTCAGGAAGTGTTAAACCTGCCAAATGCAGACAATTAGAGCCTCTTGAACAAAATGCAGGAAGAGTGATGACTGATGAAGAGCCACGATTATAGTCGAGAAGGAAACTTTTACATTTCTTTTCTCTTGCAAATTCACTCATATATTTGCAAAATAGAATTAAGAGGGGGGAACCAAACAGGGTAATTTTTTTTCACTTAGTTACCTGCAAACAAGTGGCTAACTGACACATTGCAGTCCACAGGAAGACAAGCTGCAAATCATTACAGGGGAACTTTTCACTGCCACTGTATTTTTATACAGGCATACAACAACTTTAAGTAATAAGCGGCATCGTATCAGCAGCACTAATTGTCACGGTTCTGGCTTGAACAGACTGAAGTCATCTGCCCAGCACAGTTATTAATCTACACTATTTCAACATCTGTTTCTTTTACAGTTCTAATATATTAGAACTCAAAGATTTAAAAAAATGCATATTCAGATTCTGGAGCCTTCAAAAAGTGTTTCTGAAACAGAAAACAAAAATATGCTGTCCTTAAAAACTAATAAACAAAAAATTAATAAAACTGACCTACTGAAATCTCTGGTCTTTCGATATTTTTCCCTATGAAACTATGTTTTCATATCATGCATTTCACTTGCAGATTACATAAATACAGTAGCAGTTTGAGTATTCATAAAAAGTTAGGACAGTTGTTTTAGATTTTTGGTAGCAGAGAACTTAAGACAGATACACAACATTTGCCATAGAGGGGCAAAAACTGAACGCTATGACACTGCGTAACACACAACTCCATATGTGCAAAATATACAAAACCACACTGGTACTAAAAGCATTCTGGATTATTTTTTAAAAGCAAAAGTCCTCAATGATTTACTGCCATTTCCTCCAAAAACACATTAGCTACACCACCATTTTCCCCAAAATAAACTGCAGATTGTAAAGAAATATATAATTTTAGCACCACCTTTTATTGTACAAATAAAAGCGTTCAAGTAGTGGTACAAGTTTATAAAAATCATAAGAGTTATAAAATGATGTCATAGTGTTTTTACAAATGGCTGATTTCATTAAGTTAAAAAGATGTAAAATACTCATTTAGCATAAGAATTTCTAGCCTCCTTTTTTCACGTACATGCCTCTCTTCCAGGTACCAGCAGGCGGAGACAAAAAAAGCAAAACTACTCTGATGTAGAGGAATGCCAGGATAAAGCTCTTTAAGAGACTCCTAGAGCTGTAAAACATTGTGCTAATTATGGAGAACTAAGTAATAGTTTCCATGACTGAGGGTGTTGGGCTTAGAGAACCTCCAGTTCATGTCCAGTCTCCAGCAACCTCTCCAGCAACAGAGGGATCATTTCATACCAATGTCAGTAAACAATGCAAGAATACAGCCAAAAGAGATACCTAAAACTTAAATACAGTAAATTCATCAACTTGCTGAAAACCTTCAACGTGTCTACTGACATCACTGAAACTAAGTAGACACCCAGAGATATTAATCTTCTGGCTCTATATCCAGCTGTGTTTAAAAGCCATAAAACCAAACCGGCTGTACATGGTGAAATCATATAAAAGTCTTTCTTTCCTTGCCATTCCTTTGCCAGTTTTTCACTACGGCATCTCCTTATAGTCATTACTCAGCCTCCACTTTCTTCTTGTCACTTATTCCTCTTTACTCATTTACAGACAATACATCTTCTCAGCTCTAACTTTAGTACAGCTGCTGCTCACATGGATTAACGCTGGTTCTTTTGATTAAAACTATTTACCACTATCTCTCTCAATCAGGTTTCAGGAAATTAATTGTAGTTACAGATTTTGAAATTAGCTACATTTGAATGCTTTTGTTGCCTCTCTAGCTGACAGCACCAGACGCAGGTTCCTTACATGAGTAGACTGGATAACCCTTGCCCCAGCCAACTGAGAAACTGAACCAGGGTTGAGAAGAAAATTACTCTTTGTCAAACTGCCCCCTTCACTCTCAGTTCACATCTTTCAATTCTCAGTTTCATATTAGCTACAGTGTTTGCCTATATGAGAATCATTAGTTGTGCCTGTTATGCCAAGCATCCTCCTCTTCAATTATTCCATGTCCTTAAGTATGCTGGTTGAAGGGCTTCTTTATCTTAAATTTCTAATTTAATTCTACTCACTGGGAATTTTTCTGCATGCAACTTCTCCAGGATATTACAAAAGCTTTGCAACTCCAGTGTCTACTATGTGTAAGCGCTAAGCAACATAAATAAGAGGGGGGAACCACCCTTTATTCATGAAGGACCTATGTATCTGCAGCACTATTTAACAAGTGCTGGATAAAGACAACTCTTCAAGTAACAAAGATTTTCAGTGCAGTCCTGAGTTGAATAATGAAGCACTAGAAGTTGTTAGTCTATGTTCGCTTTAACTATTCATCCACAAAGAATACACGTAACTGATCTTTCTTAACTTCTGGCATTGTCAGAGGCGTGAATGCAGTCTTCTTCCAGCTTTATTAGATTCCACTATAAAGATGAAGCCACCTCTAACCAACTCAAGTATCAGACAGACACTTGAATCCTTCCTAGGATCTTTAAAATTTTATTTTTCAAGAAAAAGAGCCCTCAAAGATTTTACAAGCTTCATAACGCTGACAAAAACAGGTCTCCCACAGAATGGCAGAAATCCTACAAGGTCTCCAATTCCTTGTGCGTTGCTCTTCTGACTGTACCTAGTACCACACAGCTTTGCTCTTCCTATCTTAGTCTGAACTGGCAAAATAGTACATCAAGCTTTACCCAAAGATCAGACATCCTGTATGACCTAATTACTTGGGTTTTCATCCAAGCAAAAGACATTATCACAGGATGGAGATCAGAGGACAAACACAAGCATATACTTTGATCCATAGCAAGGATGAGAATATGAATTATCAGAAGTTTTAGTTCTTAGAACAGGTAACCAAAGCACTGGTTAACCTAAAATTTTCATCTCTGCTTTCTGATGGGAACTACAACACTGGCAATGTCTGTGGAATCCTTTGTCTTATTTGGTGGGCACACTGCAGAGTTGGGGTTTTTTTAATGTCATGTTCTTTTTCAACAACACTCTTCATATAATCAGAACTAGTGCAAGGCCAAGGTATTGATACAATATGGACATTTCAGGATTAAGCAACTACTGCATAGTTCCTTTCAATGGCTGAGGACTGGAGTTGTCAACTCAACCCTACGTTCTAGTTCATTTGGTGTTAAGACTATCATTGCATATAGCTGATTGCCAACCAAATCGCTTATGTTCTTTTATTTTGTGTCAGGAACTTCAGATAATTGTCAAAAAACAGTGCAATTAAAGGTCTCAGAAACAAGCACATACAGTTAAGTAGCTCATTTTCACTGGTTATATGGCTATCTGTTCATTAACCGCGATACTAATTTGCCAGATTTGTTTCTTTATATTAGCAGAATAGCAGACCCTTACATAATTTTTAACATGATACAGCGATAAAACCAGCATTTTGAGTGTTTCACTCTGCATTAGAAAAAGTTTTGTGGGGTTTAGATGATTAATTCAAAGTTACCTCCTAATTTGACATTTTCCTATAAGTTATTTTCAGGATTTCTAGAAGAATATACAGGATATCAGACAGAACAGAGGACGTTATGCACAATAGCTTGGCTACTCTTAAATCTGATGAGCGCTAAAGGACCACATACACAGGGACTGCTAAAACACGCAACAAAACCCTGAAGGAATGCTGCATTCAACTTATCACTGCCAGATTTCAGCACTGCCACAAATGCCAGCCTAGCACTCAAATAGAGCCCTCCAGAAGAGAAACACTTCTTTACACTGTTACCTGTTGCAGCATATCCCACTGCCAGGCATTACACCCACCAGGCATTGCTATCAGGACTACTCTTGTGCATTTTGACTTCAGCTATTTCACGATTTTATCATTCTCTCTCACTGGCCATTCTCCAGGTATCCTCATCAGAACTGATAGTTACGCGGAGGCTTAGCCCCTTTGCACTCTATTCACCTTTCTCATTTAGTTCGGTTTGGTTTTCCTCCTAACAGTTTAAAATCCAACTTAGCTGATACAATGCTGAACACCATTGCTCTGGTATATGTTGCTCCTTAAAATGCACTCTGCATTTCATCAATATATTCAGTTCTTCCCAATTATCTTGACATTTCCTATTTCAACACGAAAACAAGATTTGCGATGATCAGTATCAATTGTCAAATAAAACCCAAAAAGCTTTCCCTTCAACTACATTAAAGTGTTGTTGAAACAAGCTTTTCACTTTTTCCTGCAACTCAAAGTTTTACTCAAATTTTATTTGGGGGAGAGGGGGTAATCTAACTTGACATATCAAGCATAAGAAATTTCAACACAGAAGGTCAAGATTTTACAACACACCAAAGTTTTGGGCATATATAACAAAGGTTTTAAAGGAAGAAAAGCTTGTTTACGTACATTAGCATAGACAATATATAAAGACATACAGGAAAGCTTGTAAGAACCCAATACTTAAATCACTGTAGCAGAAAATAAGCCAAAAACCAAGACATACTTTATTTCACCTTGCAAAATATAAACAGCCAACCAAAATATTTGTAGTAAACTGTTCGAAATCATTCCTTCTAAAACCCCAGGAAGAACACTAGCTGTAGATTTGACAAAGAGCTACCAACTTCCCCCCACCCTCACCCCGAGTTTTGCAACACATGGAAACCTACACCATCAGCACAGACCACAAACGGAAGCTTCATACAGTGTAACAAACTTCACGGTTAACTCAGGGCTGTCAAGATCTTAGCCAACAAGAAGTAAAGACCTGAGAAATGTAAAGACATGCAGATAGTCGAATCCACACCTGATACTTAACACATACACCTGCCTGCATGTTAAATTTAAAGCAAAACACTTTTAGAGACTCCACAGAAGCAGCCCTCAATACATCATTTATTACAAAGGACTCTCTCTTCTTCTCCAAAGCTCTCTTGCTAGTAAAAATCTGTACCTCATTTTTAATTACATCTTAGTGAAAAAGAAACCAAAATTATAATTACATTCTGCACCAGACCTTCAATAGGTGTACTTCGATTTAGACACTGTTCCTACAGTGGGCAGACAGTAATTAAATGATTTCTCACCTTGACTACTCCATCAAAGCCAGGGATCGTGTTGACCTTTGCATTCTTGGCTAACAATTTGCTTTCAATCTTGTCTCCCATAGCTTGAATAGCATGTGTGTCAGGTCCAATGAAGGTGACACCTTCTGATGCCTGCAAAGACAACAAAGATATAAGTTCAGGAGATGAAACTAAAAATCAGCTTTACACGGGTATTACTATTAATTTTTTTTCTCTTTTTGAACTGATTAATGAAACAACATTTAGAAGACAGAGAGATCTGTCTGTAACAACCTAGCAATATATAAGCAGCATTTCAGCCAGTTCATTAAAAACGTGTATGACCTTGTGAAACTATGTATACACACAGATTCAAAGCCCCTATAATTAGCATTTGTATAAATTAAAGCCAGGCCAAAGAAAAATAGCTGAAAGTGGAAGTACTCCAGCTTGCAAGTTAGAAATATCCCTCGAGAAAACAGAGGCTAGTTAACTCACCATTGAAACAGCCACAAGCAATTTACAAAAATATGCTTGCTAAACTGTAACGCAGTTGAAAATTCTATTATGCATTCCTAAAGACAAACCTTGACGAAACATCAAAATGAAAGTGCAGAGTCTTACTCAATATATTTGAAGATCGTGAAAATAAGGTAATAACTGAAATAATGTTTCCCCAGATCTTTCAGGAAACTCTCTTTTCCATTACTAATGTGGAAATAGGTTAACAAAAAATACTTTAATACTCCAATACTTGAATACGTAGGTAGAACACCGAATTGCATTTTTCCCCCCTCCTGTTTCTCTCTGCCAGCAATAAACTTCAGTGATCAAGCACGCAGACATTTTTTCAAACCTCTCCAGGTTTATAGAGCTATACAGCTCTATATACCTCTCTCCAGCTATACAGAGCCAAAGGCGATTCTATCAGAATGGTTTCACAGAAAGTTACTGATGCATCAGTGGGTACATGAATGTTTCAGGCAACTTAACATCTTTTGTACCATAGCAAAAAAACCCACCACCACCAAAAGAATAAGCATGCTAGCTTTGCACAATTTTTTCCATCTTTTTTTATTGATTTTTTTTCACTCAATTCTAAGACATCTGTAAAATGTTTTAAAAGAACTTGTTTCCAGCCAATGGGTAGTTTGCTTCACACCAACACAATGGCAAACGTTTGATTTCTTATATCAGAATTCGTGTCTTAATATTTTGTCTTTCTGACACAGACTTGTGCTGCATATGTTAGGGTTGCCAAGGAGTTATAGTCACTAACAACAAAAAGTAATTTGCTGAAGCTTTGTGTACTTATGTAATGGTAGTACATGACCGCAGAACAGATGTAGGAAAAATATGTTTAAGTTGGGGAACAATGTCTTCCTATTTATGATTTTATAAGAGCTGAGAGCTCCCTACATGCTTGGGAGTCACCATTTCCACTGTCAGCAGCTTCCTAGCAGGAAGAGTGTAACAGGAGAAGCTCTGAGCAGACAACTTCCATGTCATCCTAGCTAACAGGGTGCTACTGATAACAGAGAAGAGACCAGATAAGTATGACAGACACACTAGGAGGCTCAGTGCAAAGACACCCAACCCAAATGCAGAGCATCAGTTTAGCTACATCAAAGGCTTGTTAGCTTCAACTCACCATGAACCATCTGGGTTCTTAACCCAGCCACCCCTTCTCTACTACGGTAGGCTTATTAGCTCAGCGACTCAGTAATATTGGTCTGATGAACAGCTATCTCACAAACACAAAGTTGGGAAGACTGCAATAGGAGGGAGGAAGGGATAGGAAGACCAACACTGGGGTGCAGACCTATTAATATTATAGCACCAAAAGATCTGAACACTAAAGGAATTCACTTTTTAAAGGAGAAGGGAAACAAGGAGTTGATGTTTGAAATCATAGTGACACAAAGTTTGGAGCTGATGATGTCAGAAACAACAGCAGATTACAACCTGGTAACCGATACTTTGTTCCCTCTTAGCAAGAGAGTTTTAAATAGGTGCTTGCATACACCTGAAGGTAGTAGAGAATTCCCTGCTGTCTTTAGACTGTATTTCAATCTCAACAAGCTTTGTGGAAAAGGTTCACTTATATACTTGGCAACTGGAGATTATGCTGTCCCTCTTTTATCGTTCCTAACCTGGAAATACTGTTTCTACGGTTTCTGCCATAACATTGGCATTTGCATCCTGGCTAATGCCCCTTCCAACTTCACCACGTATTGCTTCCTCTCCCCACTCTCTTCAAGTCTACCATGAAAAACATGGGATTTCCAGAGGTCATCAAGATAGTATGTCCAAGACCTTTGCTTTCCAGCAAAAGGTACATAGGGGACATCTTACTTCACTTACTGTCTCTTCTCACTGCCTTGTGGCATGGACTTTTGAAGTGCCCAGTTCGTTCCCTGCTCCTGTCTAAGCAGGTAGTTGGTTAAGAAGAGAGCATCATTCAGGATAAATTCATGAACCACCTGAGGGGGAACACTCCAGGCCATTTCAAGAAATGAATCTGCTGCATCCAGTGTGTTTGTTACATGAATCTTGTAGAGCTGTAATATTCCACGTGGATACAACCAATATTTATTAAAAATTAAGTACTGGATTATGTGCAGCAGATTCACATTACTCTAATGCAAATATCACCAGATGCAATTTATATCTTTGTCTTTTTTATTAAACGTATACCGTTAACATCCAGAATTTACAAACTGCACTTCTCTACGCATGCAATTCCTGGCTTTAACTGCTTTGAACCTTTGTACCTTACACAGAACTGCTCTTGAACTGTGAACAAGCAGCAGCTTAGTACCACCAGCTAGTCCCCTATGTGGTTAGTCAACTGAAGTAGGCATCATATCCAGTTATTTCCCAGCAACAAAATCCAAAACAAAATTGTTTAACTCAATGGGGTATCACAAGATACCTGAAACCACGTAACTCTGCATGCTGCAATATCCTTAAACAAAAATAAGTTAACAAAACAAGTGCAATCCACTGGTTTCCAGCCAATACGTCAGACCACCTCTTATACAGAAAAGGTGTGCATTCTCTGGCATGACTTGCAACTAAATTTAGCTAAGCTCTCAAAAAAAAAAGAAAAAAAAAAAGAGACTTCATCAGCTTAAGGTACTACTGGACAAACTCTTGCAGGTCTCACTACAATAATTTAAGACCCCATCGCTCGAAGATGCTTACTTAAGCCCTCTGCTAAAGCTTGTCAGCTCACCACCAGAAAAGTGCCCCAGCCTCTTCATTGCCAATACTTACGCATAATGTACTAAATGTTCAAAATTCTACTGCCTAAGACTGAAAATACCAAAAATAAGAAAGAATGTGGCAGTAGCATCTTCAGCTCCCACAAAGATTTATCAGCACTCATCCATTAGCATCCTTAGTTTATGGATCACATAAGAAGTGGTGAAACTGTGCAAGAAAAACCTCCAGGGCCTGATGACAGTCTGTCCACAAACAGATTTGCCAATGTTGCAGCAAGCACTAGCAGCCTCTACTGTACACACACCAGCTTACACACTGCATATCAAACAAGTTCCTCCAAAAGTTCTGTCACTCCTCTCCACATTCAGCTGCACACTCCAGCCTTGAAGACTAATTATCTGGCTGCAGGGAACATACCAAGTTTCACCATAAACATACACCAACATTTTCTTTAGAAACATACCTGCAATACTTGTCTATCACTGCTCTACTTTGCACAGTCAAAGGTACAGCTGAAAAAATAAGGAATATTTTGTAAAAGAACAATTTCAGAATACATTCTGTGCTAAGAAACTTAGTTCTTTCTTTGATTAAGTAAATATAGAAGAGTTTTCCCCAACACCCGTCTGTTTTTGAGAGCAGCAATAGTTGGTTTAATGGCAGTGTCTTAAGAATCACAAGCAGTTCATTCTCTCTTCCCTTTCCTCTTTAAGCCAGACAAAAGCCTTATGCTACCCACAGGGAACGCAGGACCCCAAATATAGCAAAAATTAAACAATGTCAAAGAAGGAAAAGCAAAAGCAAGACTTAGAAAATCCATTTGGGAAGTCTGTGGTTGAGCTGTGCGTGAACTCCGCAGTCTGTCAACCATGTCTGCCTGCTCTGGGCACAGAGTGGGCCAAACAGACCTATACTAGTGTAAATCGCTATCCTCCTGATGTTTGGAAAGGACCTATCCATCTGACAAACTCTTGTGGACCTGAGGCAACTGAAGAGACTGATCCTAGAAGAGGAGATTCCTTTGCATCGCCTCCTGAAAATTATGAATGCAGAGATTGACAATTACTGTATTATACAGTCAGTAGTGGATTCAGCCTCAGTGACAGCTTAAGCAGAACTAAGGACAGAAAGCATGAAGGAGGGAAAACTGCATAATAAACTTTCATACACACTAGCTCCCTTGGCAACATTTACTCTTCTGTGGGCTTATGAATATGTGGCAAACCAGCCAACTCACTGACAGGCCTCTCAGCACTGCAGGAAATGACTGAACAGTTCCAACCCAGCTTTAGACAAAACAAGCGATATTAAAACTTTTCCTCTGTCTTTTACCATGTTAGTTATGGACAATTAAACACACTTTCTGGTGTCCTCGTCTGAGCCAAGATATTTGAATTTGCACGTAACACCAGCTTAATGTGGGCAGCTCCAACCAACAAGGAGGTATGCCATGTACAAAAACATAGCTATCAAGAATCTTGCGTTTTCTCTTTCAGGATCACACGGTGAGGGGATTCTTTCACTCACACCACACTGATGTGGCAAAACACACTCCCAAGCGCCCAGCTGCTTCCAGGTGCAAGAGCCCCTGTAATTATCTTACCACACAGAAGCAAGGCAATAATGCAGGGTTTGTGCTTGTTCATTCCCTGGTACCTGAAATGGTTAGTTGTAGGAAAATGTTTTCCATCTCTGAGGAAGAAACGGCTGAGAGGATGGAGATATCTCAGGAGCAATTGTAGCTGCTCTACATTACTGAAAATAAACTTTCCTATCCAAACACAGAGCTGGTTTCAAACAGCTACTTATTGGAAGACAGTAACAGTAATTCGCTCAAAAGAAAAGGGCTTAACCCCAGCACCACTGGCTGGGTAGGCTCAGAGCCTGCAGTCTGTCAGGAGTGACCAGAGAAGCAACTGAGCCAACCTAGTTGCTTCTCCACTATTCTCTCCTTCATCTCCTGCACATCCCTTCCCACAGTCCTAGCCCTCCCCTTTCTCTAGGGCAGCCTCTGGCACTCCTCAGTTGACCTAGCTGATCAACATGGCAGATGATAGCCTACAGTTTTTGTGAGAAGTGTTTTCCATTGCCTTCTTGAGTTAAAATTAGCTAAACAGAGAAGCTTAATGGGCATTGGAGGAAGGACCATATAAGCTGCTAGAGCATGCAACTGGGAACAAGAACCTTCGTCTGGGGGAAGGTGCATCCTCAACTCTTGGGTGCGCGGGGAGGGAGTGCGTGCTGCCATACTGGCCTGCTTTTGTGTTCAAGTCTGAATTTCAGTTTTAAGGATTGCTTCATAATAAAGCATGTTGTTGCTTCTGAGGAGCACTGGTTTCATCACAAAACGTCTGAATTTTGAAGCATCAATGCTACTGCTTGAACCAGCTCTTTGACATGTGCTCTCAAAGTAGTGGAACAACTTAGAAGAGAAGCAGAAGCAGTGAGATAACAGCAAGATCAGCAAGTGTGGTAACAACTTACCACACTTACTCAAGAACTTATTGGTGACTGAGGTTATGAAGGAAGATCCACAGATAAGAACGCCCATAGAAATTGTTATCACAGGTCTGCTTTTCAAAGAGGTTTTGTCCCAAGCCTCAAGTTCTCTTCACAGGAAAATCTGGAAAAAGTTTCCATGAAATACTTGCATGCAGCTGATGAATTCTTTCACTGTTGCACTAGGAAACGACTACCTTAATTTTTTTGCCCTCTTGACACACAGCCAGTCAAGGAGGCAGATCCAATGGGGAAGGGAAGGGGCAGAAGCAGTCTGGTAATCACAAACAGTATCAGAGTTCCAGAAAAATTGGAATCTTCCACAAATAGTCTCCCACCTACAGCAGGGACTCATATCTCACCAGAAGAAAACAGACGTGTACATGCAGCTGCCTGCAGCCACGTACAAAGCAGAGCAGATAAGCAGCACAGCTCAAGGATGACTGTAATAGCTACCTGGGCTCAAAAGCCTCTAAGTTACACAGGCTAAAAATGCATGGCTGAGAAGCAGAGCTGGCAGCAAAAGGAAGGTCCAACAGAGGTTTAAACAACCTAGAAAATAACAAGCAGAACAGAAAAATCCAGTTGAAGCAGCCAGATGAAACATCCAAAGACAGACAAGATTCAGGAGTCCTACCAGGAAAAAAAAAAAACAAACCAAAAAACACACCACCAGGCACACCGACATCTGTTGAAAGAGGTGGGGACATAACAGATCACCTCGCAATACAGGAATTGTCCATTCAACACTGGGAAGGAATCCCCCTAAGAAACAGATAAGAATTCTAGTATATAAATACATAACTATACCATTATAAGAAGCATCCACCCAATAACCTAGGATATATTGAACTGGTAAAATGCTCTACAACAGAACACAGTGGAGGTGAAAGAATGCCCCAAAGCTTTCTGCTAGATGCATCGAAACAACCTATCAGCTCAAACAACTCTGGACCCTGATGCTGCTATCCCAAAGGCTCAGAATAAAAAGAACACACAGTAGTGGCTAATGGTCTGCCCAGACATCAACCTGTAAATTTAGTATTAATAAAATAGAGAATTTCATTCTATACAGACTTATTTTAAGCTGGAAAAGGCTTGAAACAGCAACATGACTAGGTATTATCACGGATCACCACCAGCAGTAATCCTCCAGCAGCTCAGCGAACAAGGATTTCTCCAATCTCCTTCAAAATTAAATAAGCAGAACTTCTGAAGCCAACACATCTTCAGAATACGCATACATTTATGTACGCACACAAGAGAAGACAACACTTACAGGTACAGTAGCATCCTTCATTAGAACAAGTACTTTTAAAAAAAATGAGCCATGCTGAAGAAAAGCAAACTACAGCCTTCTGTACAGGCTTTCAACAGAACAGCATAGGACCTCAAGTAAATACAGTATGCAATATAAGCAGGTGGATAAATACACTAGAGGGGAAGGGCTGTAGCATCCTACTTTTCTCTTACTACACCTGCCTTTGGCTACTGTAGTTCCTTCTGGAGGTCTGGCTTTTGTTCTGTTTGAGGTTTGGGAAGGAGATGGAGCATTATAATCACCTTGAGTTGCATAAGTAGCAAACAGGCAGACACCGACAGCAACTAGCCTAGGAAGCAAAAAGGTTAATTGGTGATTGGGAAAGTGACAGCACCTGATACAGCTTCCTAGAGGAACGAGGTGGGTGGTGAAGAACTGTGCTGCCCAGCCTGCCAGACCTCATTGCTTGTTCCGAGATCTACTTCGAAATAAAAACTTACTCTTACTTGGATCCAAAAGACACACTGCATTTTAGAAGCCAGACCCACCACGAAAGCTACAACACCTGTGACACTATACTGTGCCATTTTAAATATCTGTACTCGCTGTCTCAACTAGGAGTACATACTGTAAGATAAAGTGATACATCGGAAGGGTTTCTTTAAAAAGGGAAAAGCTAGCAGAATGAAAGTGCCTTACCTGAAATTGAACACAGCTACAAACAAGTTTGTCTCGCTTCTTCAAACTGAAATAACAGAACACTAAAGCATTTTCACAAACCCTACCTAAGTAAGGAAAAAGATGATTGCTGAGCAACAATAGTAAAAAACTGGAAACTGGAATACACTAATTTACTTGGAAATAAGCCAACACAGATGCCAGTTTCCATGTTTAACCTCTGGCATGGGGAGGGAGATGCACTAATAAATTCCCTTGAAGCCATTATTCTAAGAAATATATCTGATTTATTTACTCCTGGCGTGGATCTGTTCACACTGGTCTCCAAAGTATAGTTTAACTATGCAGAGCTATGAAAATACATTAATCAGTTACCATAATTCTTGTACTATATTTAAGTTCCCCCAGTATGACCAGACAACCTTCTGAAGGACCAAATGAAAACAGGCCATATCCAAGCTCCCAATATGCCTTCTCTAAAGCAGACTAGGAATAGAACGCAGGAACAGCATATATCTATATATCATATATAGAGAGACAGGCGTATTTATGTTTTTGAAAGTGTGCTTTATTCAAATATTTGGGGGTGGGAAGGGAGAAATCAATCTGTTGGTCTACTCTAAAGCTCAACTTAAGCAAAGGGTGCAGTTGCTGAGCCAGTATAAAAACAGTAAGGCTACTTAACTTCACTGTCCCAAAAAAACGTGCACGTCTCAGAAAAGAGACCAGGGACAGAACACCAGGGAGCAGCCAGAATAAATCTAGATAGTTCAGCATCACCTTAAGCACAAATGCTGCACAGAAAATAGCTTTTAAATAAACTTTAAAGTCATCTCCCATTTAATTCCACAGGAGTGGCAAATTCACAGAGTCAAAACTGTAAGAATTAGACTAATCTGCAGACATCTTCCTTAACAAGACACAAGCTGTGAACTCATACTATCACAGAGTATGTCTACAAAGGGTAAATGTGCTTGCACTGATTTAATTGTAAATTTTGAAACTTTAAAAAAATTCATTAACCAAACATTTCTTAGTGTATATTATACTTCTAAGTGGAAAGAAATGGTATTCAGCTTCCAGGTCATATCTTTGCAAGTGAAAAGAAGCACAGAAGAAGCTTTTTCCAAGGACTCAAAGCTACAAGACACTGTGAGAAGAACAAAAAGTACCTTTGGGGCTTTATACTTCTAAGTTTTTCCACTTTGGATCTGATCATCAAGCTGAAGTTTTACTTGAAATTTTCACTTTAAAAACAATTTAAAGCTTTAGATGGTCTACATATTATTTCATGTCTTTGTCCAGAACCCAAATACAATACTGAGTAATCCACATTCTTAGAATCATTTCTCAAATACAAACTATAAAACCTGAACACACAGTAGTTTGTATGACATGCCACTGTCAAAAACTAATTGCTCCATCACCTATAAAAGATTCCACACACACACCACCCAATGTACAGGAACTTAGCTCTGCCGTGTTGCTTAAAGTGAGTATTCGACTATATCAGTAGTAATGAATACCCAGAAAATTTAGGGAGAAACAAACGAAACTTAAGAATTTTCCCTGGATGGTTTCCATATTGCTTTTCTTCACTTCATGGCATTGAAAACACCCTTGATTTTTACATGATAAAAGAAATCTGTGGAACTAATCCTAGAAACCTCTTTCTGTTTCCTTGCTTAACACCTCCAGGCGACAGAAAAGACAAAATGCTTCATTTGCATCCTTAAACATTAGAAACTGCGAATGAGCCTTTTCAGCTGCAAATGTTATTGCATCTACATTTCCAGAAGAGAAAGAAGGTTAAACAGCCTACTCGGGTTTATGTTAACTCATCTCTTTTTAGCACCATGAGCAGCACAAAGAGCAGAGAATGTGGAAGCTTAACAGCCCAACCTCTTTCCTCATTACGTTCAATTAGATCCTGGAAATGGATATAGCTGCTGATTACATGAAGATAAAGAGAAGAAATCAGGTATGCACAAAGGAAATGGCAAACACTAACAACTGTAATCTTAGTCTTCCCAATCACCTAGCCTCATGCAGACCATTTCATTTTTCATGCAACACAAAAAAAAAGTTCTATCGGTTGCATGACCACACAAGATTTTGCTTGATGCAAAAGCAGCATTTGTTTAATCATTAATACAAACTCTCAAAGTGTAATGTGCCAGTGTTGCACAAAGCCATCCTGAGCATGTTAGTAAGGTAAGAAAGATTCCTTGCTTGATGCGGCTACACAGTACTTCATCTTACCAATTAAAGAATAAATTTGAGCCACAGTCAAATAGCCAAACAACACTATTAAGCTACTTTATTTCAGAATACAGTTAAGTACAATTTACTCTTCAAGAGGAGTAGATCTCCTAACTGACAACATTTTTTAAAATTAGGATTCAACCTACATGGTACTTTTAATTTGTTTGGAGTGAAAAAAAGCAATTGGAATTACTGTACTGAATTCAGTAGAGAAAGTTAGCAGCACTTTATTTTCTAGGCCATTTGGCTTTCAGTCTGGAAGAAAAGTCTTCAGCTTGGCAGTGAACACTCAATGAGATGTTTAACACAAAACATACATTGCTCTAAATGAAAACCAGGCACTCCTGGAGAAAAATCAGGACAGAATGATGAGAGGGAGAAACAGGGGAACATCCTTCTAGCCAAACCAATACCTCACATTACCAAGGACCCAAGTGTATGACATATACAAAGTTTTCTATATCAAACTATTGACCTGAAAGTTCAGTAAGGAAGACAAACAGAATAACGTAAACAGTTAAAAAACCTAAATGTTAGAGAAGATGAAGAAAATGCATAGGCACAAGCCAGTCTTTATACAGCCATACTATTTCTCCTGCCCTACAGATGCACATGAAACTTTGCAAATGAACATGGAACACAAGCATATAGCCTGATTAGCAAGTGCACTTTGCAATGCCTTAGCTTGTGCTTTTCAAGGGGAGGAAAAAAAGGACATGAGAATACATTTAGAAGTCAACAAGTAATGAAAAATTTGCACTGTGTTATTGAGATGTTATATTGAGCTTGCAGTCAAAGGATATTAATTGTATGCCTGCAAAGCAACCCTTAATAATAAATCAGAACCTGCAGAGAAAAAAAATAATATTGAAGAAAATCCACCTGGTATTTTTTCCAGACATTTTACAACACTTTCGAAGTTAGGTGACCAGCATTTACACTGCATATTCAGAAAGCAAATTAAAACTTAAGATGACTGCCCAAGCTCACACCACCTTGAATTTACTGATGAGTTAAGCAGCAGGAACCCCAGTATTGATAACCAGGAAGATAAGCGACCCTAGAATCATCTTCCCAATAACCACTCTGCACATTGAGAAACAGAGTTGAGCAAAGCACAAAACTACATTGAAAAGTCTCATTTCTCAAACACTGTAAAAGACAAAGACACTGAATAAGCAATACTCTTCATTAAAACAAGGCTGTTAAGCCTACTACCCTGACCAAATTCTAACATGGGTAACTCCTTTCTACCCACCTACGGCCCCCTTTTCTCAGTTGGTTGGTGTAGTTTAGGATCCTCCCTGTCCTCACATGAAGGCTGCTAATTTACTTCCTGCCAAAGAGCTGCCATTGCCAATATATCAAGACAAGGTGGTATGTCTTCAGTGGGTGTAGCCTTCCTCAAACATTTGACAAAGACTGTTTTGAAGACCTTCAGAGAGGGTTTATAAAGATGCCAGAATTTACACTGCAAGATGCAGGGCAGACCAGCGAGTTCACTTCAGAAAACTGGAAGCATCTGCATCTTGTTAGTAAACTGGAGTTATTTTCCCCACAAGAAGAGAGCCGTTAAACAGCACTAGATTTAATTTCTGACATTCAAAAAACAACATCATATGGTAAATAGGCATATTTATTCAAAAATAAATATCAATCTGTCAATCATATTAATAAACATTAGTTAAGAGCTAAACAAGCAGTAAGTCAATCACATCAGCAAAAAAGTACATGTGCACACATTTGTTTGGCTCGGTTTGTGGTTTAGCTTGTTTTTCCCCTCCAAACCAGATTTAATTCACTGAACCAACACACTGTCTTCAACCAAAGCCAGCATATACAGACCCCGCAGTTACACACAAAAAAAAAAAACAGGTACACACAAACAAAGGAAGGATAGGACTGGGGCAACAGTTGCTCAAGACTAAAGCCATTATAAAACCAACTATCACAGAGCAGTGACCCAAAAAGACAGTACCCCACCCCAGATCACAATTCCTCCTGCCTCTTGCACCACAAGCAGCATCCATGCAGCTCCGCAGCAATCAGTTTGGGAACCACATCAGCTAAAAACAACTGAAGAGGCAAAGGGTGCTTAGAGGGTTTTGAGGGACAGTGGCAGTAGTGACAACTGTCAACAAATACAGTGTCACCAGATATATAATGGGGTACATAGGGGAAAGTGTGCAGAAAAGGTATAGGCAGGACTGAATGAGGCAGAATGACAAAGTAACATTTGTGGCCAGAGATGCCTGTGGAAGAGAGTCACTAACAGGCAAGAACTGGGGGTTACAGAGGTACTGCCATGGCGATGGTGATGAGATGACTGACACAGGAGGTGACTGCAATCTATAGTGGCAAGGGATACTGGAAGAAGGTGGTCAAACACAGGAACAGGTAGCCCAGAGAGGCTGTGGAGTCTCCATCCTTGAAGATACTCAAAATCCAGCTGGACATGGCCCTGAGCAACCTGTTGCAGTTATCCTGCTTTGAGAGAGGATGTAGGTCTCCAGACACCTCTTCCAAACTCATCTACTCTATAACCCTAAGAGAAGAATAATCAGATTATTATTTCTGGCCAGGTGAGGAGGGTTACGGCAACCAACAGTATAGAGAACTTGGCACAGCCCTTGTTAAAAAACAAAACAAGACCTCCTTAGATCAGCTGAGATAAAGGGATACTGATCTTCCTACTGAATCTCACAGCATCCATTTCTTTAAGAGAAAGTAGATCCCGGTCATACTGATCTTCTTTCTCTAATAACTGGTGGTGCTGCTGTCTAGCCATTTATTTCTACCTCTGTACTAAAGTATGCTATTCCTTTAGTTTCGCAGACAAAAATTATACGCAGCAGATCAATAAAATAATTGTTTTAAAACAAAGAAATCCCACCCAAAGGTCTCTGAAAGACAAGCTCATCCAATTGTATCAGGAGGCCACCACAGGATGCAGCACAGGGCTGGGAAAACACAGGTGGGGGCAAGCAGGGACAAGAGGAAACTCCCTACACCAGCATTGGTATGGAAGCACTTGGGAGAAGCAGCTACAGTCTGAGGGAAGAAGGATGGTAAAGTAGTATTTCTGTGACACCCTCTCATCAGTTGAGCAAGGACTAGTGTAGATTTAGGATAACAAAGTCATACAACGCAGCCGTACTAAACGATACCACTTCACAGGATTGTTAAGCGCTACTGTCTTATCTCCTTCAGTATTTATTTGTAAAAGGACGCATGTAGTATTACTAATAGAAAATGTTCTTATTTAAATCTTACACACAGTTCCTTAGAGAAAACTGTGGACTAATTACCCTGTAATGAAAGATAACTAGTTCTTACAGCTGCCCACTGAGAGAATTCCAATACAGTGCATTTAAGCAAATGAAAAATTCATTCATTTTTATTTCCCCCTTTGGAAAATGTTCTAAGAAAATTCTGTGTTTTTTCTGTATGTTCTAACAGTCAGTCTCTGGCACTTACATAGCTCTCCCTCTGATTTCCATTTATATTCAACTTACATTAAGCTTACATTGGATATTATGGGCAGAGATGTGTGATTGTGTTGTCCTCTTAAATGTGGTTGTTCAAATAAAATTAAGAAAAAAGGCTCAGGTGCTTTTATAGCCAAACTTAACAGAAAAATATTACTCCTGATTTTGTTATCTTTAAGTAATGAGACTTGTATATAACCACCAAGCCCTGTTCTTACTCTTACATATTCTTGCATGAATCAAACAAGCAGATTTGGCCTTTTGCCTTCAGTCTGAAAATAAAAAACTAAGAACTACATGTGATCATAAACACCACTAAATATTATAAAAGCTTCAAACTCTTTTAAAAGTATGTGCATGTTATACTTGGCTAGCATGAGGAGATAACAGTGGAATGGGGCATATTTAAATCTATTGAACAAAAAGTGATGAATAGCAGTATTACATCACTCATAATGCTACAGCTTTGAGATAACAACCTCTCACTATCTCAGTGTCATAAATAAAATAAGTCAATAATGTGTATTGATATGTAATACTAGATAATTTATAGGCACTTATAATGAAGCAATCCATGAGATCCCCTTGTGGCCCTGCTCCCTATGAACCACAACCATTCTGAGCTCAGAATAATATACGATGACAAAAATATCTACCATGTATTCCTGAATACCATCACCTCTGGATCTGAAAGATAAATTTCATCTGGTGGCTAAGGGTGGAACAGCTTTTTGGAACATTCTTAGTGAAGTTCCTCTCTCTCCCTCTCCCAACAGATGGGCCTGAGAGTTGGACAGTCTGGCTTCACTTGTGCTATAAAATAATTAGACAAACAAATCTGGATCCTGTAAATAAGCACGTACTATGAAATTAAGCACGCTTAAACACTTGTAAGGGCCTAAATTTCAAAATTTTAGTCTGTAGTGGAAATTATTAAACAACGGCAATCTTTCTGAAAACTTGACATTTATTTCTTTTCAAAGGTCCCCACAGATATGGCAAGGGGGAAGAGAAACTTGGGAAAGCAGAGACCAGTCAACTATCAAGTTTTTTTTTTCTTTTTTAAATGCAAACTGATGTCTCAGGAATGCTTAAGATGGTGCCACAGCACCCTGGAAAACTTTTTCTATTTTAGTATTTCATCTGTTATATGAAAATTGTGAAATGCAACAGAAATTCCAGAAGTCCAACCTCTAATTTATCCACTGGACTTGAATTATTTGGAAATTCTTAGCAAACTGGATTTTCACTCACGAATTGGATGTTGAAAATTATGTGCAACTAGATGGTGTTCCTCATAAAACTACAGGAAAAAATCCTTAAAGGCAGAATATACTCCGAGATTAGCAATGAAAAAGCAACAATGGGTATATACAAAAGGCTACATTTAAAGAAAGTGACTTTGTAACTTAATCTATCTGGAGCATTAAATACACCAAGAAGTTTCTTATCCTACTTTTTTATACCCATCAACATTGTATAGGACATCTGTAATGTACACATCCTGGATTGAGACAAATTACCTTAAACACATCTTTTCAGAATCTGCCACCTCCCTCACCACCTACCTCCTGCACCCAAGAGAGGCAATGAGACAAGGAGAGACCACAACATCAGTCACTGAGAACTGCATCGCAGCATAAATGCACAGCAGGAACAAACGCAGGATGCCAGAGCCATTCTAACCCAACATGCTGTAACTCCTGAAAGCCCTATTTTACAGTCTTGAAGTCCCTTCAACATCCTCGTGGACTCTTGTTCACAATACGACAGGTAGCAGCAAGAGGCTTGATCTGATGGGCTCAGCCAAAGAGTGAATGAATAGGAAATTCAATTACCAACAGCTGGAAGTGCTGTACCATTGACAACTAAGTTGATCTACCATGATTTCTGCCACAGAAGAGTGGGGTCCTGACCTATAAGCGTTTCATTTTTCACACCCAGTCCACTGCATTTTACTGGTGCTACTACTAACCTCTCTTTCTGGATTACTTTTAAGCTTGCTCTAGATGACTTCATAAATAGTAGTCCCAGCATACAGGAGATGGCAGGAACGCATGACCAGGGCCAACATCTCCTTCCACAGCAGGAAAACTTTAGCTCATGAAGACTGTGAAACTGCACCTTTGCACAAATATCCACAAGATGGAAAAGTGTATTACAGCTCCAATTCCTTGCTTTGCAGGAGCACCCACGTACCTCTAGCAGCATGAGCTACAGCAGGACTTGAAACACTCACTCTGGAGTCCCAGGAGTAGGAAAGGCTAGAACAGAAAGGAATTTGCCATGCAAACTCGGTATCATCCTCCTAAAAAGTAATTGGTCCCATCATTGAAATATCTAGAGTTATAATACTGCATGTTAATCATTTGTTAAAAGAAACATCTTTACCCAGTTCCTAAACAAGGATGCCTTTCATCAGGTGAAAGGTGGGAGGGACCTGGTACAAATTAAAGATTTTGACACGCTTCGGAGCTATTGCTGACAAACATTTCTGATCAGCAGAATTCCTTCCCCAAGCCTCATCCTTAAGGCACTACCTGACTCTTCATGAAAACTTGACATACAAAGTCTTGAATGAATGCAAAGCAAGCATAATGTTCTGAATGTAAAGGATTAGCTTGACAAATTTTTAAAACAGATAAATATCACCACTCCTAGTGGAAAATATTTGGTTATTTTAAATATGGTGCCATAAGGATCTCTCTACATTATCCTAATACAGGATTTCATTAACTGCTCAGAGGCAAGTTAAATTTATTCCTTCCCCATGCCAAAATTTCAGTCTGCGTATATTTTTGAACAAAACCACAATCTGAAGAGTGTGTTTATTAGCCTCAGCATGTAAAATTGACACTCATCATCTCTCCAACAAATTAGAAATTCAAAAACAAAAAATCAAAACTAAATGAGTACTGACAAGAGAGCTAGAGATACCAGCTATGCAGGAAAAAAAAAAAAAAAGAATTAGTCTGACAGAAGATACTCAAATACAGAAAACAGCTTGTGAATTAGAGCTGGTGCTTAAGATGGGCAATTTTTGGAAGAATGAACAAAAATCCTGGTTCCTGAGATTTTCAATACAGGAAAGAAATGTAAAAATAAGGAACTCTACCTCATGTCTGGAATAAATAATCTTTTTCACTCTGAATATAAACACATTTCAAAAGAATTCAAGAATATTATGGAAGAGGAAGTTCCAAAAAAATAGAGACACCAGGACCAATACTGTCACTCTTCCCCAGGCAACTCCGCCCTCTAATTTTAAGGACTACAGTCCAGATACCAGGGCCCTAATCCTGTAAGGTTTTATGAATTAATATCAAGAGCTTATCCTTTAAGAAAACAAAATAAAAGCTACATTAAGTAGTCTCTTCAGCTTATGTTGCATCATAAATATTTAACTATTTAAAGTTAGAAAGTTCTTGCCCTTTGTTTCTTGCATTTTAAACAAGGTTTCTGCTGAAAAATGACTATAAATGAAGTGCGCAAGACTCTTCCCATTGGAGAAGCTCGACAGGTAACTTAGAAGAAAGAGGAGACAAACGCACATATATTTGAATACTGCTTTGCCTGGCCACAAGGACTGCTTGTATTTCTCCATTTTCAAAAGAATGATGGGGGTTGAGGTTTTTTTGTGGGTGCAGGAATTAAGGTTTCCCCATTTGGAGTCCCAGGCTTTTCTTCCCCATTTATTTTTAGCTTACTCCTTTTTATTTTCCTTCAGATGCTAACAATATTGGAAGGGAGAGAAAAAGGCATAAACCAGCTTCTCATAACACATGTGCATATGACATCTAGCACAATGGGGATTTAGTGAGCATAATTAGGTTCTTTGGATTCTGCTCTAATACAGATAAAGTCAACAGACATTAGTGATTTTATAATATAATTACATTTACTATACTCTGCAACATCCAACATTAAGACTTAAAATAAAAAAAACCCACTAAGTGTCATTTAAGTGTTGAAAAGTCAGAAATGTGAATGATGTTACAATCTAGTTGTTTCTACCTTTGCTCTTTCAAGCCAATTTTTGTTTAAGCTCCAGGATTGTTTTCACCGCTATTTACTATTCAGCATTACATCAGAAAACACGTATAGCAATCGCTGTGCAAAGAGCAAATCTCTTCACTGCAGATGTATGAATGGTTCATACAAGAGTTCTTGCTGTTTACAAAATCAGACCTACGTTCACTTTATAGATCTCAAGTTCTTTTTCCAATTTATTATATTTCAACCTGTTTATGTAAGCATACGTATTTTTATAGGTATTTTATACTTTTTCTGTCTTATGATGATTCTCTCATTGGTCCATTTATCACAACTTTTCGTGAACAAACTGAACACATTGGTGAAAGGACAGCTTCTGTTGTACTCGCTCACATGGAGCTCCAATTCCACAATAAATCTGGAACTCACGGTTTTAATCTTTGAAGAAAAAATTAATTTGACATTGTTTAATACATTAAACGTTCTTCTCTTGGTCTGAATACATATATCATTTGTATATGTTATGATACGCCTTTGTAATCCATAGAGGAGTTTATGGATCGCCACACATACTTTCTAACAGACAGTTTAATTTTTAAAAGCAACATGAAGAATTAAGACCCTTAACTATCGTACAAAAATACCACTATTATCCAGCAAGTGCCAGCTGCCTTAGTAATGGAAAGTTACAGCATAGAAACAACTCAAACTTTTTTTTTTTTTTTTTTAAATCACCATGACACATCTGAGCAGAGTTTCAAA
Source organism: Egretta garzetta (assembly GCF_000687185.1). Taxonomy (NCBI): domain Eukaryota; kingdom Metazoa; phylum Chordata; class Aves; order Pelecaniformes; family Ardeidae; genus Egretta; species Egretta garzetta. The sequence goes on along the minus strand of NW_009258767.1, from coordinate 345,999 downwards.
ACTCCCTGAAGATCACGCTGGATCCTTGTTTTAAGAAAGCATCTCCATTGTTGGCTATTACTATGGAGATAATGCAGCTGAACACTAAATTCCTTTGAAGTACGCAATTCAAAAAAAGCAACAAGACACACCAACTGCTTACTGCCTAACAGCACTTCCTTTCCTGCCGGCCAAAGAAAATTTCAGTCATCTTCCATTCTTTAAAAAAACTGCTCCAATGTTCACCTCAGAGTCATCATCCCAGAGCTTTGTGACAATTCTAAGACTTGGGTTCAGGTTTCTGTAGTTTGCAACTGCACAGCATACCTGATCAATTCCAGTTTGGGCATAATTAAAGTTTCTACATGAAAACGATACCTGTGTTTTGACTGTAATCCTCAGATTAGGGCCCAATATGCATGTGAAACTTCAGGCTGTAAGACAGTAACAAAGGCCAAACTCCATCTATCTTCTCATTTATGGGAATACTAGATCAAAACATAAATCTTAGTATCAAATAGGAGAGCAAAGAATCAAAAGTTAAATTTAATCTCCTAATAATAGTAACATTAATTATTTTACTTCATTCATTTTAACAATGGCATTCAACTACCACAGGAACACAAGCTACAAAGTTTTATTTATCCACGCTGAAATCTAATCATTATCTAGCATTTTCTATTGCCAAGTTCCATCTCCATTTCAACTCCTCTAACTTATCCCTGTAGTAGCTTTTCTGTCCAAATATTTTAGGAAGGTTTGTCACTCCTAGAATGGAATCCAGATTTTATTGCATAAAATAAATCAGATTTTATTGCTCTCAACAGAGCAAGATACAAACACGTTAAACTAGAAACTCCTTAAAAGGGAATAATATTTTGTCATTCAAAAAGGCTCCATTTTCTTTCACTACTTTTTAGATGCAGTTGTGATGACTGCATTTTCAGCATTGTGTATCAAGACTGATGTACCATTACATGACACTGAAAATACCTGGCACTACAAATACTTCATTCATGGAGTCACCTACTCTCCAGTTCTGTGGAACGTCGAAGTATGAAAATGGATTTGTATATTTCTCCTAAATTGTGCAGTAGTCAGAAACTGGGGGGGGGGAAGGAACCACAGAAAACAGACTCAAGGAGGAGAGGGGAAGATAACATTTGGGTTTAACTGCAAGAAGAAGAATGCCTGGTGTTGAAGTTCTTCTGAATAATAGTTTTTCCACAGAAATGTGGCAGAACGCTAAACAATTCAAAGTGGTATAGACTTCAGGTCACATTAACATACTACAAATGCTTTATCTGTACTACTTCAATTTTAGGCTGTAATGGAAAATTCAAATTATAAATTCAAAGAAAAATAGTTCTGTAGTTTTCTGGCACTTGGAGCTAAAACAATAGCCTGAATTTTATTCAAAAGATAATAAGAAAATATGTATTAACACCACTTTCATGGATACGATACCTGTACTCAATTCTTTATGGATTTTTTTTTGCTGTAAGGTATGCAGTGTGTCAGATTTATTTTTTTTTTTAAAAAAGCAAATGTTTTAGCATTAAGTATTTGACATTAGAAGAACAGATACTGCACTTAATACATTTAGTTACATTCCAGAAGAAAAGCACTCACAAAAGCAACAGGCAAATCACCAGAAATAAGCAGAGCAAAAACACTCTAGGAAACCAAATACAAATTTATTTTCAAGAGAATCTTTAACTTCTTGCCGTAGGAGCTGTTTGAACCTCCCATTCCTTTAATTGTGGAGGCTACTTAAGAAATTCTATGTCAGTCAGGACCAACACTGAAATACAACTATAGTAGTCCACTTTCAAAATTCTTGAAAACCCATTTAAGGATATCAGTAGGGGGTAAATTAAAGCTGTATGCATTAGGAAGCTAATAATTTGAAAAATGTACAGGGGCAATGAACCCTGAAGTTATCAAGCACTGAAATGACTAGAAAAGTGTTTTGTATGGTTGGAAGTAACTAAATACAAAAAAGCTGTTGTAAAAAAAATGTACAACTATAACCTACTATACAACTTAACATAATATTAACACCTGAAGTAAAACAAGATCTTTTAGAAAAAACATTAATTTCTTATCATACACACTTTTTGATATAGGTACAGTGGAGAGGCAGAACTCAAGACTGCCCTTTATCCACTCTTTGTAAACACTGTTACTTGAATATACTTTTGTCAAATTCTATGTCATCGGACTCAAGTCTTCCACTCCAAGCATTTCTTGCCCAAGAATTTCTCTCAGCATCTGTAAAAGGCTAGACTTTTCAGTGAACAAAATTTAAGAGTAAAAACAGCTATAACACTGTTTAAATGGTTATTTAAGATGAGGTAAAAAGGAGCTTCCTACAGAAGCTGAAGGACTTGAACCAACAACTCTGAAATCAGAATGGAAGCCATGCTGTATGATGGTAAGCATGATATATTATCAGTAATGCATTTACCATTCTCATGAAAAAGTTACCCACACTTTAGTTCATAAGCCACTGAAAACATGAATTTGCACAACATTCTAGGGAATTTTGGAGACTCTAGTCACCAGGTAGTATGAAAACTCATTACAACCAGAGCATACTCCAACCACTGGATGCAGGATCCAACAGGACTATCTGAAATTGCTCCTTGAAGTTGGAAATAACTGAAAACAAGGCCACTTATCTCCTGAGCTTCCTATGCCTTCTAGATGAAAAATCCAAGACATTCTTGAACATAGAAAGACAAGAAAGAAAAAGAACATGCAAGGAAGTAGCAGGATGTGAGCGGAGCAGAAGGGGATAAAGATCTGCAAGATGTTTTGAGAAGAAATGCATTAATACCTATAAAATTTACAAATAAACTAGAAATGAACAAAGTTTTCCCAGCTAAATTCAATATACACATGCCCAATGCAAGGCTTAAATACTGCCTGAAGCCAAACACTGAAGAGTGAACACAGAGAAATCCTGAGCCTCTGAGTAAGGCAAGAGTCCCATGGAAACAGCCAAGCAACTATGTAATGCAAAACTGTCACTGCCTACACAGACGCAGAAACAGATGAAAGCAGTCTTCATTTGGGCATTTCTATCTTTGGGGTGTCATTCTTTTAAAAAGCTTGATATTATTTTAGCATGGTGCCTTTGAATTTAATACCATAAGATTAAGCACAGCTCGCCAGCAAGATGCCTTGCCCAAGAATCTGGGCAGGGGATTTATTCTTTCTAAATTCCAGCCACAGCAGATTAAGCTGAACTTCTCTGGGTGGAATAGGTGGAAGCACCACTCTGCAGCACACCTGCTGCCTGCCTTTGAAAAGCAAATTTACACACTAGATTCCTGAGGAGCCCTTTTGTGCTAAGACGCATGTTCTACATATACAGACATACATATACTTTCAGCTTTTGTACATACAAAAGCTCACACAATATTTGAGTAACCCACTACAAAGACAGTCAGTCATTTGCCAAAAGAGGTCACAGTTGTGTAATATGGGTGCTATGGGAATTACTTATCTAGGTTATTAAAACACAATAAAAGTAAGTCATACAAAATTCAAGTGTTTATCTTACAATAACATGCTTTTTCTGCAATAGGAATACAAATATGCACTGAATTAAAATAAAGAGACCACAGTATCCCTTACGAATGTTATTCTCCAGCTTCCTAAAAGATACAGAAACTTGTGGTTATTACTGTCCTCCTTAAGACTAAAAATTTTTTTATCAAGTTTTGGGACACAAAAATGAATGTACCACATGCATCACAATAGCTATTACTTAAATTGAGCAAGTTGAGAAGTATCCTTTGAACATTGCAGTATGGGCTGCACAGGTGCTTGAATTCACCAGATGCTACCTACCAAAACACTCCTTGAAGACAGATATGGCTATGGAGTACACCAACATGGCTGACAAGAGTTCATCTCTCACTCCATAAAAAGCCAATTCAAAGTTTAGTCTAAGAAAAGAAACAGCTCCCTCCCCACCCCCTCCAAAAAAAAAATAAAAACAAACCAACCAAACTGTAGGAAGATCTTTTACATTTTGAGGTCAGGTCCTGTTCCAAAGATTAAAGAATCATTAATCCACTCAGAGCTGCCTTTGGTGCAGCAACAGCTTTACCCTAGCATTCGCAGTTATAAGCCATTCCTACAGACAGCTACAAACCACAACTCCTGCTCCATCAAGAAAAGGATCAAAGCACCAGAAAGCCACAAGATCCAGAAAGCACACAGTTCACCTGCCTTTAAGAACTGCACACCCCTGCACACAACTACATAGGGTAAGGTAATGCCTAAGAGTACAACTTAATCTTACTTAGCTAACAAGGGCAGCGGCACACCCAGGAGCCACCATTTGTTTAGTTAGCCATCAGGAAGCACTTCAGCCAGGCAGCAGGAGGTCAGAGCTCGAGGACTGATTCAGCAAAGACTAAGCCCTCATCCACCACCACACACAAAACAAAATACCACACCACACAACCAAAACCATTCTAAGTTTAAGGTGTAAAATGGTCTCGTGCAAGCTCTACTCAGGCATCCTCTTGACAGTTTTTCTGCTGGTCTGTCTCTTCCCAATGCCTAGATGTGAGTATCTCCAGCTTTTTGAGAGCGTCAAGAACATGCAAGTGTCCTAACCACAAGGCTAGGGATCTGACACAAGTTTATCCAGAAGAAAAGAGCATAAATTTCCCCAGTTTTTCTATTTTTTGTTTAAATAGAAAAATAGAAAAAGTCTTTCCAGACACATCTGTAGATATGTCGGCACCTGTTAGTTCATAAACTATTAGTTGTTGTCTAGTCACAGCCTCAATCAACTGAGGTTCTAAATTAGCACCGCAGATTCCTTCTACGTGTTAGCGCAGTGCTAAAGGCATTGCTCTTCCCAGACAACCCAAGAAGTAGCTCTTTTGCAAATTAACAATAGGAATTCCAAATTTGACCAAGGCAGCTATGAAAATATTTCTAGCGTGTGAAAAATATTCAAATGACTCTACTTTCTGCAAACATTCTCATTTAAATATATGCACCTAATGTTCAGATGGGCTAATAAAAGGGTTCACAAGTTCTTACACAATGAACTGGCAGGTTTTATTCACAAGAATGTTCTGGAATATCTTTTGCTGTTTTTCCCCCATTCTAAATGTTTAATGCATTCCCCATCCCCAAACTGTATAATAAGTAGCTTGAATATAAACAGTGCTCACAATACCTTAGAGAGAGAGGGGGAAAGAGAAAGCACCAGCGCTCTTTTGCTGGAGTTCTGAAGAACATGTCAGTATGATCCTAACGGGCATCTGGAATAAAAATGCTTAGTTGTCTGCGTACATATGTAAATTTAGCAATATCTATCCTTTCGGACAGAAAATATATGCAGAACTCTCTACAAAGGAAAGTATAATTTCACAGCATAAGTTTCCACATAGAGCTATGTAAATAGTCAGAGCAGCTTGGAAAACAGCAAGAGTATCACTCCATCAAGAATACATTTAGTTAATAATATGGTTTTATTACCAAACTAAGCTGTTGCCACATGAAAGCATCAATTTTCCCCCAAAAGCTAGCAACCTTTGTCTTGCATCTCAATTGCCAACCACAATGCTACTGCATCCCAACACACGTACATTTGCCGTTACAACAGTGAACCACACACATCTTCAAGCCAAGACAAGTCAGTATTAGATGAGGCAGAGGAAAGAAAAAAGGGCAAGAGCAAATATTCACAGAGATCCCTATCATCATAATCTGATAGCAGGAAACTGTACAGCCTGTAAGATCACTTGTTTCTAGGACTCGTTACACAAGTATTACTTTCCTGTGCCACTTCTGAATGAGTAACCTGGTTGGGATGTCTATCTAATGCACCACACTCTCATGTTAAGAGAAGGCCTGCCAAGAAAGGAATTTTGAGTAGAACGACCATAAAGGTAGTTACAAAGAAAGAGGGGTTTGATGGTAAAACCTACCTGAAGTAACCTTTCTAGACATCATCTTTGCATTTTCCTGCTGCTCCATGCATTACTAATCAGTGACCCACTGGAAACTTCAGCACCCATTGAAAAGCCTGGCAGGGTATTTGGCTTTCAATTCTTCTACTCTGTTTATTCCCAACACAAGTATATTCATCAGGCTTAGAAACAACTCTTGAACAAGGGCAGCCACTCAGCAATGAAATGTAAATTACTGACATGTGCTAAAACCTGGACTTGCCACTGCTAATGAGCACATTAAAGGAAAAAAAGCTCACTAGATATTACTGCAACCTTTTCACTTAACCCTGTGTGTACTGAAAGCCGTAATTTAGTATCAATTAAGGAACATCTCTCTAAACAGTGAGATGCTGTTCAGCAG
>NW_009258767.1:304696-339656 GCF_000687185.1 Egretta garzetta | reverse complement strand
GAAGATAGACATATGTGTGAAACGCCCAATCGGGAACATGTGCACACTGACAGCAGCCTTATTTTTAATCTAAGTTTCATTAAACCGTCCACAAGGTCAGTAAAAAAATAAATAAATAAAAAAATCATACACGCATCCTGACATACATAAATTGCTAGGTTTACAAAATTAATCGTGTCAAATCTTAGGTGATCAAATAAAACATGATTTGCTATCAACAAGCTCCAAGGTTAGGAAGTCAACAACTTGTAGCAACTTTTCCCTTCCTATTATGCTCACAATGGGTGCAGACCCTGAGAAAAAAAAAAACTTCTCCCAAACAGTAGTGGCCTAGTCAGGGAAAACAGCACCTTTGCCTTGGGAACATCTGTGCAATAATAAAAGCCCCACCAAATATAGAGTCACTCCGAGTTTCAAAGCTTTTAATAATTCAGACTAGCAATGTTGCAAGAAACAACTGTAAACTTATATGCTGGAGAAAGGGGAGGGAGTGTTTGGCGAAAACTGTTCCCCCCACCCCCTTTGTATTTTGCGGGATGAAGGAAATTAAAGATTATTTGTTTAATTAAGTTCTCGAAATGCTTCTAATATAACATTTTTGATAAGGATATAAACAGACAGCACACGTAAACCAGCCTAAATTAAGTACCTAAATCCCTCTCAGTAAGATTTCTGTCAAATACTAATTCAGCTATAAACAGGTTAAAAGGTTATCAACTTCAGTGGCTTATATTTTCCTCTTACTCACTACACCCCACTCCCAAGCTATCATGCCTTTGATTTTGCCTCCATTTTAAGTCAGGCAAAAAAATCTTTAACTTGATTCTGCCAGAATCATCTATATTAGCTTAAAGACTTTAATAGGGGAGTTAGGAGCAGGGGGGAGGGATGTGTTTAAACAAAGGAAATTTTAACAGAACATGGCTAGAGAGTGACCACACATACAGTCATTCCAGCACATCCAAGGAGGGCAAGAACCCCTCATGGGAACAGACAGCAACAAGCCACTGGGAGCAGTAATCACTGCAGCCAGCTCAGAACAGCAGTCTGACCACAGGCTCATAACCTGATCTTCAGGGGCTGAACACACGGGTTGGCATTCAGGGGGCAAGTGAGAAGCAGATGCTAGGTTCTACACAAAATGCATCACCTAACTTTAGGAAGTTAATTTTAATATTTCTGTTAATTTAAAACTTCATTGTTGAAGATAATCCAACTGCTAAGTATTTTAACTGTTTTCCCCAAAAACACATGCACAACAACTCTAGCAGGAATTGTTCAGTCAACCCAGTACTCCAAGCTGTCACTGTTATTGATCAGTCATTCAGTCTAAAATAGAAATGAATGAAACATGCTGTGCAAACAGACAAAGCCTATTTGTAAGCCAACCTTCAAGTAGAATTAAAGATAAAATTAAAAGGCAAATTCATTCATAATAATGAGTAGGAAGACTTTTAAAGTTCCAGGTACTTATTTAAAAGATTTGCAAAATAAACCACTACACGCAACTAGGCAGCTCCAAGTAATCTTTTAAATTCTTACTCTTACCCAGGGGTCGTCATTCCTGATGCACTGGCTAAAGGCTTTCATTGACTAAAGTTGACAAACCAGGTAAGTTACTATCAAATAGTGCTTATGTTGGTATGTGTTCATAGATTTTCATTTGTCTGAGCACCCCTCCTATGAGCAGAGGCTGAGAGAGCTGGGACTGTTCAGCCTGGAGAAGAGAAGGCTCGGGGGGATCTCATCAATGTATATAAACACCTGAAGGGAGTGTGCAAAGAGGAGGGAGCCAGGCTCTGTTCAGTGGTGCCCAGTGACAGGACCAGAGGCAATGGGCACAAACTGAAATATGGGAGGTTCCCCCTGAACATCAGGAAATACTTTGCCACTGTGAGGGTGACCGAGCACTAGCACAGGTTGCCCAGAGATGTTGTGTAGGCTCCATCTCTGTAGATACTCAAAAGCCATCTGGGCATGGTCCTGGGCAACCAGCTCTGGGTGGCCCTGCTTGAGCAAGGGGATTGGACCAGGTGAACTTCCAGAGGTCCCTTCCACCTCAACCGTTCTGTGAAATAAAGATTGTATATCTAAAGCAGAAGCCAGGTCCAACTGCATTATGCATTCTACAACCATACAGTAAAAATACGTAACCAGCCTGAAGATATTGTAATGAAGTAGAGGATATTAAATGAATGGCTAAGAAGTTATCAAATGACACTAAACAGTTTAAATACTGCAAAACCTTATTTAACTCTGATATGCCCAAATATAGCTTGCCCTGTACCCTTTACAGCTTCTGCTGTTGCTATAACTGGTGGATCTATGCAACAGTAAAAAATAAAATTGAACTTCTCATGTTCCAATGCACTTTCAGTAACCACTCATATCTGTCATATTAACAGAGATCCCCTCAACATGCGGAGTTAACAGGAACAGTTCTCATAGACCCCAGAGAGGCTAGACTACAACCTCCTGCTCAGGAAGCAATTTTGAAACAAGTGAATCCTGTGGTATGCTGAACAAACAAGTAGGTTAAGTCTCGTTGCTGTAGAAGCTATTCAGAATATTTGAACACTTTACATTAAAGCAGCAACATAACATGCTGTACAGGCATTAAATGCCTACAGAGAAGTTTTAACTAAGACAGATACAGCAATATAAAAGGAACCAAACAGCAGCATAAAATAAAATCAAGGTTTACAGAAATTTAAGATCAAGTTCTAATAATTCAACATGATCTTAAGTACTAACTTCAAGAAGATACTTCCTGAAGATTACAGTCAAAAGACACACTGCGAAAAACAGAGCCCCCCCAAAAAAGTCTGCCCAGTCCAGTAGCATGTTAATCAGAAGCCTTTCAGCTAACATCTTTTTCCACAATAATGTAGAATCACTTAAATGCCTTTGCAAGAGTTGCCAGTCATGATCCTCCCTTCATGAAGCTCATTCCTGGTCTCAGTAGATTCATTCGGGGTCAAGTATCAGAATCTGATCTAAAAGTATCAGAAAGTAGGAGATGTTACTCCCCTAAAATTCAAACCAGAAAAGCCAACTGAAGAAGGGTGTGAATTAGGAATGAAGACTCAGCAGAGCATCTTCATTCTCAGAGTCACTAAAATAGAGGAAGACAAATACACAGTATCATTTACTGCGACATCTAAGTGTCTTCAAGCTAACCACATTTCTACAAGTAAGTAGAGAAACTTTTCCCCTTCCCTCAGAAGTAATTACCTCCTAACCTTAGGATGAAAGACATTTAGTATGTTCATATCCCTTCTCATGTAATATCATGTAATATCACTATCAACAACAAAAGTCCTGTACGCTGTAAGAAGACATCTTTCTTGGCTAATAGAGTAACTTCAGTAGACAGATTTTGGTTCATAACTTGCTGCAATTAGTTTTCAATTACAGAAGAGAACAGAGGATAAAATAAACCAGAATTGGGAGAAGGAAAATGGTTCTATCACATGTCATTGCTTCAACACATTTCAACCCTGTAGTAGTACAGGGAAAAAAAAAATAATCCATCAATTCACCTTTAAAGTCAGAATTAATTTTCTTGTTATACATATTTTAGGAAGAATATATAGAAACCCTTATGCATTCAATCTGCAATATGAAATGACTGAACACAGATCATCCATCACTAAAAAATACATTATTTCTTAAAATGCAGGCAGAAAATGGAAGTTATTATTAAGGAAGTGTTGGTTTTGTTGAATTCTAAGCTGAAGCTTCACCTGCCTTGCCACAACAGTAAATTAAAATCTACAGGACAACAGGAGTTCTTATTTCAAAGATGTATCATCTCTTAACTGTTCAGGTCTAATCCAACTCCATTGGTATCAATGGGACATTTAAAAGCGATTTGGAAACAGAAGGACATCACATTTGCAAGGTTACCACACTAGCTAACATCAATTATACTAGAACAGCACAAATTAACAAATCGCCTTAGGTCAGAACGGACAGAGCTTGCCATAACCAGACAAGCTTGCCTGCATCACTGCAAATCAATAGTAGAATAAAAAGATAGAACGTGAAAGGAAACTATTACCTACGTAAAAAGAGAATTACATAGCATTACGCTTGCAAGCCTGCTGTCATTGCAATGAGGAAAAACACAGGTATATACAGTTGTTAATATAATTGCAATTGCAGAAACAGAGCAAGAAGTTTTCGTTCTCACAACCAGACATGGAAACCATGTAAGAAAGAGGACAGAAAAAGCATTTCAGAAGCAACATGAAGGATTCCTGTAAGCCTGGAAAAAGTGCTATTGCAGTGACACTGCATGTGAAGAAATAATGAATTTTTACAAATCAAGATTCCAGAAATCCACTCATCTGCAGAACCACACACCCTAATAAGCGTGCCAGAGTGCTGCTGTTGAAAGGCATCTCATAGGAAACATTAAATGACTTATGATAGTCCAGATAGGCAAAAATCACTCTAATATATGCACAGCATTAAATCATTCCAGAAGTCATGCAAGCCCACAGTTCATCTACTGAGAGTCTCAAGTTGCCAGACACTAATATTTAAATCAAGAGGGTTTGTGTTTTTTCTAAGAACAGTTGCACGTGTTAAAGCTTTCAACCTAAGCCACTTTAAGAAAGTATGTAGCTTTAAAAACCAAAAGTTAAAAATAAAGGCTTACTCTAAATGAAAAACAAATACAAATAGGTCAAGACTGCCATGTCGAAGGAAGTTACCTAATCAGGAGATCAAGAAAAAACACCACACTAAGATTATGGAGTTTAGGCAAAAGGCTCAAAAGGAAGAACAACTTCTTTGTCACAAATCACACAAATCTTGGGCAAAACACTACCCTGCATCTTTAAATATATGCGTATAGGTTATAAACATGTATATCCACAGGTCTTGTGGATATGCACCCTGAGAGTTGGGGGGGTGTGGTTTGTTTTGGGGTTTTTTGTAGGGGTTTTTGGGGTTTTTTTTTTTAAGTTTAGACATAAGCCTGCAATTGAAAAAGGCACTCTAGCTATACACAGCATTTGCTCCAGATAAAGATTTGGAAGTTGCAATAGAGTAGAACTGACGTCAATTTGTTCGGTAGTGTAGGCAATCTTAAACAGGACACTGATGACACAACATAAGCCATCATATGATTTGAACAAAGGTCTGTGAAGTTTTCTACAGTAAAGGGGTAATACAGCCTTCCTACTTTCACACTCAGAAGTGTCTAAGCAGATATTTCAGATATTCAGACTGAATTTCATTTTTCTAGCTCACATACACTAACTAGCAAGAGGACCAGTAATGTCTGGCAAACGCTGCCCATGATTTAATACATGCACTATTTGTCCCTCCTATGGATTTCACACAACCTGATACTGCAGATGATTTAGATCTTTTTCCTATGAAAAAAAAGTTTACTTGGAATTAAATACAAGAATATAAGTAACATTCAGAAGCATTCTGCCTCAGAACACTAAGTAGGCATCCATCAACATTGCAGGCTCACTGGCAGAGATTTTTCTGGGGGCCAAATTGGTGACCTCTTCACCTAGACAAGTAGGTTTTCTAGCCTTTATCGCCCAAGAGAGGCATAGACTCCAATCTCCCTAAGCCACCACAGGCTGCTTTGATAGGCAATGACATACTATGCATTGCAGGACAGAGTAAGAAACCCACATTAACAGCTCTGTCTGCCCCACTCCTTGAAGGATACAGTCTCTGCCATAAGCACCTTCTCAGCACCAAGCTTCCAAAGCTGCCTTTCTTCAGCCATCACTTTGCAATTTGGAAAGCACAGATGCTAACCAGTCACATGAATTGCCAGGTAGGAAGCCATTGCATGTGCGAGCAGCATGAGAATCTCATCAAATGCTTCTCAAAAATGTAAGGTCCATTGAATCATGATAAATGCACTTCACACCTTGCTTACAAATAGCAAAGCCATGCACAACAATCGTAAGGAAACCCTGCTGCCACTAAGAGTTCACATTTTAAAAGGTTACAATCCCATAACTAGCTGTGCATAGGGCTATGGATCCACCTGCACAAAGTTCTTCACAGGTCAGACATGTGCCCCCTTACTGAAGATGACGTATGTTGTTCTTTGTTTTACCTTTTCCATCTCAAACTTAACAGCCACTTGATCAACCATTTCCATATACATTGTTTGCCCATTTGTTTCAGACAATACATTGTTGGGTTTTTTTAATTCCATTAAGAATGTTAATCTAGCTTCAAAGGTAAAGAGAAGTAGTGCTGGCTGCTTTGTTCTCCCCTTAGTCATGCCAAACAGTAGTTTGACACAAAAGGGCACAAAAGATATATAAAACCAGATTCCACTAGGAGCTCCAAACAGGCCCATATCTTATTCCAGGACTGAATCCTGTTGTCCCACCACGTTTATGGCTTCTATTGCAAGAAGGGGATTTTGGTAGAGGGTAGCGACTGGCTTTTTTTGTGTCAAGAAAACAGAGCATCAGGATAGTATTGTCAAGGCTGCCTGCAACAGAATATTCCAGATAAAGGTTGCACTTGTAACCTTCATGCCTACCATTTTGAGATTATTTTATGCACCAACTACATCGGTTTCTTGGGGAAAATACACCACAATGCACCACCTACGAAAGTAGAAACTCTATCATATACATACGTACAAGAAACCAAAATACACTGAGGATACACATCCTGCAAACTGGTATTTTTCATACTAGACTTTGCAAAGGAATAGTGTTCATTTAGCCGATTGATTTTTTTTATTTTTTTTTTTAACAGCAGCTTCCCAAGGGACTTTTGTGGCAGAGGGGGAAGGGGAAGTTAATTTGTGTTTTTCTTTTAATTAAAAAGGGGAAAACCGATCCCCTTATGAGCAACTGCAACACCAAGTCACCACACATCAAGGTTTAAGCTTCTAACTGTTATCAGGAAGCAAGAACATACATAAACTCAACTACAGGAGTAAGACTACTTGCTGCTAACATCAGCTAGACCACAGGAAGAAACACTGACTCTGGAATAATGACTGTGCAACCCTGTCGCATGCTTGCTTTCACTCATTCTTTTCTCCCACGTTCCCTTCTTTACCTGAGTAAAGAAGGGAGAAAATAAAGAGTCACTGGGACTAGGACTTTGAGGAAATCCCAAAGTACTCAACATGTGAAGAGACCCCCCACCACAACAGCTGCCCTGGAGGTTTGCAAGCAAGGCAAGGAAAACAGCAATTTCAGAAAAGTATATATTTCAATAACAGGCCAACCAAAAGGCTCATCTTAGTCTCAGGGCTTTCTCCTTGCCAAATTTCAAAGGCCTGCTGCAGACAATAGAGGTGATAGAGCTGCTCAGAAAGGGTCTGCATTAATTTTATATAATGGGAAACATTAAGCAAGCTAACCTAAATACAGAGGTCACTAGCAAATTCTTCTAAAACATGAAGGAGCAAATTGTCCTTGCAGCTCCGCATAGCAGCTGGCAAAAGATATTAGCAATTTTTTAATTTTTTTTTAAATGTGGCAATATATTTCAACTGTGCCTTTGGATTTATGTCAATACTGAATATTAAGCAGTTATTCCTCAAAGGAATCAAACTGCTTACATGCAAATACATTTGCGTTAACTACAGACAACAAGCTATGTACTGAATTTTACAAGTTCAATGTACAGATCATTTTTATAAAGCACTGCAAGAGTTCCAAGTTGGATAGGTCAAATTTCTAAATTAAAATTAGAATGCAAAGTAAGACTCTACAGAACTACAGTCACTCACACGAACCCACGTGTTGTTATTCTACTTAATAACTAATGTTATCAGCATTATCTTAAAAGGTTTTCAAAATATTTCATACTAAAATATCAATCTTTGAGTACTGACCTTAGGGTTTAGGAAATCTTTGACAGACTCACTTGATATAAATGCCATGGATCCATTTTCTGTCAGCCATCAACAGCAACCAGAATAGATGCACAGGAAGAGGAGGCTGAATGCACCAACTTTTTTATTGGATCACAATGAACAACATGCCAGATATTCACCTACTGAGTGCTTTTTGGAAATTTTGTTTTGGAAACAACAGATCATTTACTTGTACTCTGCCCCATTCTAAAAGAGAACAAAATTAAGTTTCTAAAGAAGAAAAAAAAATAAAGACTAGTAATTTTCAATACTCTAAGTGTATCCATCAAATCCTTCACAAGGACTGCCTATAGCTGTGTGCTATTCCATGAATCATTTAGGCAATAATGAACAAAAAGACATGCTTTTGTTCAAATCACGCACAGTGGGATTACATGTGAACTGACCCTCCACGTGTTAATTGAAGACAAAGCTTTGCTTTGAGCTCATTACCGGTCTTACAGACAGATTGGCAAGTTTAGAAAATTTAGTGTATTTCTCGGTTTCTGAATCTAGGTAGTTTGTTTTAAAAGTACAGATGCACACCAGGAAATAAGCCCGTTTCATCACTACTTCAAGCACAAAAAAGTGTATGTGCAAAGAAAGGGATAAAGAAAACAGAAGAACAACACATCTTTGGCAACTTCACAACAGTTTTTGTAACATTTGTTACAGGCTTTACTAAATAAAAGAAACAGCAGGCAAGTTTTCCTCCTAAATACATTACTCAGGTTGTCTTGAAAAAAATATAAGCAGCCCTCTGATAAAAAGACAGATCATTTCACCAATTCTCACTAGGAGTTTGATATTCTAGACCCACTGACATGAAGGGAAGCATGATTATGTCTTAATGGAGACTTTAAATAGTGCATTTCAGAATGCAAAGCGGAACTACCTTGTTTTATTATATTTTTAGAGAACAGAACACACTGGGTTTCTGAAACATAATTAAAAGCTATTTTGAGGCTGTAGCACCAACCCAAACTTCAACATGTTTCTAGTCACCACATTATTTCAGGAATTCGCTGTTCCGAGGATTTGAGTGAAGAGATGAGAAATAAGAAGGGAGAGGGGATCTACAAGAATTTTTGTACTTCCTCCATTTCTGCTTAATCCTGCCAAAAAAAGTGTTCCAGATTGTCATGTCACCAATATTGTGATTTACATCACCAAATAATAACTGGATTACTAGGAAATGCGCCCAGTTTAGAGTAATAACTATCAAATTTCAAACTTTGGCAGCAAAACATACAGCAAAATAGCATGGGCAAGCACTTCTGTTTCATTAATTTTTTATTATTAAAAAAAACAAGAACTGCCAACTAAAGCCAGTTATCCTGCTGGTCCAATGCAGTGGGAACACAGTTTGTTATAGATTAACCCAGGAATCTTCCCTCTAAAAAAAGGCTCTGGTACATGAAGCAGAACAGTAACAGAAAGTTGCTGAACTGCACGAAAATAGCATGTAATAACCCCAGATTTGGTAAATCCCAGCAAACGCCAAGTGTTTAGAATTCCTTTCAACTTTAACATCACTCAACAGCCAGCAGGACGCATTCAGCATCACACAGAACCTGCACTTTTTTTTTTTTTTCATTTGGGGGGTTTTAAAAAAAAGCACAGAGAAGTATAAAAATTTGAAATTTCATTCCCAGATAATCTCCTTGATGAACAAGTAGTATTCTCCAACACCAACCAACTAAATAGTAAAAGTCTATACTACAATTAGAAGTCAAGCCAAAAGGGACACACTGAAGGAAGAGATGTGGAAATGAGCTCTTCAAAAAAAATGCTAAAATCAAGAGAGCGATCATTTTATAGAATCGTATTCCTGACCTGTGGTTTTACCCTGAATAAAAAAGGTGCAAATTACTCTCAAAATCAGCATCAAATTTATTTTACTGCCTGTAGAACAAGGTATTTTTTCAGCTATATGGTTCATTTACTCCATAACAAAGCTGGGAGTTACAATAGCTTTTTACTGGAAATTTCAATGTAATATGTGCTTGTCCTTACTCCCAGTGAAACCAACAGGCACATGATTTGAAGTGACTACACATACAGCACCCACTCAGGACTTTGCTCAAACACTGCACATGTAACTTTCTCCTAGCGCTGCTCAAATTTATATGCAGCTGCACGAAACTTTTTGGAAAATAATAAAATCGGTAAAAAGGCCATATATCAGCTTCTGGCATGTACAAAACCCCCACTGAAGTAAAGAGGTTGTGAATAATAATTTTTTTTACAAATTCAGACATGAAGTGAAAACAGCACCCTCTTGACTCTCTCTTTGGTCCTTTCACAGAATGCAGCTCCATGATACACGACCTCCAGCAGAGAACCTAGTTTTTAAACAGCTTTCTATTCCCATCCTGAAAGTGCAGTTCAGCACCTTCTCAGGGCTGCTGATACAGCTGTTCACCAGCTGTGCTACGAATCACCAAAATGATCACTTAAAAACAGATACTTTTAACCTAGATCATTTCAGTGACCCAGTTTTACAGAGCAGCCTCATAAACAGTACAGGCACAAGTGAAAATGCCAAAAGCTTCTTACATCCTTGGTAAAGTTCTTACAAACAGGCACCTCCCCTTTTCCCGAAAGAAAACACGGGCTCCAGTTACACCCTCAAAATGCAAGAAATCCACATGCACAGAAAGCATTCTGAAGTATCCTATCTTAAGGTATCTTTTAGATCTGCCTTGAATTGTTATCTTGATTCCTCAGATACCTTGGAATGAATATATGCCACCTAGTGCCTCACAGCCAAGCAAACAAAAATAACTTACCAGACGTCTAGCAAATTCTTTATTTTCTGAAAGAAATCCATATCCTGGGTGTACCTTGAAAAAAAAAAAAAAAAATTCAAGCTGATTGAGTTCTGAAGCCAGGCACCAAATTTGCCAACACCTTTTCAGACACTGGGGAAGGTGAAGTAGACCACTAAGCATTTAAATTAGTTTAGTACCTTAAAGAACTGTCTTAAAACACTGATTTATCTGTCTTAAGTGAAGCTGTAAAGACTCGCTAGTTAAACTGCCATTTCTGAAATAAATGTTCCTTACTTGACCAGGGAGAAAGGTGCTGCTTGCAGAGCAATGGACATGTTCCCTTTGGTGTTTTGCCTTCTGCTCCTTTTAACTCCATTTTGCCACATTTATCTCATTGCAGGCTTCCGCATATATGCACATCCATACTCAGTAACCACTATAAAGTACTCTTCACCCCAAAATATTTCTAGCACTGATCACAACAGTGGTCTCGGGGTCCACAGTCACAAGCCTCCTACCTCTAGCGACCCTTGCTGGAGAAGAGAGTTTACTGTCTCCTTAGTCTAAGTCATGCATCCTTATATGCCTAGATTGCTATTCACACCCCAATATACACCTAGCATGATTACTTGAGGGGAGTGTGGGAGAGTGTTTTAATTTTACTTTTCACAATTCACAGAAGATTCTTGATGCAATATACTCCAATAGACAAAGTATAAGTCATTTTATTCCCCTCTTCCAAAAAGCCTAAACAACTGGCTTCCATATTCAGAAACTCAGAGGGAAGGAAATAGTTTTTTTCTTTTTAGGAAAGTTTTTGGCCCCTGAAAGCATTATACCAAAACATCATCTTTGAAAAAAATTCACAATGCTGATCCAAACTGTTCCAGAGTAATTAGTGTTGCTCATATACACCCATCAAATTTTATTTTAATAAATGCTCTGTGTACAGTAGCTCCAACTAATAGATTTATTTCACTGACAGAACAAAGAAAATTAAGCATGTAAACATGACTACACATCATTTTTTCCAACCGATTCCTGTTAAGCTTTGAATCTCTGGCTAATTTGATGGGAGAAAGGCAGAATAGCCCATATAAGCTAACACGCATTTTGTAAACATTCTGAAACAAAAATAATTACGGGATGCACGGTTTACCTTCTTGCAAATAACACTTACATAATTTAGGAAGTGAGTCAAACTACGTTTAAGCAAAAGCCTTTTTAGACAGACTTTGTAAAACATTCAAAAAAGCCATTATGGCATATAAAGGGTTAGTGCTCAAAACTAATTGGGATTTTTTTTCCCCCAGCAAATTTGGAAATGAACTGAAGCTGCTCCCTGGTGTGAAAGCTGAATCCAGCAGCCACCTGCAGGATCAGCGACCAGTGCTGCCAGATGCTACAAAGCCTTTGATTTCCAGTAGCGATTTCGGACACATTTAACTCATGTGACATGAACTAACTGGAATAGCATATTCAATCACTTCCCCCCCACACCTTTAAAAAAAAAAAAATACAAACTCTGGCTTTTCTGCTTTCTATATATGAAACAGCTGCAGCAGATAGACTCATTCAGACTCACAGCTTGGGCCCTGGTTTTCTTAATGACTTCCATGATGGCATCCATGTTGAGGTAGCTTTTGCTGGTGGGAGCTGGGCCAACACAGACAGCTTCGTCCGCCATTTTCACGTGAACCTGAAGAGGCAATATTCTGCATTAACAGATGCTCCCAGCAAAAATAATTACCATCATCCTGAAATATGCACACAAATCTGATTGTTTCAAAGAGAATTTACATACCATAACCACTCTAAAATACACACTGAAATTATCAACATTGACATACAATAACTCACACAGTAACATTAAATCTCATTTCATTTAACTCTGAGCTTAAGTCACTGTCAAAATGTTTTATTATTCCAATATATTATTTTGAATTTGATTAAATAAAATCATAACAAATATCATTTCAGCTTCCTATACTGATCATCTATATGTAAATTCAGACTAAAAACTACTTTGTTACATGTAACCAGGGTAGTCTAATATCTTAATACTTAATAACAAACATTCATGACCAGTTCTAAGCAGGCTCCCCAGGAAGTTGGGGATAATTAGAGTGAATTGAATGAAGGGATGCAGTGAGTGTCCCTGCACAGCATCAGGTCAGCACCATGCACAAATTAAAGCCTATGACTGAAGAGTTCAATATCACTACACGTGAACCAGAAAATCTTGAGAATTATTTAAGCAGGCTCATGTTTGATTCCTAATCCATTGTATCCTCATTTATATGCATTTGCCAAACATTTTTTAGTCAAATCTGAACTATACAAAGGGGACAAACATTTCCAACATTTTACCAGGAATAATAAAACAGCTAGGTTTGAAGTTAGAAGTCTACTTACAACTCATATGCATCCTTACCTTGAAGAAAAAGTTACACACATTTAATTACATTGGTCTTCAACATGTTTTCAGAGTTCAGAATACTTTTCCTTTAAAGTAAGATACGCACAGACCCGAGAAACAAGTAGTTTTTCACCATTTTGCTTTCCTTTTATAAGCTCCCTTTCAGTATTTAAGAAAGCATGCCATTGCTTAAACCGTGTAAGATTATATTAGCTATGTGTCAGTAAAACTTGTTTATACTGACAGTCTGACATTTCCAATGCTTACCAATTTTAAAAGTTATCTTTATGAAATATTTGATACCATCTTCAGCATTCAAAACTGAGAATACGTTGTTTAAAAAGGGTGTTCTTTTAGAATATGAGTATTCACGTATGTGAAGTTTAAAGTATTTTTAGTTTATGAACACGAAATTTTGTTCTTTGTGAAATGAAATTTTATTTGCAAGTAGCACTAAGGCTGTCAAGTATGACAAATTAAAGTTAGTACCGTAGTCTGCATATACTATTGGCTCATTCAGAAGAAACAAGGCCAGGAAAAAAAATCCTCTAGAAACAGCAACAGGCAGTAGTTAAACAATATTTTGAATAATACAGCAAGAAATACATATTCAAGTAAGTATACCAAACATGTACAACAAGCACAGGAGTCACTTACTAGGCATCTTACTTTTTTTGTCATTTTTATTGACATTTTTCTGAACTTTGCAAAAGTTAATCCTACCACCAGGAAGGAAAATCAACTCGCCACTTAGTTCCAAGTTTCTTTCTAGGAGCAGCTCTTAAATAGCTTCTGAATTTGCTGTATACTTGACTATCTGAGAGTTCATATAACCTCCTGGAGTCACTACGCATTTCACATTGGAATTATTGTTTCTGTAAAGTCACAATGGTTTTATTTTACCACTACGACATTAGCCTCACATTAAAAACAAAGCAAGACCAAAAAACCCTAAGCACTAGCACAGACAACCATGTAGAGGGATTTTAATGCTTTTTAGTAAGTACACCTCAGCAACTTAAGTCAGTAATCTATTTTGATCAAATGCTATCAAGATTAGCCTGTCTGTCATCCCTTCCTGGAGCACTAAGTACAAGAAACAGCATGGCCCTTGGATATCCTTATTTGCATGATTGATTTATACGCTTAAAGTTGTTATTTTGAATTCCAATGTGGTTTACATGTCTAAATAAAGTTATTCAATCTTAAGCATAGTTAAGCATGTGCGTTTTACAAAACCAAAAGCTTCCTTAATGAAAAGGACTAACTAAGATAGCTATTTTTAGGTATCAAGAGAAAAACTCCACACCGACACACTTCTCACACTGACACCCCAGAAGTCCTACTAGTACCAAAAGCAGCCATAGAAGATACTGCAAAACCACTGAGTTTATACATATAAACAGTCTTCTGCACTTCCCCCCACCACTTTCTCCCCCCTTCTCAAATGTTTCATTGTCACTTAAACTCTCTGGAGTTTTGCCTCTCCCCTTCCCACACTCCCCTGTAATCTGGCAAATCCATTTCTCCTTATTGACCGTACTGCAAGTTGTTGGTGCCTTCCCTAGTTCAGTGCCGGTTCAGCCTTGCATACACTCTTATGTATCACACGTGGATATAACAAAACAGCAAAACAGTACCCATATCACATTCACATTACCCATATACTGCTACAGAGCACCAAGCAAATCTCGTAAGGACAAGACAGACATCTCCATTCTTCCCCACTAGTTCAAAACCTCCAGATTTTCAGGTTCCAATGACAGCACTTTAAGCTATGGAACCTCCTCATATCTACTTTTTTATAAATTATTAAACCAGTCCACATATAATCTGGAAATAGAGATCTGTTTCTTCTTAGTATTTCATGATGGCAATTCCCCTCCCTAAGCATTTAATTTCTTTCACAATGCACCATAGTTCATGAAGAATACTCCAATTACCATAACACAAACACACTACAGAATTTACAGTAGAGTATATAGAAACATAATTACACTACATATTTACACTATCCATAATTACTAGCAAGCATTACAACAAAAGCCATCATTCGAGTCTACACTGCCAAGTGGCACATAATTCACACCACAATTCAGTAAACCTTTTACTCTGCAGAAGCTTACTTATAATGCAGTATTTCTAGACAGTCCAAAGAATCCAACAATTCCCTTTCCTTGAGCGCTACAAGCTTCAAATATATTTATTTTCAAATTCAAGGGTTGCTTAAGTGCTTGACTTAAAAATCACATAGTCCTAGGTATCCAAAACTGGTCCCTAACGTCCTACAGTTAAAACTTCAGCACTGCAGTTTCTCCCTTTTCTGTTTTAGTTTACAAAACCAACGTCAACAAAACAAAGAAGAAAGTCCCAGGAGGTTCCTGAAGAAATGCAATTCCTTCATAAATATTAGAATTGACCCTGCAATCTCAAGCATGAATGGATAACAACAAAGGCTGGAAAAGCAGACAAACCTTAAAGAGCTAAATGGTATGATGCTGCAGGTTCTAATCATACTGAGCTACCTGTGCCTCAAAAGTTACATTTCAAGCAGCTAGAAGGACCTGTTGTTAAGAGAATACAAACAACTAGAAATCATGAAGAGACACATCGTGTTCATGTAAAAGCAGTTTGATTTCTGTAGAAGTAGTATATTCTGTTGAAGTAGTATATTTCATAAGGGCTAGTTATATTGCAGCAACAAGAGAAATAAAACGAGATTGACCAAAACCTGCTGAATCATCATTTTACAGAACCTCTACCTAATTAAAAAACTGCAGACTAAATTTAGTCATCTGAATCTCTGTATAGGTTTGTTACACCTGTGGAAATCTAAACCCAAATCAGAAACAAACACCCAAGCCAGCCCATCACAGCCTCCTCAGTTCTGCATCCATGACAAACTACTAGTATTACTCTGGATTTAACAAGGAATCCCAGCAGAAGAACATGAGAATGAATACTCTTAAATAGTGTAACTACTTGTGGATTAAGATACAAAGACAACTGGACACAATTTGAAGTACAGCAATGATTTTATTGCACAATTCTTTATGACCACATCCAGAATACAAGAACTAGCTCAAGTCCAACCAGCCTATTAAAACATCCACCTGTTTCCAAAGCTAGTTTAGGTCCAGGAGCCACCTTCACAGCAAGGCACCTAAACTAGTAAATCCTGCCAGATCTTTATACAGGAACAGCTTTGTGTTTCTTCACCACATTTCCAGCAAACAGGCACGTAAAGCGAGGAGTCCATCAGGGCTGATTAGCCAGCCATTTTCAACCTGGACTAGTTCCAAGCACTGCTCCAGGCTGCAGCGGCTCTCAGGGCTGAGAGTACGATAAGGGGTAGTAACAGTAGCAGTGATTGGTTTGGGAGATTCTTTTTCTACGTTATGTTGCAGTATTTCAGGAGGATTTATAAACCAGGTTTGGCGCCAGGACTTGGCATCGTATCCCACAGAAGTATCCCCATAACCCAAAATTGTGGCTATAAGCACCACAAAAATACTCAATAGCTGCTTTGCAAGAGGTAACCTGATTTAGAAGGGCTGCACTGAATCAGAGCTAGTAAGTACCCAAATTACCTAGATTATGTTAGCTCTCCTTTACCCTGGAGGGTGGCACATGTACTCATTTGACAGCAGCATGTTCTCTTGCCCAGCCATACTCTGAATTTACTCAATTATCCCCTTAATCAAACCTGTATTTCAAATAATAATAATTCTGAGAGAGCAAAATGAATAGCTTACTACCTAAAATATACATAGCACTCCTAGACATGTTCTGTTTAACACAGGAGAATCAAGGTAACCTTCTCCAGGAGTCACTCAGCTCCTGCAGATTGCTAGTTGAAATCTCTGTTATAAACAAGTCATTCACATATGCATGCCCTCAACATTGCAACACATAAGAGTTTTCTTGGTATGGAAACAGAATGTATGAAAAATTATTTTAAAGCAAAGAACTAAACCACTAATTTTCAGCACATATGCAATCTATAAAACAATGGAAGACATTAGGATAATTTACGGATCCTAGCATTATAATTATTCAGCAACTCCAGAGTTTATTACCTTCTTATGGATCTGATTCATGGCAGAAGTGCTTTTCTCCCTAATTTGTTTTATAGTGAATCTCATCTACCAATTCCAAAAAGTAAAGGCTGACTTTGTCATGAGAGCCAACAGAGGAACAAAAAAAACCCCAGACATCTACATGTGTTTCCTATTAATCACTGTTATCACCCACATAGTTTCCACAGATTATTTTATAATACTTCAGCAGTTTCTGATGTTTATCATGTGACAGATGCCATTTACTTCAGTGTAAGTGCCTAATTAACACATACACACACACACTCACCGCCCCCACTCCTCCATTGCCGAGGAGGTAAATGTCTGGGATTCCCTAGTGTCCCAGTTTTTCCAGAGTAGGTCACCCTACACATCCCCAGGTCTCACCACAAGTTGATATTCACGCAGCAGACACAGTTACGCTGAGTTGGAAGATGCATTTTACCCCCAATTCTTCTGTACTTTTTTTTTCTTCTGTACAGAATTTATATATATATGGAAACTGTTATATCTGCATATACAGTGTTAATCAAACCAAAGAAGCAATTAAAAAAAACTCAGTGAAGAGAACACTCCTGGTTGGTACACTAGATAAGATCTCAAGCATTGTTTAGACAAAGAAGTCTAATCAAACAACTCATTCTCCTTTTATAGCTCAAATCAATATTACACATTGGAACAACATCCGTTGGTGTAAGTGGATTCACTTAATTGACCCAAACCGCATAATACCCCTCAGCAAGACAAATCACAATTAGCTCAACCCATAAAATAGGGCTAATGAGTAAATCCTTTGTAAGGTAACTAAAAAAACCAACCACCCCAAATCTTGCCAGCACCATTGCCAAAAGACAGACAAAACAGAACAAAAAGCTTGTGTGGCATTGAACAGTCTTGAATTAAAAAAAAAAAAAAAAAAAAAATCAAATGGATGCAAGTTCAAATTTACTGCTCTGTTAAAAACACATCTTCCATCCGACTTGTGTCTTTAGCAGCTTCACACTAAAATACACACACAGATAATATAATAAATCTGTGCACATAGCAAGTCTGCGGTATCCATAAAGCCTTTAAAGTGCAAAGAAATACTTCTACACGATTACAGCATTTAACCCTAAAATGAAATAATGCAAACATTTCTAAACCACGTGAAAAGCAGAACTGTGAAAGCCATAAATAGCATAACTATCCCATATTTTCCACATTTATTTTTACTCAGTATTTCAAAAACCTAAATAAAAATTTATGCAAATAAACAAGTCCACCTACAGAGTCAGCATAAGTAGATCTCTCTGCAAGGCTATTTTAAAACTTTTTTTTTAATTTGATAGCTCACAAGTCGTTATGTGAGGACTAAGGTACAACAATTCTTCAGTGGCCTTCAAACATTTGATTTGGCATAGGGTATTCACTTACAGTCCCCTCCAAGTCTACAATGACTCTAAAAACAGCCCATCCATTAGCATCCACAGGACTAGATACTGGGTTAGCAGACACCAGCCAAGAAAAAACCCAAAAATTTAGCACCCTTTCCTCTACTCCCCCCTCCTGCCCTTCGGTTTGCCAAACGGTCAAAACTTGAAGACAGCAATAGCCTCACTAATCCACAGATTTCAACTAAAATTAAAATTAAAGGATCCACATTGAACTGAACAGTCTTTAAAAGAAGAGAAACACCACCCAGGCAAGGAAGACTGCATTTCTAACCCAGATTAAGAGAATGCACTTTCCAACACACAAAGATTTTCATCTGTTCACATTCTCACTTATAAACACAAACTTATTTTTGTAACCTTAAAAAAAAAAATTCTCTCTCCCATGAACAAAGCTCTGAAACTTTGTCGGCTGCTAAAAAACTACACAATTTTACTTGACAAAGACCTCATCAACAGGAAAGGGCTCCCCATTGTATCTAGAGGCCTGATCACCAGTACTGTGAAAAACAGCCCATGCTAAGGCTGTCATGCAGTGATACTCTGACACCAAGTGCTGTTTGCCAGGACTACCAAGGAAATGCCTCCAGAGTCCCCAGGACATTACAGATCAGAATCTACAGGAGTCTTCCCAGAATGACTATGGCTCCAAAAGCCTTTTCCTATATGCTTACTCTTTGGCAGACAACTTCCAAAGTGAAGCACCTTCTAGAATACTGATGGGAAAGAAGGCTTCTCCATTAGAATTTTATTGCAAGCGCTTACTGTGTTTTACCCTCCAAAACAGCAAAGACCAGGAACTAGTAACTTAGTGCCTCATACAAACTTAAGACCACAGAACTGAAGTTTAGCCAGATCTGAGCAGCTGAATGTTGGGAAGACCAGACTAAAACAGGGTGGTGGCTTTTTTGACCAGACATTGAAACTTGAAGCTATGGCGTTAGTCTCTGCAGTATGTTCTTTTGGACCTTTTCTAGGAAAGCTTGCCTCTACAGGCTTCTATTCAGAACAATTCAATCATTCTTAAAACAAGACTTCTTTAGCCTATCAAGTCTATCCCTATTCAGAACAATTCAATCATTCTTAAAACAAGTCTATCTGCAGATACCCAACAAGCACAAATAAAAGTTTGCTCAACTTCTTTTCAAAGTTCAAGCAGCTTTTGAGAGGAAAACCTGCTTAAGGCTCTAAAAGACCAAAAAAAAGCTAGTCTGTCACAGTTTATAGCCAATAAGACTAATTTGTTTGCTACTGGAAATTTAGCAGAATGATATGGTTGGTTTGTATCACAACCTTCCACATGTTTTAGTCAACACCAACCAGGAGCAATCAATCTTTCTTTGGTAGAATAACCGAAAAAGTAGAAGTTGAAGAGTAAATCAATAGTCATCTTGTTTACCAATCTATCCTTGGACAAACTGCAGGATTAACAGAGGTAGAAGAATCAGGAGGAAAACACCACAACATCCCATTCTTCAACTTATAGCATCAATAGCAAAACACTTTTCTCAGTCTTGAGGGAGCCCTTGGCTCCTTCCACTCACAGCTCCCTTTGATAAGATGAGGCAGCTACCAAGTTTCTTCACCCAATTGAAGACTAGAGGCAGCACAGCCACTCAAAACAGCATTTGTTGATTTAGGGGGTGCTGTGAAGAAAGAGTCTGCAAGCGAGCAACTGCACTCATACCTCTGCAGACTATTTTCACTTTGGAGTACATTACCCAGAGCAAGTCTCCAGGAGAAATGGAAGAATTGTACTTCAGAGCATACACTAACAACTTGGGAAGATACTCGATAAATCTGTTTACCAAAGCAAGAGTCTCCATCTGTCACAAGAGTTGAGCAATCCATCATATTTAGAGCAGTCCACTATGCTCTGTGTGGATGTTGGAGTTTCGTCTTTGCAGTGTATGTAATTCTGAGCTTTAAGTGGTTTAAGAAAGAATGAAGTTTTTTGTGATGTTAACAAAATAGTAGCACCCTACAGTGGTTTTAGTAGCCTCTCTGCATTTCAAACACATCTGCACCCACATGTCAGCTTTTCCCTAATGGAATCTCAGCTTTCTAAGCACATTAGCAAAGCAATAGGATGGATCTTTCTCATGCTGTTTCTTTCCCCCCTCCCCCTGCCTCCCCCAAAAACAAGCTTACCATGGAATGTATTTGATGTACATTTCTTTGTTTTATTTTCTAAATGGGTAAGGCATGCGGGAGATGGAAAAACTAGCAGTTAGGCAGGTCTAGAAAATACTATCAGGTGGTAGCAAGGGTAGCCAACCACTACAGAACTTCGTATAGTAGAGGGTTAGCTCTTAATTGAGCTAGATATCCCAGAAGACATACGGGATTCAGAAAAAGTAGCTTAAACTCAGCCACATTACAAGGAAACACATCGTATGTATTGGTAGCATGCTCCTATCCAGCATTTTCAGCTTAATTCAGATCAAATTTCTCTTTCAGATGGATGAACACAGTACACAACCATTCAGATAAGGTTGCTGTCTAATTTCCAAGTCTGCCTACCTACACATGGATGGACTGCAGAAATTGCTGCCAGCATCCAAAGATGGTAAAGTCAGGGATCCCTGAAACCAGTTCCAGGGTTGAGAGAACAGCCCACAGCAACAGCAACGTGAATTCACAGCTACCTGGCATTTCAACTACGCAACAGTATTTAGAAGAAAGGTGAGAAGGGAAGTATGGGTATCAGCTCAAGGCAACATATTCTGGAGCAGTAGCTGGAGGACTAACAAACCCCCCAAAAACCCCAGGAATGCAAGATACATACCCTACAATAATTAAGTTCTTCCCAGTGTAGACTAACTTCTGGCCCAAAATGAACCATATATTGAGACATGCATGAAGTTTCACAACAAGCCTCACTTTATGCAAATGCAAGTTGCCACTCAAAGGATGATCCCACCCCTAAGTCTCCTCCACATTCAGCTCCAGCAATTACAACACTGCTGAGACAGATCAATGAACTGAACAGACCCAGTGGAAAAGTAATCTAAGGGGAGGGGAAATTAACCTTCTGTCAGATCAGCAAGTTAAACCATCTCCCAGCCACATGATCGTTGGAGCCAATACAGTGAATGAATGAGAGGAGACAGGAGAGCACAAACAGTCCTTTCAGAAGTATTTTAGACTTGGAGAAATCTAGACATAATATGAAGCCAGATCTAAAGTGTCATTTTATGAATTAATAAAAGAAAATTCCCAAAATAACAGGTTGCGGGTGAATGCAGAATACTGTAAGGACGAGAAACTTTCAGTGCAGGCTTTCTAAAACAGAGAAAGTTTTCCTTATATTTATGTAATATATATGTATCATAGAAAATATATATGTACATATATACGTGTGTGTATGTTAATGTACATACACACACCTCTTACCCACTTTTGGGTACCCAGTGTGCAGGGGTTTTACACTAAGGTTGAGTATTAAAGCAGTACCTATAATAAACCACAAAAATTTTGGTCATGAAACCTCAAAATTACCATCATGCCCAGCATAAGATTATGTTTTAAGAAGAATGGAATCTTTAAAACTTAAAAATGCCTTATTAAATATTCACTTTATTACATAACATTCACAAAAGTAGGTAATTTTTGCTTCAAAATTCCACTAATGTGAATATTCAGATTTCTTTAAAATTATGCTTTGTTAGTTCTTCAATAAAATTGTTAGTTCTAAAAGAAAATTACTTTTCTGACAGTGTATTAAAATTATTCATAACCTTATAGGACAACTTTGAGGAAGATGGCCCTTAAGTTTTCTATCCTCAAAAGTCTTATTTTGAAAGATAAGTCAGCTTTGAGATTCCAACAGGCAGATGTCACGATGGAAACTATAAAAATTGTATAATGGAGAAGAAGCATCAAGCCTGCTTGCTGTGGGAACTCACAGAACACAGTAAGCCAGAAATCCCATGAAATCTACTTGTTAAGTGACTTTGCAGAATAGGCTTACCTTTTAAAAAAAAAAAAAAAAAACAATTTTTAGCAAGGAATCATCCCTCCCTATGCCAGAAGTGTAATCACTTTCATGCAATGTCTTTGACAGCCACTTGGTCCTGTTATAAATGGAATAAGAAAGTACAGAGCAGCATTTTTTACAAAGCACAGCCAACCCGCCACAAGCTGCTAGCCCTAAGTTACATTTTTAAAAAGGGTCTATAACAGAGCCTGTCAGTATTTACAAACCCTGTATTCAAAGCAAGTTTAGGCAGATTTTGTACAGTACTAGATAAAAGTAATCACAGAAGACCCCAAAGTCAGGTACATAAATACATGGGGAAAAAGTATTCCATAAAGGAGGATCAAACTAGGTAACAGCCAGGGCCAAGGACCACCAAAGAAAAAAATAAAAAGCCGATCAGCAGAACTAAGTTACAGGATTAAGAGTTCCAGAGCTGACTGGTAGGCAGGGCGCAAGACACTTTTTGCCACACAGAAAATCTTAAACTGGGCAGAAGAAAGAAGGCAGAAAAAGTATTTATTTCTCAGTTTCATCTTACAGTGTAATGCTTTTAAAAAAGGTATTTATTTTCACTAGACTACTGTACTAACCCCCATTCCACCCTTAAAGAGAATTTATAATGTTTATATTCTACGATGCTGAACATATTACCCATACATGAAGTGAAGAAGTGTGTATCTGGTGTCACACGGTACATCCACACACTTGAAAGTGGTTGTATAGACAAGCAGCTGGCTCACCAAATCTCTAAGGACTATGCACTGTCTAACAAATAGGCAAGTAAACCTGCACTGTCTAAAGAAGATTTTCACACAGTTAATACCAGCACTGGACAATCCAACCATGGATGCTGACACCAGACTTCATGTGGTCCCATCCTTTTGCAGATCATCAGTCAAAAATATTTTCAGCAAGTTGTTGGTTGGTTTTTTTTTTTCTTACAACCCCCAGAGCTCTGCCATAGCTACATCTCAAATTATAAAGATTTTATTTTAGCATGACCTTAGGAAAATCCTTAATTTGTTTTTTACATTGAGTATTTTCCCTCTCCACCTCCCAGCTGATCTCCTACAATACACACTTTTCCATCTGAAGGTAAGTCAAGGACAGCAAGCAGAATCTTAGTCTCTACTGTAACCCATTAATCTTATGACAATATTATTTCAGCACATCGAGCAGATTTAGCCTAAAAACAGCGCGTGTATTGAGGAAAGAAGTCTTGATATATAAAAGAGCATTCTTCGCAGGCCACTACAAAGTTCCTCCCACCAAGAGTTTAAGCACAGTTCTTGTTCCAGTAAATGGAACTATAGTAAAGTGTCAGGTCCTCTCCCACACCTACTTCACACACCCCCTATAACAAGCTACCACTTCTGGGATTCTCTTTTTTGAGGCATGAATTTAAGAAGTATGAAGTCAAATGCTCCTGATTTTCACCTCTGAAGACTAAATAAAAACTAGAAAATATAAGAAGTATCACCATCAGACTAGCTCAATTACAGTATCATAAATATTTATGGCCTATACATACAAATTCTAACAAATTAATATTTAGATCTTAAAGATAGTGCACTTGGTCAGTGTTAAACATTATTTAGTGCAGTCAAGAGAGATAATTACATTCTATACAGGCAACACCTGCACAACACCGAAGAAAATAAATAACCTATTTCTGTAAGGTGACAACCATTTCCATTTCTAAGAAGAGTACAAACTTTTGCATTCCTCACAAAATACAGGTAACATTCACAAGTTCAATAAATTAGCTCAACCTTATGTATACTTTTATAAGACATTGGAGTAAGCTTCTATATAGATCAATTCCTGTTTTTAAAAAGCCTGGAATTAAAAAAAAAAAATATCTTTCCAAGTTGCATGGAATCTACACGGCACAGCAACATACACACTCACACAACGGTTCCTTCTAAATCC
Organism: Egretta garzetta; assembly: GCF_000687185.1. NCBI lineage: Eukaryota > Metazoa > Chordata > Aves > Pelecaniformes > Ardeidae > Egretta > Egretta garzetta. The sequence continues at coordinate 315,164 of NW_009258767.1, read as the reverse complement.
TCTTTCCTTGTTAGCATTTAGGTTTGGGTTTTTCAATGATTGGTTTACCTATAACTCCAGGGGGTTTAACTATCCGTCCTTTAAGAAGCTTTGACAGTTTAACCTGCTGAGCTCACAGCACCCAAGGGAGGGTCTTACTTGCAGTTTTACCTCTGCTGCTGCTGCTGACCACTAATACTGACTCTGCAGATAATAGATTTCAATAACAGCCTCCTACAGGTTAACACTTTGGGTACTAGCCACGATACTGCTTTAATTAAGTTAATACATGGAGGTCACAGTTTGGTAGAAAATTTTTATTAGATTTGGCCAATGCTTAGAATAGCAGGAAAAGTACACACACTCACCTGTCCAGTAGCTCTGGGATAAGTTTGTCCACAGATATAATTCTGTCGGTTTATGGCTTTACTCAACTTTAAGTGAGCTCAGTTTATTAGTTCCATTTCCTCTAAACATGGATTTTTCCAGCATAACAGATAATTTCATGATGGATATGAAATAGATGCCTCTAACCATGCTGGGCACAGAATGTGTCTACCTAGCATAAATATTCCATGCACTACAGTTAAGGGATGTTGGGTTTGGGTTTTTTTTTTCTTTGCAAGGTTTGGAGCATCCTGATAGTGGAAAAGATTAGCATTTTTATTTCCTTGAAGCTAAGTTACTAACATTAAAGTAACTTTTCTATTTTGGCAAGCTATTCATTATGTAAAAGTTTAAAGATGTTAAAAACCATCTAGTTGGAAGTGGGAAATAATTCATATATACTGAAAGCAAACATCTGACAAAATACAAAGTGTGCAGATTGGAGAGGCACATATTTAAATGCATTTTTCAGACCAAGTATTCACTACTTCAACACAGCACTTAAAAGCACATATTCATTTCAAAAATAGAGGGGAAAAGAGGCTCTCTGTTAAAAAACTGTATTAACTTTACCTGCAAAAACATCTATTTGTTGGATTTCATTTTCTTTTTTGTTAAAGTACACAATCTGACAGACGCTCTACAGAGTAATAATGAAGCAGCATGGGAGCCATTTAATGTATTTCTTGATTAACTCATTGCCTGTCCAGTTCTCATACAGACATGTGCTCACATGTCATAATCGTCATAACTCCCATCATCCCTACAGTTAACACACAAGCTCCTTGATTAGTGCACAACTCCCAGACGAGCCATTGCTAATGCTAAATAATTCCCTTCAGCCTCCTGCGACTATACCGCAGGCTCTCCAATTAAATATAATGTCTCTGATGAGCCATATTAATACGAACAAATTCCTGCCAGGGATTCTAGCCCACTCACTTTCACCAAAGAAGCAACTAAAATAAAGAGAGGAAAGCTATATAGATAAAAATTAGCCGAAAGCATAGTTTTGCCATGAGGCTTTAGTTAGAAAACTTTGCTGTCACAGGTATGTTATTCTTGGAGGTATCCAGGAGACTGGCATATAAATACAAGCTTACTGATAAATGACAATGAGTAAATTACCATTTTAATAATTGAAAAGCAAGCATGTAACACAGATAGCTTTTGAATCAGTTAATTACAATTAGCAATATCTAATCACATGTGATAAAATTAACTACAGAAACCCTCAGATCACTTGCTGTTAGTATGGCAATTATACTCAGCTGGTCTTGTGCATTAAGCACCATTTGAAACACTGGCATAGCTGTACACACCTACACAAAGGTTTTTTTCACGTTATAAAAATATTTCAGTAATGACCCATGCATAAAATCTTCAAAATTTGCACCAAGAAACTACCATGCTTGTTAAAAGCCTGCTGCAGCATCACAGATTATATTGCAAAGTCCACATATTTCAAAATATTTACATATGTACCAAGCAACATTAAAATGTTTTAAGAATATCTTTATATTGATTATATATCAGCCAGTCATGGGTCAAGTATAGAGATGCCAAATTATGGTAATTTCCCCCCTTTAGAATGGGAAGAGTCACTGGAAAACCTAGCCTTTTCAGTGTACACTGGGATTTCTTAATACCATCTAACTCAAAATTGCTGCCATTAGCTGGAAATTCACTGCTCAGATTTTATGAGAATCATAAGGAGTTCCCAGTCCTTAGAGAAGAGAGTCTGATGTCCTTAACCCTAGTGCTGACCCTCTCACTAGAAGAGGTATCAACAAAGGACATGTAAATAGACTGTTGCAGAAGTATCCTTTAGTAGTTTTAAATATTGCTTGCAACTGCACAAATTGTAAGCTATTCAAATAACCCCCATGAAATTTTGATAAGCTCTTCCCCAAGGTCCTTGCACCTTCATCCTTACACTAATGCACTTCATCTTCATTTACCTGATCATTAGTTTCCAGTTTGTTCAGCTGGAAACCAACACACACTAATTACTTTGACATCACAAAGTCCTATCTGTCTTCACCACCTCCCCAGACAGCAGGGAGAAATTATCAAGGGTAGGCATGATAATATCCTGATAAATGATGATTCACATCACCTCACTGTCAATCATCCAGAAGTGCTCACGCAAGATACCACTCAATCTCATTACTGAATCCTAGGGCTAAGAGTACAATACACACCAGGAGTCATATTTCAAACAGCAGGCCACCTGGGTAAGACGCAGCTCTCCGAGATTTTCATGAATTTTGTTGGCTTTTTGTTTTAACATGGTAAATGTCAAATATTCATATATTTTACCATGTGTATATAGGCTGGCAGAAAAGGACATGCTGAAAGCAAGGCAATTCATCTTGGGGTTCAAGTGAGGGAAAAAAAGAAATGTAGGTTCTTTGGAGGGGAGGAGAAGGACGGGTAAGCTTCATTAATTTAAGAAGAAAATTAATAAACCCATCTAAAGTTTTGAAGTTCAGTTTCATGATGTAAGCATCCTTCTTGCTGAAACAATACAAATGCATTCAGAGCTCTGAAATAAGTAATGCTAGCTTTGAAACTCATTGACATAGGCAAAGTTTGCTTTTTCCGTGACAGAAAGCAGATATTCGTGAAAGCAACGTTCCTGCTTCAGCAAGTAGCCAGTTGGGGGCAGGGGAGAGGAAATCAGTCAAGAAGCAAAATAAAAACTTAGTAAGAGCCGCTTTCTCAGAAAAGATCTTTTTTTCCCTACTTCCAAATTAGCATCATCATCTTTCCAGCTCTCTCAGTCCAACTGAGACATAAATAAAGCAACCTCCAATAGATAAATGCCCAGGACTTGCTACTTAGCACAGAATCTGAGTTCTTTATGCTAAGGAATGAGGAGGGAACAACACACACCACCATCTCCTATGTTTATAACACACTCAGTTTTCTTGCCCAAGGTAGATCATTCACCATCAGTAAACCTGCACAATGACACACAATACATTGAACAATATGATCAATAACTGGTGGAACAGATAAGGAGAAGAGAGGAAAACAAGACTGAAAGAATATGGGGGGGAAGTGAGATAATTCCACGTGTGGTTCTGCCAGTTACTCCCAGGGAGAAGAAAACCAGTCAAAACTAAGGACCAAAAATTGAGTAGAGTGCACTACAGAAACAAACAAACAAAAAAGAGCAAACCCCAAAAGAATAAAGAAAGTATGAAGATGCACATTCTACCGTTCCACTGTGTTTTTTCTGGCTGAAGACGCTTTAAATACTCAATGCAAGTCAGAGCAGAGTGCTCTCTTGCAAGCATGGATGATACTGCTACAGGCACGCTGGTGCAGCATCCAGCAACTGCCTGCCCACACAACTGACCCTGAATTGGGGAGGAACCCTCACATACACTTTCTTGCACCGCCACTGCCCCAGACTATTTGAAATACAATCATAGTCTCACAATGAAACCCTCTGCTCATTTCGAAGTATTCTCCTGTGGGGCTACACAGGACAGCCAGCAACTCAGAGACTCCTGTTCTGATAACATTAGCGTAACGTTTTTTCCAAGGAGAAACTAAGAGGACACATTCTAAAATATATGTGAATGCAAAGGTAACATAAATGCAAAGGTTCATAAAAATCCCAAGTGAAGTCATTTAGGTGTGTCTGGTCTACATACCTGACACATACAGTATTCAAAGTCTACCTTTCAGAGCAGCTGTGGATCACTAACAAAGTTCAAAAGCCAAAAGCTCTTCACAGGCTTCCTGTCAAAACAGCCACCCTAACAAGAGCCAGCTTCTAGCCTACACATAGACTTCTCACTCCCAACTCTGTGACCAATGCCCCTCACCTCTTCGGCACAATTTACATTAAAGGTTGACTTATCAACCTAACCTTATCAACCTTACCTATCACGTTAAGTGTGATAGATAAGTGATTCTACAACAATTTGGCCCAGAAAGGTTACACACCACATGCCTGGACAACAGAACTCAAAGCATGTTTCTCCTCAAGAACCAGAACGTGTGAAAATAAAATATAACCTATGATTTCTAGCACAACAAGTAGGGCAAAATTACGCATGGAAGAAGAGAAAGTTTTTTTCCACTGAATGCAATCTCAGTGCTTTCCTTCCTAGATTTAGAGAAGGGCTGCAAGGAGGGAACAAATAACTGAAATTTCTGTCTTAGTTTACAGAAGTAGAGCACCTCAGACAGAAAGGAAGCAAGCAACTCAGACCAGAAAACATCACTCCAAACACCTTCAAAGTCACAAAATTTAGAAATGTCATTCAATGATGAACTTCAGATAGAGGTGTGTTAAGTTTTCATTTTAACTTAAAACCAAACAGCTACCTTCATCCCAGACTTATCACACCTCAAATTTCTTAAAGGGCATATGATCTGACTATGTGCACCTCGAGGCAGCCACTGTTGGCTTAACTGCTTGAAGTTGTACAACTCAAATTTCTTCTGCAGAAAGAACATTGGTGCAGAGAATACATAGCATACATGCCTGCTTGAAAAATTAATTTAGAACAATAGTTAATGTGTTAGCTTTACTCCAGGAAATCTGAGGGCAGAAAATTGTGATAGCGATTGTATGCTTTAGCTCAGCTGATGGAAATATATGACATTCTAGCAGTTGAAGACTTTCTTAAAACGACATATCTTCAAATCAAAAACTTCGTTTAAATTTCTTTGTTAGGGCTATAACAATCGCTTTACAAAAAAAAGAAAGTCTTAACACAGCAGTGTCACTTCTTGAATTTCATTAGCCTAATTTAAAAAAAACTAGCTTTCAGAAGTAATTCACACAAGAAAAAACTACACATGCTTATGTTTGTTGGCTAAGTTGTAGAAGAAATTGTCTGCAGAAAGAGCAAAAAACTGGCACAGAAACAAACTTTACTACTGGGCAAATACCAAGTTGGATGCATTAAGACATATAAAAACTACATATTTCTTTTAAGTTATTGAAGTTAACTTGCAGTAGAATTACAGTATTTCCTCTAAAGGAAAAAAGTAAATGGGAAACCGCTGTCAACAAGTGTCAGTACTGCAAAGCTCACAGTCTGCAAGGTTCTGTCAATCTTGAGCTCCACAGATACTGAACAAGACGCTCATGGCAAAACTTCAGGCTAAATTTAATCCATGTTCAAGGCCGATTCTAAAAACTCTTCCAAACATTCCACAAGTAGAAATGAAATACAAATTATACTTCAACAGTAACTATCACAAGAAAAATAAAATCAGATTTACCATTAAAACTCAGGTTATTAACTAAAAACCAAAATCATTCATACAGCTAAAGTCTCCCCCACATTATAGTCATAACTTTATATTTACAGAGAACAGTGACAGATTTAAGGTAGCTACAGACCCTCTACATACTCTTGTTTTATCAAATAAAAGCTAACATTGACCTAAAAGATAGGGAAGAACTTTATCATTAAAAGTAAAAAATACAATAGCAAAATCCATATTAGTAACTATGGTCTTTTAAAATTAAAGCTTTGAATTCAGCATTTAATTGCTGAATACAGAATGACCAACTGCTGAATTTATCGAGTATTACATACAGCATAAAAAACAGCTTCTCAAACCAAAAGTACAAGAGATGTTACAGTGGTTTCCACAATTCTTGAAAATTTTCCTATGTTTAACAAGGTAAGCGACACAAGAAAATACATAAAGAGTTCCAAGTTTCAATCAATCTTAAAGTTCAGAGCAAGAAAAGCAGTAACTTGCTGAAACTGTAAGAGAAGAAACAAAGGAACAGCTATGGTTTCTCAAGCCCCAGCAGCAGGTCACTGTGGCAGGCAGTGGGGCTGCCCAAGCCCAACCACTCTGCATTTCATTCTCCTTTACAAAAAGGAAGGTTCAGGACACCAAGGTCTGGCTTTACCAGCCAACCATGCTCAAAGACAGCTCCTCAACCACTGTTACCTCTTCCTACATACACAAGGTTTTCAGCCACTAAAAACACACAAGCAAGCAGTACTAAAGTCATCCACATTCAAAGGCATTTGGGATCCTTTCTCACAGCGTAAGCGAGTAGCCTAGGAAGATGCTCATAGGCAAGGCCAAGCCAGGCAGGCTTCCAGCACCAGGCAGCAGACCTGCCAGGGCCCTAATGCTAAAGGAATATCATAGTACTTAAAACTCATTATCACAGCTTTTTTTTTTTTCTTCTTTTGCCCTTTTTTTTTTTTCTTTTCTTCTTTTTCAAGCTGAAGGCTGGATTCCTGTTAGCCTCCAACACATTCAGAGTACCAGCTTCTCACCTCCACAGAGCAGAAGCATTAGCCAGGCCATACAACCGACTTCGTTCTGTTCAGGAAAAGCCTTTAAGGAAAGAAAAAAATCTGAAACAGCAGGGAGATGCAGTCTCCAGCAGCCACACATTACACTTATTCTGTTAGCTCTTCTCCAAGGTAAACTCCTTCACTTATTAAGCAAAACCAAACCAAACAAAAATCAGGCTCATCAAGTTAATTTTTTCCTGGGTTCAGAAGCATTTCTAGGAAACTGCCAGTTCCAATACTGAACCTGTAGTAGCATCCAGAAGGGCTAGCTAAGAGCAACAGCTGTGAGTGTTGGAACAAAACCATCACTCAAAAGTTGAACTGAAGAGCTTTCAAACAGCTAAAGCACCATATGCAAAACTGCAAAACTTTAAGCACAAGATCAGCAAAATTATGTAGGATAGCTTGTCAAACAAGAACTATTACTTTACTTTCTGGACATTATTCTTCAAATTTTACACTCAGCTTTTAATAACATTGAGAGACAGCTGGAGACCTGTATGTACTCTCATTACTTTTTACATTACATCATTACTTTTTTTTACCTTCTCAGAATCACACCGGTATTTTGATAACTGTATATGCCAAGGAAAACCCTCGCTGAAAAAAAGCTTTCCCAAATCCAAACCTGATAGTTCAGCCATGGATGACAAGCAATTTAAAAAAAAAGAAATCCCATGGGTAAAGAAACAGTTCATATTTCTATAGCAAGCATTCAAGTTATCTGTGAAGAGGCTTTCCTTTTCTCATCAAATATGGTGCCATAAATGATGAAAGAGAGAGCTTCTTTCTTTCATGTTGCATAGCCAAAGATTATGGACTAATCATGTATTTGCTCATTTGACAACGTAATACAAATTAACATAGTCTGTGTTTTGCTTTTACTTGCATAAAACGAGTTATCCCCGCACCCTGTCGGTTTTTAAAAAAAGCAATAAACTCAGGAAAAGCCTTTAAGGAAAGAAAAAAATCTGAAACAGCAGGGAGATGCAGTCTCCAGCAGCCACACATTACACTTATTCTGTTAGCTCTTCTCCAAGGTAAACTCCTTCACTTATTAAGCAAAACCAAACCAAACAAAAATCAGGCTCATCAAGTTAATTTTTTCCTGGGTTCAGAAGCATTTCTAGGAAACTGCCAGTTCCAATACTGAACCTGTAGTAGCATCCAGAAGGGCTAGCTAAGAGCAACAGCTGTGAGTGTTGGAACAAAACCATCACTCAAAAGTTGAACTGAAGAGCTTTCAAACAGCTAAAGCACCATATGCAAAACTGCAAAACTTTAAGCACAAGATCAGCAAAATTATGTAGGATAGCTTGTCAAACAAGAACTATTACTTCACTTTCTGGACATTATTCTTCAAATTTTACACTCAGCTTTTAATAACATTGAGAGACAGCTGGAGACCTGTATGTACTCTCATTACTTTTTACATTACATCATTACTTTTTTTTACCTTCTCAGAATCACACCGGTATTTTGATAACTGTATATGCCAAGGAAAACCCTCGCTGAAAAAAAGCTTTCCCAAATCCAAACCTGATAGTTCAGCCATGGATGACAAGCAATTTAAAAAAAAAGAAATCCCATGGGTAAAGAAACAGTTCATATTTCTATAGCAAGCATTCAAGTTATCTGTGAAGAGGCTTTCCTTTTCTCATCAAATATGGTGCCATAAATGATGAAAGAGAGAGCTTCTTTCTTTCATGTTGCATAGCCAAAGATTATGGACTAATCATGTATTTGCTCATTTGACAACGTAATACAAATTAACATAGTCTGTGTTTTGCTTTTACTTGCATAAAACGAGTTATCCCCGCACCCTGTCGGTTTTTAAAAAAAGCAATAAACAAAGTGAACAATAACTGAAGTTGGACAGGACCTCGAAAGAGCTAAACCCATTTTTCACTCACTTTGTAGTCTAGCTAGGCTGACTACCTCCCAAATTCAGCTACTAAGATACTACAGGACACCAGTGAGAGCCCTGGTAAAGCCAAGGTAATTGACATCCACTGCTTCTTCATCCTTGGAGCTGGCTGCATCAGAGATGGCTGCCAGATTAGCCAGGCATGGTTTGCCACAATGAACTCGCATTGACTGCTCTCAGTCACATTCTCACACTTCATGTAACAAGACATGGCTCCCAAAAAAAATTCATGCCATATTTTTTGCAATTACCTCCCTGCAGTTCTCTGGATCAAAGAAACAGTTACCTCCTTCCAGTCATCAGGAACCTCCCACAACACTGACATTTCAAAGATGAAAGAGCGCAGTCTCACAATGAAATCAGCTCATTCCCTCAACTCTGATCCATCCCATCCATCTCATGGACTTTTCCATGTCCAGTTCACTTACATAATACCCACTTGATCTTTCCTTATTGTGAACAGGACTACGCTTTGTCTGGCACTGCAATTAGGCTCAGGGACCTAGGAGTGGACTTTCCCAATAAAGACCAAAGCAAATTAGACACTAAGTATCTCAGATTTTCCATACTCTTTACCATTATCAGGTGCCTTGCCCAACAAGCCCACATTTTCCTTTTCCTTTCTTTTGTTACTGATACACAGAAACGTCCTCCTTCCCCTTCACATCTTTCAGTATACAGTCAACAGACACAGTCAACACTAGCAGAGTTTTGGCCTCCTTAATTATGCCCCTGCACACTGACAAAGTCTTTCACCTGGGTAACTCATCCCTGCCTTCACCTTCTGTATACTCACTTTCTGTGTTTGAACTCAGCCTGAACTCCCCATACAGTCCAGGTAGGCTTCTGCCACACTTTCTCAGCCTTCTCCACAGCAGAAGAGACAGCTCCTGTGCTTGGAGAAGACTATCCCTGAGTACCAGCCAGCTCTCCTGGGCCACTTCAACTTCCAAAGCAGTCTCCCATAGGATCCTGGCAACCAAATCCTTACTCAGGCCAAAAACTTGCTTTCCTGAAGTCCAGGGTTTGCAATTCTGCTGTTTGTCTTAGTCGCTCCTCTTGGGAACCTAAACCTCACCTTTTCAGTGTGGCCATAGGCTTCACGTCCCTGATCACTTCTTCCCTCTTTGTAAGAGGCCCAGTACAGCATCTCCTCTAGTTAACTCAATCATTTTTGTCAAGAAATCATCCTCTGCACATTCCAGAAGACTCCTTAATTTCTTTCACTCTGTCTTTCCAGCAAACATCAGGATGGTTAAAACCCCACATAAGTACTAGGGTCTGCAATCATGAGGCTTCCTCCAGTTTTCTAGAACCGGTTTCATCTGCTTCTTAATCCTGATCAGGTCTGTGGCAGACATCCACTACAACATAGCCTAGAGGCAGAAGTCACAGCCTTCCCTGGATTGAGGGTCTCTATCCTCCACTTACTCAAGCATGGCCTCTTGCAAAGCTCTTGGCTCTGCAGGTTCTCCCAGCCTCAGGGAGAAGCAGCAGGCATTTGCCGCAGCCCAAGGCATGGAATGCCAAAGCCTCGCTCCTTCCACGTACTTTAAATATTAACTGCTGGCAAGATTTATGATTAACACACACTAATTTACTCAAAGCCACTTTTCTTTCACATTTACAATGCAGTGTGATAAGGAAACAATGAGGCCATAGGACAACTTTTGCAGCAAGTATAAGAAACCATTCCCCAATATTTAACTAATATCACTTCCAAAGCATCCTTTGGGAATGTAGTGTTGATCCCATCACAGAACAGACAAACACCTATTAAAAATTTTGTTCAAACAAAAAAATTGCACTACACAAACAAGTTTTAAGCTCCTTTAACTTCTTGCTAAATGCATAGAATCCCAGTTTGATGCAGGGC
>NW_009258767.1:280975-304641 GCF_000687185.1 Egretta garzetta | reverse complement strand
CAAACTGGCACCTCCACCATGCACACGTCCCCCCTCTCATAAGCATACATGCTGAGAGACAGGACTGGAGTTACCCACAGATGTTTATAGATCCATGTTAGTGAAAAATAAGGCAAAACCAAAAGCATTCCCTAGGGGATGGATGCTGTATTCTCTAGAAGACTAGAAAGGAAAGCTTCACTCAAGTTAGATCTCATATTCCACTACTGTCTTAAATCAATAAAGGAAATTAATTCCTAATAGAAATACAAGTCAGATGCACCTGCAGATTTTCATTAACTAGCCATTAGACATGCACATGAACAGAACTTACAAGCCTTCTAGCAACATCCTTCAGGATCTCCACTATTCAGCATCATGACAGAGCATTAGAAGGGAGTAGTCCAAACACCAAGCACTCAAGTTTCACACATCTGGAAAAGTAATACACTGCGTGGGCCACATGACAAAATGAAGCCACTCAACAGGAGAAATTTAAAACTGCCTTTTTTTTGTTTTTCTTGGTTTTGGGAGACAACCACTGCCAAGGTAAATAAAGAAATATCACTGTAATATTCATACTAAGGCAGGTCACCTGATCCTTGAGAAAGTGCCTGTAACATACTTAGACATGAAACTGCCAAAAAGTGCCAACAAACAAGAGCTGGAAGATCACCTGGTCATACCAGTTTTTACGCAACAACACAAACTAACTGCAGTCACTGGCCAAGCACCAGCATCCCACACTGTTAACTGAGATCTTATCTCTATGCAATTCAACACAGTTGCCTCAGCTTCTGTTTGCATTCCTCATTCTTCTACAGCTGGACTCAAGGTCTTTTCCAACCTAAACCATTCTACGGTTCTCTCCCACAGAGTTCCCCAACAGTTGTGTTATTGTGGGACCCAAGCTCAATGTGCGTTCATTGCACTGATGGCTGCATGCACTTAGAGCACACTATGGTACCCAATTATTATCTAAGATTACAAAGAAAAGGCAAAGGGATACAAAACAAATTTATGATTTTTTAACAGGCTTTCTAGGACAGGCACTATTGTAGACAAAGATTTTTGTATTATTGCAAAAAAAGGGTGTTTGAAGATGAAAAAGGAAGAGTACGTAACAGCCTTAGTCAGGCAGCTCAGACTGCTCACGTGGAAGAAAGGGTGTGAAGAACTGTGCCCCCTTTTCTTTCTCCCGCTCCCTCCTTCCGAAGCGCTATCATTCACTGCCCCCAACAGGTATCATCAATGCCATATTGAATTTACAGTTGCTTCTCAAACTCAATTCACAATGCTTCAAGGAAACTACATATGGAATAGAAAGGACGAGAACAAAATTATAGAAGGTCAATTTTGGAAACATGCTTCCTGGACAGTGATGTTCCATTAGTACAGAAAGCAGACAAAGCAGATGACATGCTTTCACAAGCAGTGTGTCACAAGTTTGTCAACAGCTAAGCCCACCTTAAAAACATTTTTGCTTTAAGAACTGCCAGCATCCTACCTTACAAGGTCTGTACATTACAGATCAACAGGTAAGCAGATACTAAACACCAGCTGCAAAGGGACTGCAAGAATTCATACAATGCTATACATCAATGTCCAGGAATGAAATTCAGAGCATTGCCTAATTAGCACAGCAAGAGAGACAGAAACCAAAAAAGGTACTACGTCTAAACAGAATACATGCACCTCTATCAATCCAAGTCACCACTAAGTATAGCTGTTACCTTGCACCAACTATTCAAACACAGACTACCATTCTTCCCCTATATTAAACAAGATACATGAAGGGTTGGCGGGGTAGGGGGTGAGCAGAGTTAGGGGGGATTGGGGACATTGTATTGGGTTTGCACAGCAAGATTTTGGTAGCAGGGGGGCTACAAGCATGGCTCCTGCGAGAAGCTGCTAGAAGCTTCCCCATATCCAATAGAGCCAATGCCAGTTGTTTCCAAGATGGACCCGCTGCTGGCCAAGGCCAAGCCTGTCAGCAACAGTAGTAGCACCTATGGGGTAACATACTTAAGAAGAGGGGGAAAAAAAAAAACTGCTGTGGAACAGCAGGTGGAGTAGAGGAGTGAGAGGATGTGAGAGAAAACAGCTCTGCAGGCACCAAGGTCAGTGAAGGAAGGGGAGGAGGTTCTCCAGGTGCTGGAGCAGAGATTCCCTGCAGCCTGTAGTGAAGACCATGGTGAGGCAGGCTGTCCCCCTGCAGCCCATGGAGGTCATTGGTGGAACAGATATCCACCTACAGCCTGTGGAGGACCCCACACCAGAGAGGTGGATGCCTGAAGGAGGCTGTGACCTCATGGGGAAGGACTCACCGGAGAAGTTTGTGGAGAACTGTCTCCCACTGGAGGGACCTCATGCTGGAGCAGAGGAAAAGTGGGAGGAAGAAGGAACAGCAGAGACAACACGTGTGATGAACTGACTGTAACCCCTATTCCCCATACCCATTGTACTGCCCAGGGGGATGGAGGTAGGGAATTTGGGATTGAAGTTGAGTCCAGGAAGAAGGGAAGGTGCTTTTAAGATTTGGTTTTATTTCTCATTACCCTACTCCAATTTGATTGGTAATAAATTAAATTAATTTCCCCAAGTCAAGTCTGGTTTGCACGTGACAGTAATTGGTGAATGAACTCTTCCCATCCTTCTCTGGACCCAGGAGCCTTAAATCATATTTTTCTCCCCATCCAGCTGAGGAAGGGAGCAATAGAGTAGCTTGGTGAGCACCTGGCTGGATGCCACAGTCCTTTTTGGTGCCTGGCCTGAGGAATTCAAGATAAGGATAATAATTGGGAGAGGTAACAGGTAAAACATGGACTGAACACAGCTAGGAGAGCTAAGAGCAGAATGATTGTGGGGAATTTCTGTTGTAATTGTGGTAAAGGAACAAGGGGTGGAGTGTGTGTAAATTGTCCATTTTCATTGGCATTGTGATGACATTTTTATTTTGGTGTGGGAAATTTTTTGTTGATGTAAGCAAAGTTTGCGAAGATCGTGCAAGTAATGTGATGAATGTATATTTTAATGGCAATTCTTAAACATGTGATTCACAGAGGCAAAGGGTATTTTTTCAGAGTCTTTTCGTGGTTTGGTTTTGGGTTTTTTTGTTTTGTTTTTTAAAATCAAATCAGTCAAACCAGCCAGTCCTACATTTGTTTAAATATTTCAGTATGTAAATCCATCCCAGAAGCATGAAGTCAGGAAAAAGATGGGACACTGAAAGCCTCAAAGGAGAAGAGGCCCAAGGACCTTCTACTCTTGTCTCTAAGGGAGTGAAGCAGCAGGAAACCATACTACTTGCAGCACCTCTCTTACAGAGGAACATCTTTCTTGGTCATGCTGACAATGTTTAGTTCCATAAAAATTGCTACATAAAGCACTTTCCACCACCACCTCTGGAAAGGTCTAGAGATTAACACAAGCAAAATGGGCTACAACAGGTGTACACCCACTTGATTTCTTGGGGCAATTCGCTGTAATAAAAACAAGAAGCTGAGCCAGCATTATGGCAGCAGGAGCCATTGGTCCAGAATGCCAACAACAGGATTTCAAGAGGTATCCTCAGCAAACACTGGTGGCTTCAAAGGAAGGAGCTGCCCACCCTTCCCCTGCCATCCAAGAGAGAGGCAAGTCTTCAGAAGAAGTAAAGCCTAGCAACTTCAGCCCTGCTCAGCCTGTTGCCTAGTCTTTAAGGTTGATCACTGAGGTGCCTGTATGTCTCTCCAAATCCCAGAACTCTGGGTTACAGTGTCAGAGCCCTGTGGCCAGCAAGGCAAGAGAAGTTGACTTAACTGATGGCTGACCTACTCCCAAATCTTCCTGCTTCCATACATGGCTCCAGCATCTGTCAGACATCCCACTGAAATATTATGTCATACTAAATCAGTAGAAAAAAAATGTTAACTAACTTGAAAAATAAGGTCCACTGGTCTGTTCAGAGCACCAAAACAGCTCAGTGCAAGGTCAAGAAAGTATTAGAGCAAGAATGGGTCTAGGAGGGCAGTACCATGCATGCAGTTAGAGCTGCTTCAGGCAACTGTACTCAAGTATTCAAGTTCAAATCAGAGTGCATTTTTTTTTTAAGTTAATCTCTCAGTCATCTCATCCCTTACAACACCATTTGCCTCCACACAGTTGTCTCAAAGCACATGAACTGGGTATCTTCCAGGCATAACTCAACTAAAAGATGCAGTCCAGCAAGCACATCAAACCACCAGTAGTGGGCAGAGTCCACAGCACCAGATTAGAACCAATCAGAGATGCTAAAAGGCAGGCAGCAAGGGTGCCATGTCTTCAGCATGAACCATTTCACTCCACAGACCTACTTGTCTTACTCCATACTACCTACTGATGTAGACAGTCATCAGCACCCACAGAACTACTGCTTCACTCTCCACAGCACTGAGCACCCACACACCTAAGCCATAACAAACTTCTCTGATTGGGCTTCCACATTTCCCTGCCCCAAGAACAATTCAGTACACCTTTGACAATCACCACCTCCCCCAGATGAGCTTTATGCCAATAAATGAATTTAAATCCATCATGGTGGACTGACCCTGGCTGGATGCCAGGTTCCCACCAAAGCCACTCTCACTCCCCCTCCTCAACTGGACAGGGGAGAGAGAATGTAATGAAAAGCTTATGGGTCAAATAAGGACAGGGAGAGATCACTCAGCAATTATCATCACAAGCAAAACAGACTCAACTTGAGGAAATCAGTTTAATTTATTACCAATCAAATCAGAGTAAAATAATGAGAAATAAAGCCTGGATCTTAGAACTCCTTCCCCCCACCCCTCCCTTCTTCCCAGGCTTAACTTCACTCCCAATTTTCTCCACCTCCTCCTCCACAGCAGCACAGGGGGATGGGGAATGGGGGTTACAGTCAGTTCATCACACGCTGTCCCGGTCACGCTTTCCTCTTAACACTCGTCCCCTGCTCCAGCGTGGGATCCCTCCCACAGGAGAAAGTCCTCAACAAACTTCTCCAGCATGGGTCCTTCCCAAGGGCTGCAATCCTTTACAAATTGCTCCAGCGTGGGTCCTTTCTATGCAGTGCAGTCCTTCTGGAAAGGACTGCTCCAGCGTGGGCCCCTTCACGGGGTCACAGGTCCTGCCAGAAGGCCTGTCCTGCATGGGCTCCTCTCCATGTGATCACAGATCCTGCCAGAAGCATGCTCCAGCACTGGCTTCCCACTGAGTCACAGCCTCCTTCAGGAGCATCCACCTGCTCCAGTGTGGGATCCTCCATGGGCTGCAGGTGGATATCTGCTCCACTGTGGACCTCCATGGACTGCAGGGGGACAGCCTGCCTCACCATGGTCTTCACCACAGGCTGCAGGGGGATCTCTGCTTCAGCACCCGGAGGACCCCCCCCCCCCTTTTTTTCTGCAGGGCTGTTGTCTCTTGCATCCTCTTGCTTCTCTTCTCTCTCCAGCTACTGAGACGCAGCTGGGTTTTTTTCCTTCTTAAATATGTTATCACAGATAAGTGCCACTACCAACACCAATGGGCCTGGCCTTGGCCAGCAGCAGGTCCATCTTGGAACCAGCTGGCATTGGCTCTGTTGGACATGGGTAAGCTTCTAGCAGCTTCTCACAGAAGCCACCTCTGTAGCCCCCCCCACTACCAAAACCTTGCCACACAAACCCAAATACATCCTTGCATCGATCTTTCAAATAAATCAGCTTAGTAATTAAATAACCCTCCACACAAAGGTCAAAAGATCCAAGTTCAACTCCTCTTTCCAATACATACTTCCCACCTCCAAGGAAGTGTCCCCATAAGATCCTGCAGCATGATGCTTAAAACATTCTATTCTGTACCCTTCCTCTCCTACTCAATGTTACAGCTTCAACCAGAATCCAACACAAGTGACATTTAAGCTGAGGCATCAAAATACACAAAAGGTGTGTTTGTCCCCATTCCAAAGGTCATATATGCATTTGACATCATCCTATCACTGAATAAAGTGCACAGCCAGTCTTTGGAGAACAGGCTGAAGCTTTAGGACTCCCAAGAGCTTTGTTGAGCTCCCAAACTCTTAGAGCTGCAGATCAAGTTTGCATTGTTCCTCAACCAGTGAAAGTTTGGTTATTTCCTCATCAATAGCATCTTCCATCAATCCACTCTGCTTAGAAGCAATGATACAGTTTTAAAAAGAAAAAGCAGACTACACTTGGCAAGCAAGATACAATTTTAAACAAAAGCACACTCCTTCCACAGAAATATTTGAGCCTTCACAAGATGACCACCACTTAATCTCTTATGCTTTACATAACTCTTCAGTAGTTCACTTGATAGGGCAAGGGGACAGGTTAGTAACACCTCCACCACCTCTTGTGAAGAAGTAAGTGACATGCTGTCTTGGTTTTGAAACAAAAGGTAAACGCATTGACAGGAGAGCAGAACACCCACTGCATACCTGACCCTAGTGCTTCCTTGGTGTGATCTGGCACATTCCTATTCTGCACCCCTTGGAAACAACACCATTCATGAAGAGTGAATTTCTCCCAACAGTACATGGAGGCAAAGAATCCATTCTATATACACTCTATACAACAGTCTGGGAATCAAGTGTTTAAACAAGGCATTAAAGTATTAGTTTCCTTTTCATATCAGTACTTGAACTAGATCTTTCCTCAGGTTATCTGAGCACAAACTCCTGAAGTGACATTGGGACACAATGAGCTGTCAAAGTGACTGAATTTCCAGTTTTGTAGCAGATTGTGGAAGAAAGTTTTGCATATTTAAAGTAAACAGCAAAAAAGCAAATGACAGTTTGGACAAATTTTAAGATCTCTGTATTTTTAAGTTAGTTACAAGTAAAGACAACTCCTCAATTTCAGAAAAACTTACATTTTCCAATTCGATTAAGTTTTTTTCAGATTAAATCATAAACACCGAATTCCCCCACAATATTTATTTTTGCCAACTAGATTTCTTAAGAACAAAAGAACCTGACAGCATCCCATTAAGCTACAGAGAAGTCTTCATCAAAATTAAAAGTTTTTATCGTTTCAAGTAAAAAGCTCAACTTCTTCACTCAAATTCATTCAGCTCAATACAGACTTGGTATAGAAGCTTACAAGCTTAATCAGCTTTGCAGTTTCCCTAAACCACATTTTTCCCCAACTTCCTTCTCAAATACTGCCTCAGACTCCAAGGTTAAAAAAAATAAAGTTAGGAAAGAAATATAGATCTTCCATTTCTAGGTCATTTGATGTTTTCCGTTTTCTGTCACTCAGAAGACTAGGGGTTCTGGAGAACAACTGAATTCTGTGCAATTACTTTTACATCAATAAAAGCATTTGCATCATTTTCATATTATATTACCCAAGCAGAATAAGGTAGTGATCTGCAAAAGTTAAGAACATTTGGAGATGTCTATGCTTACAGCAATTTAATACAATAACACCTGAAGTCTTAAGTTACTGATAGAAAAAAAACCCTATGTTAAAGAAGTATAACTGACTGTCCACTACTCCATAAAGTTTTAGTAGTTTACATTACTTTCCCATGGGATTTTTTCAGTCATTTATAGTTCATTGCTTCGTATGGCTATAGAATCCCTGCTGTGTTAAAAAATGCCAAATAAAATTATATCTCATTCACTGCTTTATGCTATACCTTCTTTTGTTCAGATCCAATTAGTGAAAGCTTGTTCTTCATTTATCATACTTTTAGCTGATTACATTAGGCATTACAATAGTTCTCTAGCTTTCCTTGACTATGTTTGCACCATCAGTGTTACATTTATGGTTGAGGAGGCTCTTTCATCTTAACCCTCTATTCCAATCAGTTCAGGGGGAAAAAGTACATACAATTACTCTTGTTCAGCCAAAGCTTTTTTGCTTGTTTTCTCATCCCAAAAATAACCCCACCAGATGTTTTAATTTAAAAAAACTTCCAAATTCTCCTAGTCCTTCCCCAGTTTACCTATCCAAGTGTAAAGAATTAATATTTTGCAAGCTGAACTCTGAAGTGGAAAAAAAAACCCAGCATTTTGAACAGTATACAAGTTATTTGGGGGAAAGTGGAGAAAATAACAGATGTAATAAGAAGTATTGGCCAGGATTTTCAAGACCCTAAAAAGCATCCATTATGACCTACTTTTCTCAACATACTCAGTACCACATAGGCAACTGTATGCTCTATGGGGGTCTCAGTAACCATTTTGCCAGGCTGTTTTCCCCTACCACCACAATGACTGTATTTCAGGACACTTGTTAAAGCAGCAACTACTCTTCCACAGCATAACTTCAGATGCAATCTTTTTCACAATTCATACCTTCCCACACTTCCACAAAGGTAAATGTAATCCAATACCATTTAATGCCATTTCCATCTACCTGTAATTTTATATTTATACACAAGCACTCTGAAGTCACTCACCTCTTTTTAAGCTTTGTTAATGTTCCCTCCCATCACCTTAGTAGTTTCAACCTATAGAAATCCTTCAGACCTTTGGCTATTTCTCAAATTAAGAGCACTAAGTAATATTTTGTTCTCTTCGTGTAAGCTTTATTTGGCTCTCAGCAGGTTGTTCAGTTTTTGCCACATTCCCAATTTATAACAGTCCTTTCTGCTGCTTCCTGCTCACAACAGCAAAGTTTTAATTTCTTGAAGTAAAAATTTCTTTGTACTGTTATAGCCTTGTTACTAATTTATATATTAATGAGAGGTATGTCAAAATGAATATTGCTCCAAGAGCATGCTCAAGACATTTGCTATGGTGTTCTGCAGAAACCAAGTCTGAAGAACAAGAAAAAGTAGTTTCATTGAAAGTTTATGTGTATTTCAGCTATTCCCACCACCTTCATT
Source organism: Egretta garzetta (assembly GCF_000687185.1). Taxonomy (NCBI): domain Eukaryota; kingdom Metazoa; phylum Chordata; class Aves; order Pelecaniformes; family Ardeidae; genus Egretta; species Egretta garzetta. The sequence goes on along the minus strand of NW_009258767.1, from coordinate 295,827 downwards.
CAGCACTGTAGACTCCACAAGGATTTCAGAGAATTTTAACATTAAAAAAATGAAAGAAAAGTTGAATATTCAACAAACAAGTTTTTTCCAAAATAAAATCATAGGGTAAGACTATTCACTAGTAATTCTTACAGTATCTCTAGACAAAGACCAATGATTTTAAAGCTATATATACCATTCCTATCCAAGCACCAGTGGAAATGCCTGCTCATGTCATTTATGTATATGACACTAGATGGGCAATAAACCAGAAGCTATCCCTGAATTGCTCAGTACCTTGTGATTGGGTTTTTTTCCCCTTAAATGTTTAGTGAGCACACTCAAGGAACCCTGTTTCACCTCAGTCTCAGTTCTGTTTTCAACCAGTGACAGCATGGAAAGCCAGAGAGCTGTAACAGACTGTCTAGTTTGCCCTGCTTTTACAGTTACTTGTAAAAATGAATTAGCATTAAGAGTATCACACTACCCATGTTACATGTAATCTGTGTAGCTACTTGCCAGAATAAATAAGGGGCTATCACTACATCTCAAAAGTCACTCTAAGTTCAAAACAGAAAATTTACCTACTCCAATTAATGCTATTTCTAAATACTTCAATAAAAAATATTTTTCTAAAGATTCCCTACCTACTCTAGTCACTTATAAACAGGTCCCACTATTTTTAGTAAAGACAAACAGCTTTGGGATGGGCAATTAGTTCAATCGCATCCCTTTACATCTATTCCTGCCTTTGGTTCAATGACTATCATCATCTAGGTAGCTGCCTATGATATTCATAGTCTTTGCAATAGAAGTTTTGAAGGAATGAGGGATGTCTTCCTTAATTCTGTCAAGCACAAAGTCAAAAGGATATTCACAACTCTTTCACAGGATCCCACCACTAAGCAAACAGGTTTCTCCTAGCTACATGAGGACAGAGGTTCATTTGGCAGGTTGCATCAGCTCCCAAGTTTGATTTCAGAGCAATTTGCAATTTTGCTACCACTCGTAATAACCAAAAAGATAGCTGTTAATGGAACCTGAACACAAGTGAACAACATGGGGCAAACATGGTTTGTTACTTTATGGTAGGTAACACAGTCAAAGAATTTGGTGTCTGGACTCATCTACCAAGATTGCCCAAACTGGCAGTCACACACATCACTGCAATGGCCAGGTCATTTCTGCAAACTATGAACAACCAGAGGTATTCAAGTCATTAACACAGATGACAGTACTTAAACTATTTCCCAAGCACCCAAGGTAGTGATTAAAGGATTTATGGTAGACATAAGTTACTTTTTTGGTCTAATTATACATATGTTGCTTAGGCTACTTGAAACACTGTTCTGTGTGTTTAAAATAGGGTAACGGTATTAAGTCTTTCTCTAGTTTTCCTTTAAATACTTGGAGCTTCTTCAATGCACACAGCTAATGCTTAACCTTGTACCGATAGGTCTGACTGGTCTTTAAGCAAGGATCCAAAGAGCTAAGCAGACACTATTTCACCCTTACAGCATTTGCAAGAGCCTCATCTCTAGTCCCACGTACTCAAAATGTCAGCGTCTCATTTAACACACTTAATGTTATCTTTATGAACCATTACGAGTATATTAATCCATTTCTGACATACTAGCTTGCATTTCCTTTCTCTTATGAATTATTACAAATTAACGACCCTATTTGTCTTTTAAAGCTAAGACAGTACTAGATTGAGGCAGAGTAACTACCATTTTCAGTTTCCTCTTTGTAATGCACTATTTGTACTTCCTTCATTAAGGTCATGAGTTGTACTTTTTCCTGTCATTCTTACTCATTCATGTTCTTCAATCTTGGGTTTTTTTACTTACTCATTCATGTTCTTCAGTCTTGGGTTTTTTTACTTACTCATTCATGTTGTTCAATCTTGTTTTTTTTTACTTACTGCTTTCAGAAGATTTTTTTTTTCCATATTCACCAGCTCATAGCAGAGTCCATACAATAAATAAAGCCACCCAGACATGTTGGAGAGAAAACCAATTCATTTTCTCAAGTCACTATAAACTGGCAAAAGAATATGTTTTCTCTTTTTAACCAGCTTTTTTAGTATATTTTCAGAATGGATTTGTGCCAGCAAACAAGCCTCTGCAGTGCTGCTGAACAGCGAATCCATTCATCCTAACAGCAGATACCATACACGTAAGATGGAATACAAGTACCCATCAGCGTGCTTGTTTTACCAGAGGGATCATACATCATACAGAGTAATTTGTATGCATATCCACTTAACCCTTGGCTTCCAAAAAGAATTAAGAATTTATCATGATGTCCAACTCCCATCCATTAAGAACTTGTTTCACAGTCCGTCGAGCATCCACAAGCTACTATACTCTCCCAGTTATGGCTATCAGTCAAAATACAGACCAAGTATACTCTTCATTCACCTCAGAAAGAAATAATTACTTGGCATAGAAATGCCGCAATAGGGCATTTGTCCCGTCTCAGAAAAATCAAGTTTCAGTCCCTTGCTCTACAAAAAGCCTATTTACATGAACTGAGCTGGTCATGCAGGAATAGAACCACAAAAGGACTCAGACAAAAGCACTGTCAAAGTCCAAAACTCCCAACAGGTCTCACCTTTCACTTAACTCTGAAAGTGCCTAAGTTCTAACTACTTTCACAAATTCCATCAACCATGCTCCAGTTTTTCAACATTGAACAACCCACCACCTATATTCACAAATCCTGTTCTGCGTAAAATACACTTTTTTTTTTCCACCCGATAGCTTGTCTGAGGGACCTCTTCTATTAAATCATAACACAGGCTTTTAACTCCCTTCCAGATTGCAATGAACTATCCTGGGACATGGGTGCACCCCCAGTCCTTTCTCCCGTAGCAGTTCTTGCAGGCAAGGAACAATATGATGTTCTCTCTAGTCAACAAGGATATGCAAGTATGACTACACTTGCTATCTCAGAGGAAGTTATCTTCCTGTTCTTGCTACAAGTGATTTAAAATATTTCTAATAAAGACTACAAGACCTGAAAACAGGCGAGTTGCTAGAAGAGTATGGTACTTGTCTAGATAGCCATTTTACCACCTTCCTGCCACGCTGCTAAATATTCAAGGCACCTCAGCATCCTCAAATGGAACGGTTCCATGGGCCCGTTCAACACACACAGTAGGAGAGGGCATTCCTCTGGGAAGTGGGAAACAATGAGTTGGATATACCAGGCACAGGAACAATTTATACCAAGTTTATACCATCTCCTGAGATCCACTTTTCATTGCCTTTTTTGTGTACATTAGCAAAACAAAATTTAGGTTTCGCTGCCACTCTTACACTTGGTGCACATACCTACCAGGTGTTATTGGCTAGCTTAATCCAGGGAAAAAGAAAGGTAACACTTATATGAGCAAAACACAAGAGAGTTCACAAAAAACCCATACTACATACTTGTCCGTCCTGTCCCCTGCCCCTTGGCATCTCCCCTCCTTGTAATCAATGGAAGAAAAGGACATATACAGATACTTCAGAATTGCCAACATGCCCACCATGGCACTCAACGAGCCTGCATAACAGCTGCAAGTCTCGTTGAATTACTAAGAACGCCATCTACCATTTGAATTCAAGTAGTACTTACAGCATTGGCATCGACATCACTGTGTATGGCAACTGTTTTAATCCCCATCTTCTTACATGTTTTGATGACCTACCATATAAGAATGACAATTATCAATATTTGAAATACCAATAGTCTAAGAATTAACTACAAAAAGAAAAACCTGAAATATTACATACTTACTCGGCATGCAATCTCGCCTCTGTTGGCAATAAGGAGTTTTTCAAAAGTCTGAGGGGAAAAGAACAATAAGGATCTTGAGAGATGAACAAAATACAAGTTTTCCTCCCTGCAGAAACACATTCTTTTCCCTTCCACTTAAACCCTGGTTTATCCATGAGCTTGTAACTCTGAGATTACCTACTTTTAAAAGGGTTCTGCTGATTTAACAATGACAATGTAGCATAAAAGGTACGCTATACTAGATCTACCTAGCACATACACAGGTTCAGAAGAAAAACGTGTGGACTATTCACATCAGCACTCCCTGGATCACCTTGTCACACACTGTACAGAAAGTAGAACTCTACAGAGGCTCTAGGAGACAGTCAGGTCCAGGGAAGAGACATTCATAACACTGCCAAATATGCACCAACCACTTTACCCCAGAAATGCCTCAGTTGCATGTTTTTTAATGCATAGGAGATATTTAAAGGAAGCATGCTTACCATACTTCCCAGGTCTCTGCTTTTTTAAAACTACAAAAAGGGAAGGACCCCACATTATGGCAGTACTCTAAAGACCATATTTTAAAAGTTTACACCTAAGTTCTGCTAGACACATAGCAAACACACCATCCTTCTGTTGGAAGTTACCGTCACTGTTCTTCTCCCACTGCACTACCCCCGTGAAAGCTCCCAAACCTGGTTTGGGAAGTGCCTGTATAAAACCTAAACCTAGCTGATTTTACCTCTACTAGGAGAACTCTAGCAGGTACCTGTGGTCAGTGCCTCTAACCAGCACAGATGACCTGGACTACAATAGTCATCTGTCATGGGAGGCATTCCAATCATAAGGAGGAGCGGTTCCTCTCTGCCTAGGCCATGAAGTGTTAAACACCAACACTTCCATTCTGTAAAGGCACACTTGCCGAATTGTACCAGCCTGGCCCCTCCTCGTGGCTGAGCCTCTTGCAAGGAACCTGGCAAAATCCCGCATTGCCATCATAACGGTGTTACATACTCAATACTAAGCAGTAAGCAAAGCACAACAGAACAGTAAATCAAGTTTAGTACACCCCCAAAATTCAGTGCCATCTTTCACATTTGAGTCCACTTAATGCTGTAAATACACCTTCAATATTCCTATCATGCCTGTAAGAAGGGGATAAGCTGTCTGAAGTCAACAAGCCTTACACCCTAGACAAAAACTTCCCATTAAGACAGAGTGGTGGGGGAGTAGAGTCGCTCAGCATAAAAATCTCATTGCTGGGAGTAAGGGTTATTGCTGTCACTAGTCTTACTTCTAAATATACAGGTGCACTTTGATACTGCACCTGCTAGCTTGTAAACACAGGCTGCCACTGAAAGGGACAATCCTGCTTTACACACCCCCACTGCTTTCCACGCATCAGACCTAGCAGGGATGCAGTTTCAGGACACATCAGTTCAACACGCTAATCGAACAGTCCTACTCTGCCTCCCACGCTCCAAATCAAAAAACAGGCTAGGGAACCAGCAAGACTCTCCCCTTCAGGGGCAGCCTGCAGTTATACCAGATTAGGTTTATCAAACTATGCCCTAAGACATTGAATAGCTATTGTCCCTCCCCTACACCAAACAGCTGGTTTTCATATGGACTGGGGGGCAGAGGAAGTATTGTCACTGCAACAATGAAACTGTTTGTTACTCCTCCCCAGTCATTAGTTAATTTGGGGAGGGGAAGGCAGGTGTAAGAGGAAAGGAAGGAGCACTGCAGAACTCTAACAGGAACTGCTAGTGACAGACTAAGGTATATATTGTTTGCTCCCCTACTCTAAACAGGCACACTACTCAAGGTGCCCTTGACCAAATTTACTTCTTCAAAGCCAGGGCTGAGCTGGCATCACATGACCAGTTTAAAAATACTACCATGTGATAACAACATACAGAAATTAAGGGATAAAACCCTCCAGGTAACAGCTGCAGCAAGCTTGTATGGTAAATTCAGCCAGACCTCCTGAGGAATGCATACCACTCCCTAGTATGAAAGCACACCCGCACCCCTCAAAAGATGGATCTTAAACATCCTGAAGCAAGCTCAATTATCAGAGGTACAAATACTATAACACCACCACAGGAACTAGCAATTTGTTTGAAGAGCTTTTTTAGCGGGGGACCTGGTCTAAAACTCAGTGAAAAAACAGAAAGGTTTCCAACATGCTCATACAAATTGTTCCTGAACCTAAATTTCAGCATTCTAGGCACCTGAAACTTTTTAGGTATACAGACTTGAGGGGGAATAAAAAAGCTCCCAAATACTTGGCATTGAAAAGTTTAACAACTCAAATGCTTCATCAACTTAGTTGTTGGTATATAACAGTTGTTTTATTAATCAAGGAGGGTCACAGTGCAAGACAAGACTCTGAGTATCAAGATGTTAAGTCTATTTGACATTCATTTTAATTTTCTAATTCTGCAATAAAGACACTAACAGAAAGACTGGACTCCTGCTCCTGCTATTAAAGACAAGTCTCAAGGACAGCATGTAAAAAAACCCACATGCTGCTTTGATATAACATGCAGCCTTTCTTTTTTGTGTCATTTTCACTAATTAGCTTTAAAAGGTCTGATATGAAGATCTTGTCATTACAAAGATGGTGGAAGGGGCAGTGAAGGGAAAAAAGTAGAAAAGAGCTTAAACTATCTGTTATTAGCCACTGGCAATAACATAGCTCCTAGTTAAGAGAAAGCAAATACCCAATTATGTTGTCTAAACATAGCTATGCTTTTAGAAAAGGAATGGGACCTTGATTAAGCAAGGACCTTAAGAACACAGATTTCTTCTGAAGACTTCTTTAAGCCACAGTTCTAGGTACATACTGTTTTTCCCTGTTCTTGAATACCATTTCACTAATGGTTAATTGCTTCTACACTTCTACAAGGGCAAACCTATCAGTCCTGAATTGTCAGCATTCTTGCCCTTCAATACTAGTGTACCTTCAGCCACATTATTTTTCCAAGTGTGTTACTTTAGAGGCCATGCCAAGACAATCTCCCACAAGAAAAGTTTTTCTTGGCTAGTTACTGTAAATTGAGATTGCTACTGCACAAGTCCCAAGATGAGGATTTATTATTCTCTGCAGGCCTTAAAGGCCCATCTTTATCCAGGCTCTAAAGTTCTCACCACCGTGTCAGATCATTTAACTGCTGCCACTATTGCATACTTTTGTTTCTATGAAAAGTTTTTGGCTACTCTAGCTCCCAGATGTTTTAACAGGCCTATACCTCCCACACCATGCAAAATATTAATAGCCGTTTCATACTTGTAACATGTTCAGGCCAGTATGTAACTTTCCCAAGCTCACAATCACTTATCCAACCTTTTAAGGTATGCACTTGAAGTAGTATCCAATCTTCACACGTATACTGCAAAAGCAACTTCCTTTTTGGTTTTTTTTTAAAAAAAAAAAGGAAGAAAACCATGTTATTAAACCAGTGACTGTACAGGGGTTATACTAGGAAAGCTACCATTGTTAGTAGCAGCACAGGGGAGAGGATAGCTTTAAAAACCAGGCGTCAGCAGTACATTAAAATGCTAAAGAGAAAACACACACCATACTACTTACCTTTTCATTTGGATCATACACAGATGAATACAGTTTATGTGAGGTTTTAAGGCACCATCTTGAACACAGCGTTTCACACTACAGAAGAAAGAAGGAGTTAAACATTTTCCTCCTGCTACAGTATTCCAGTCAGATAAAAACAGTTCATATACTGACATCTTGAGGAAACTCCTCCATGTCCTTCCATTCCCCCACAAAGTAGATGAAAGATTAAAGATCTGCCCTCCCCCAAGCACACACCCAACAAACAGTAACCAAAGCCAATTCAGAAGCTCTAGATATGAAATCATTAGCTTAGGTATAAATTATTTTTGATAAACTCTCCACTACAACATCCTCTTTCTTTCTTGTTCCAAGAAATAGCTACCAGGAAGCTGTCAGAAGAGCATGCATGCCTGTGTCTGTACACACTGGGGATGGGGAGAGGCCTTCACTACAAGCGGAGTTGTTGGAAATAGAGCAGGTAATGGACTGGGCCAGTATGGACAGCAAAAGTAGGACAGACTTTAGACGCTAGTTTAGTCTTCCCTACCACAACCCCTGACAGTGCTCTGAGGAAAAGCAGCCTTTTTCTCCAAGACTTCTGCTCTGAACCAACTTCCACAAAAACTTAGATCCCATAGTTTAACAATTTTGCATGATACGTCAGGAAAGGAAGTATACATCTGCTGTTTCGAAGATAACACGACAGATGATACACTTGCAAATTTGCAAGTGTATCAAGATACATCTGCTGTTTCGAAGATAACACGACAGATTCAAGGAGATTCAGACAGGTACTTCTCAAGCAAGTCATTTCACAATGTAACGGCAGTTACAGTTAACAATAAACAAAAGTTATCAGACAGATAAGTGATCCCACACCAAAGCTCCATCAATACAGATACAGACAACTTGGGGAAACCTAGACTTGCTCACCCAGCTAAAATCAGAAAGACTGTCCAAATATAGTCTAGTAGGAAGCACAAAACAGCAATGACTGGCAACTGCCAGAACTCAGAACCTATCAATTCTGTCTGAAAGAATTTTTTTCAGAAGCTGCAGAAATCAGAGTAACAAGTTTAATAGAAAGTAAAGGCTATCCTGTGAGGAAAGACTGAAAATTATGAAGACTGACTACACTAGAAAGGAGACCAAAAAAGAAGGACATATATGTTCATATAAAGAGTTAATTAGTTAATTCAGCTGCTCCTTCCGCAACAGTAGTAAACACAGAATTTTATCAATTTTTCAATTACCTTAAGTTCACTGTAAGCTCATACCAGCTCCGAAGTACTAGTGGCTGGCAGTAACCAAAATGAGAATGCTCCCTATGCAGCCCTCTAGCCTGATCCTAGTTTGAAGGCACTTTTCACATTGCCTCACAGAAAGCAGAAACCAGCCCAGGATTGAGAAGGGCATCACATCTGTAATGCAGTTGATATTATAAAGGAGAAACAATATATTTCAGTACAAGTCCTGTAATACAGAACTAAAGGAAGCCTTACAGCACACTACCTCGTGCTTGCTCAGACTGAGCTTCACTTTCTACTTAGAAAGCTGCTACAGCCTCACAAACCATTCAGATGCCAATCACTAGTGGCAGACATAGCATACACTGTCCCGGTTAATCCAGATAAACTTAATTATTCTGGAACAATTCAGATATTCTTAATTATTCTGGAACTAAAAAGTCAGTGGAAAGCAACTATTCCATCCAGTTTCACACACTGAGTTCTCTCCCACTCAGTTTTTTGTTTTGGTGGGGTTTTTTTTCCTTCTCTCATTCTTTTACTTCCCTCTCCAAATATAAAATCCAGAATAACAACCTGAAATGCAAATTATTTGATGTGCTAGACTGAAAACCACCAGAGGTTTCTTCTTTTTGCAGGAGTATATTCTTTTTCCAAGGATGTGACAGTACAAGCTGTTTCAGGCATCTAAGAGGTAAGATACAGCTAAGGACTGAATTTTGCCAGCTGCAACCACATCAGAGGTTCTTGGGTCATTATCCCAAGTCTACAGCAGGACCGTTACACCTTCAGTGACTGTATTGTGATCCAGATCCTGTCAGAGGGAAGAGCAAGGATACCTATAGCAGAAGCAGGAGAGTATATTCTCCTGCTCCAGAGTACACGCAGTTAAGCGGATCGAGTCCCTCTAACCTCTATTGACAGATATGCTTGTGGGATCACAAATAGTCTGAAGAAGGTCACACAGGACACAAAAAAAAAAAAGGAAAAAAGCCTCCACCGAGTTAATATTATTCAATGAAGAAAGTGCTTGTTAAAGGTCATCTAAATACTTGCAGTTAGCTGGGGGGTGCAGGGGCAAGGAATGAAAAGCTTCCGAACTTTCTTGTGAGCAACTTTTATACAAAGCTAGTTTCGAACACATGAGAAGCCAGAAAAGTTATGCCACAGATGGAAACTGGAAGGAAAGGCTATGATGAGAAAATTAGTTAGCATTAAGTTTCAGAATCTTAGCCATGTGCTCTCTTGGCAAAAAGAGCCCTGTTCAAACTTTTTATAGAGAAATAGTAAAGTTACCAAGCAATTAAAAAAAACTGTAAAGCATTAAACCACACTCAGTTCTGGTTTTACACTACAGAATTGGACAGATTTCACGTAAAAATCTTCTAATAGCCTAACCTAATCACGCATCTGGGTTTAAAAAACTTAACTACCTCCTCCTCCTCCCCCCACCACACACACACTAGAATCACTTAGAGAACCTGGTTGAGGCCTGAATACATGTAGGGTAGTTTCCTAAAACAAATCAAGCAATATTGCTCAACTCAGATATGAAATTCGAATGCTGATTCACAGTTTTGGAAAGAAGGGTTTGTGGGGTTTTGTATGTATCTGTACCAATACACACTAAGGTTTAAGAGCTTGCTTAATCTAGAATCCACTTCAAGAAAAGTCTCTTGAGTGGTCTGCTCCTAGTCACTATGAGCAACTGAATAAACATATTTTAAAATAAACAGATATTTTGTAAATAATGCACAACTGAAACCACAATGGAACACTGCTAAATTGTCATCTCCAAATCTACAGCTGCTCAGGTGCCACCCACCCTTGGGCTCCCAAGCTCCTGCTAGAGGGGGGTTTGTTAAAAGCCACACCAAAACCTCCACAGAACTCTCAAACCACCAACCCAGCTAAGTCAACCTAACTCTCAAGCTAGATGCTTAATTCCCCAAAACCACATATGCCCTAGGTACTACAACTTACATAAAGTTTCCTCAGAACAGAGCCCCAAGAGCTCAGCTTGACCTAGTGACTTTTTCCTATCTTGCAAAACTAGGAAAGGGCAGTAGAGTCATCAGGTATAACCTATTTTCGTCATGACTTGTTACTTCAATTTGATAAAGCTTTTGACTCTTGAAAGCCCAAGAACACAGACCATTCATTTATGAGAGCCCAACTCTGAACTGCTGAATTTGGCTTGGAGTTTCCCACCTCTACTGAATCCTCAAAAATCAGATAGTATTAGCACTGTATTTTGGAAAAGCATCCTGCTTTATCTATTAATTGCGCAATAGGCAAACTGAGCTCAAACCTGAATAGCTGTAGCAATTACAAAATAACTTTATATAAATCAAGCTACACAGTAAGTTGCATAACGGTATGCTCATCACACACTGCCACTTTGAGGGCTAGCAGAGAACCTGTCTCCCAGGGACCCAGTGCAGACCTAGGAAATCTCTTCAGGTGGTTTGAGGAGACAGTACACACCAGCAAAATAGAAAATCAACTTGTTACTTAGAGATGCTTACATGCATGTTTTTAAAGGTTTATATATCCCTCATCAAGGAAAGTAATTTCCCTGCCATACTGGTCATCTTGTAAGTAACTCACTGATACTGAGCTTTCTGGGCAGAAAAAGGTCTCTGTGTTAAAATGGAGATGCAGAGTTCCAGATTTCAGGCAGGAAAAACATCATGTACCAACATTTGCTTTAAGTCTAATATGAGAAAGAATGTATATTTTAGCATTACTAGAAAATACGGTAAGCAATACCCAATAGCAACAGCTAGAGTAGCATACTTATTTTGACTAGCCATAACTTCTACCTCTTCCTTCTGTCTTCCGCTAGCAATCCTACTCAGATTTTTGTCCCTATGCTTTCAGAGATTCAAGTTTAAGACACCACAAGAATAACCCCTTTATATTTGCAGTATATTTCTCATTATCTCTAAAAATTCCTGAGTAATTATAAACATGAAGAAAATTTAGTTTTTCCATATTTTGATTACACAGGAACTTCAGGTGTCTGCAAGAATTTTAATCTGTAGGACTGAAAATACAGATTAATACAAGATTGTACAAGTCTTGTAAATAGAAAAAGCAAACATGGGGGTTTTTTTTCTTGTAATGAAGCACTTTCCCTTCCTTTGCATTCTAAGAGGGAGAAGAGAAAATCCAGTTTTCGTATTTGCCAACACAGCACACAAACTACAAGCAAGGAAACACCCATCCACCCAAGGCTATTTTTTAAAAAACTAAATCATTCCTACATCCAAGTACCTTCTCCCTTGTGCCAGTACCAAAAGTTTGCATAGTCACAGACTGACCCAGACCAGGGAATACATCCAGCTGAGAAGATACTCACAAGGAGTGGGAAAAGTGTGTTCTTAGCCAGATTTCAGTCCAGCTTATCCACTTAGACATTCAAGCAGCAGTGCTGGCACAGGTTGGAGGGAGACAGAAGTGCAAAAGAAATGGCCCATGATCGAGACCTAGCAGCTGCACCAAGTCAGAACAGTTTCTCACAGCAGCAGCTTAAATAACTCCATTAAGGCCAGCACCTGTGAAATAGATCACAGCACTGTAACTATCATGCAGGAACCACCCAATACAAGTTTGGGACAGCCAAAATAACAAGAAAATTAAACCACATAATTAGTGTTTCAGAACAAGATTGATACTTCCTACTCAATGTAAACTTCAATTAACCCTTTTTCTTCCAGAACGAAGATTTGCCCGCAGTAGATGGCACAGCATGCTTCGCCTACAGAATCCGAAGAGCTACTCCTAGGAGCAAAGAGAAAACCAGAAGTCTCTACCTGTGGTATGCTTTAAGAGCACTTGTCAATACCAATATCTGTAGTTTACATGCTAGAAACAATCACTGAATTCCAGAAGTTTAGGTCTACATTCATCTCTCCAGACTGGTGACCATTTTAACTCCCTTCTTTCATGGCAGACTATACCAGTCTTGCTATCCCACCAGCTTAATACATCTGTGCTCAAGCAAGAGGAAAAACATTTCCCTGGGATAACAGCATACTAAAAATAACGTCACAAATGAGAGCAAGGAGCTCCCACTGTACAAGTAATGTCCATGGCTTAAAAATGGTGGGTGCATAGATTAGCAGCTTATGAGGGCACAGATGGCAGAGAAACCTTCCATACATTCAGCTCAATAGTTAGAAGACTAATTTACACTGATAAAAGCCATGTCAGCAGTTTACTGTTGATTTCATGATGTATCTTTCTTCTACATTATTTTTAAGTCTGACATCTCTCAGAAGCATTTCAGGACTGAAATATCAAAAGCCACCTCTCATCCCCATTCTGTAACTACAGCCCTCTTTCAACATTAGATTTTCTCCCAGCTCCAGAAGTACAACCCGCTCAAAAAGAAATTTTGGTTATATTCTAAACAGAACCAGTTCTGCATAAAAGCTAAATAGAAGTGCTAAGCATTAGATTAGAAGCACAGAAATTAGCTGAATCCCCAGCTCAGTGGTTTTGCTCTGTCCTTTCTCAGGTCCTTTATTGATTGCTGCATGCAGGGGCAAAAGAAGTTAAGGACAACTCACTAGCTACTAGCCCTGGCAAAAAAATAGAAGAGCTACAAGCACATTAAAGATTGAAGACATCAATTATACTATTTGCCTACATTAGCAAAATATAAAAGAACCTATGAAAGTAATTTCCATGCAAATCTGTTTGATCAAATCTTTTCCGATATACTGATGTCTTGAAGGTGACTTTCACACACGGGTCTCAAGGGCTAAAAATCACTTCAGTTACTCAAGTCACAAGTGCTATTAGGTAGCTATAAAGATACTTTGTTTTACAGAAATGGTGCATTGGTGACAATTCTATTATGTTTACACTGACACAGTCAGACCATACCCTTGACATGTCAGAAGGAAGGAGACAAAGCAGGCCTTTCACGGGGAGGCTCCAAAGAACCGACACCAAAGTCTCTGGACTATTTAGTGGGAAAGGCAGAAGCCTTCCACATCTATATACACATACATGCATATGTGGCTACCAAAAATAAAGCCTTCAAACAGCACAAGCCCTCTGCTAACTCCAAATCACTGTCTCTAATCAGTCATTCTCAAACTTCTCTTTTCTATAGATTTCAAGAAGCTTCCCTGACATACACCTTTGCAGGAGAAGTGGTTTGCTATGTGTATTTCCTGAGAGAAAAAAAATACTTGAGTAAAGCACATTCTTTTGTCCTCTAACTCCTTCTCAAAATCATAGAATCATTCAGGTTGGACGAGACCTTTAAGATCATCAAGTCCAACCGTTAACCTAACCCTGCCATCCCACCACTGAACCATGTGCCTAAGCACCTTGTCTGCCCATCTTTTAAATACCTGCAGGGATGGGGGCTCAACCACTTCCCTGGGCAGCCTGTTCCGATGCTTGACAACCCTTCCGGTGAAAAAGTTTTTCCTAATGTCCAACCTAAACCTGCCCTGACACAACTTCAGGCCATATGCCCTGGCCACATAAACCACTTCTTTTACATAGCCCTTAAGGACATGTGAGGAGTTCTTTATAGTATTGTTATGGAGTTACATTTCTAGAGAGAAAAACCTACCCCACACTCTCAGGGGGACACAGAGCAAAAGTTTTCTGCAAGTCGATCCTCTCTTCTCCACTGGAACTTGCAGGCCTCCTCACACATTTGTCCTCTCAGGAAAAGTAATAATTATAAATTCTTCCCATTGTAAGCAATTAGAGGTATTTTGCACCACTTTTCCCACATACAAACTAGCTGTAGTGTCATTCAACTGTTACACAACACTGCGTAATAATGCTGCTTGTTCTTATCCTAAATAATCTCCTCTTTTAAAGCAATCTGTAGAAGTAAGAGAAGAAAAACATAGCAACTGCCTCAGTGAAGTTACTCCATAGCCTAATGGATAAGAGCCTTCACCAAAAAAAACACAGCCATTAGTATAGTTCTGCAATAATTTCACTGCATTTTCATGAAAAGTGAGAAGAAGAAAAAAAAAAAAAAACACAGTAAAGCTTTTAAGTGACAGCTGAAAAATCCATAAGTATCCAGGGTAAAGGGGGAAGGGGGGGAAGAGACAACACAGTTTCACAAAGCAGCAGCCTTTTTCTACGAGCTCAGATTTTACTACTAAAAATAGCACAAAACTACACTCTACCCCTGAGTTTTGACAAGCTCCTGTTTAAGAGTGGGAGAGGGCAAATGTAAACAGTGAGTAGCACACAACCCTCCCCGACAGCAGAAAATTAAGTTG
>NW_009258767.1:278983-280155 GCF_000687185.1 Egretta garzetta | reverse complement strand
GCGCTTGAAGTCGTGCCTGCCCCGGCGTGCCTCCTGCTTGTGCGTGCCTCCGGGCGCCCGCCGCGGATTTTGCGCTTGTGCGTGCCCCTGGGGGCGTGCAACAAGGCTTGCGGTTGTGCGTGCCTCTGGAGGTGTGCCTTGGCAGCGGCGTGTGTGCCTGCCTCGAGATGCACGGCTTTGGCCTTGCATCTGTGCGTGCATCGGGACATATGCCTCAGCGGTTGCCTTCTGCTGTAGGTCTGGCGCTGCTAGGCGTGCGCGCTTCTCCCCTGCGTTTGTGCACGTGTGCATGTAGCTGATTTTTTAAGTGCAAGCTTGTGTATGGAACTCGGGTCTGCCTGTGGGTGACTGTGTAAGGGCTTTCCCCTCTGCGTGCAGACCTATAGGGCTGTCTGCAGCTGCGCAGCTGCTGACAGTTACCAGCAGCACAGGCAAAGTCAGTGCAAAGAGAAGATTCATCCACGCTCTGGGTTGCCCTGACGGTGAAGGTGAAAAGCATAACTCTGTCAGCAGAGCCCAGTCCAAGCTCCTGCACTATGAAATGCAAGCAAAGCTGGCATGAGAGGGATTCCGCTAGTCCTCTATTTTCGATCATCTGCAGGAGCTACTTACTGCTCAGCTCCCTGGCACACGGTACTCCAAGTCAGCCTCTTCCAAAATGACCTTTGCGGCTGCGCTCAGGCTCCCTGCTGCAGGTATCAACCATCTCAGCTGATGGAGGTGACCAAGCGGTGCCAATCCCCAGGTAAATTGTCATCCCTGGAAATGTTATGAGAGTTTTACCGTAAGGAAAGTGCCTCTCAGACTCTTGTTGAAATACAACAGAGGCCATAAAGCTGCCTACAACACTGAAGTGTAGAAAAGGTGTGATCCAAGATGTTCAAATCTGCGTTCACAAGGCAAAGGAACAACAGTTCTTTCTTTAAATAGTGTCATTAAAACAATGGTGATGTGGGAAAGGAGGGTAAACCTGAGTCTCCCCTTTATCCTTGCTGCAAGAGCAGAGCAAGACTACTGTTTCTGAAGCTGAAAAATAATTATTCTTAGCTAAGGAAGGGGGTTATACCATAGGCAGTTTGCAACACACCCAAGGCAGACTTTTCCATAAGATCCCAATAGGGCTAGAATACAGCAAAAAAAAAAAAAAAAAAAACCCAAAACACAGACAACTG
>NW_009258767.1:249023-278969 GCF_000687185.1 Egretta garzetta | reverse complement strand
GTGTATGGGCAATATACATAGTTATATTGGGAATAAATCCCTCAGACTTTAGACACAAGCTAGGTCCTTGAGCCGGGTAAGAGGACATTTCCTGTGCAGTCAGATGATTGTGTAACTGCATTAACCATTGTTAGAGAGGTTTTACCAGAGTACATCGCTCCCTCAACTCATGCATTACATCAACCATCATATTTTTATCCCCTATTTTATAGTCCTTAGTTAACGGTACTGGTCCCATATTGGGACCAATACTGTTTAATTAATCTTTATCAACAATATAATGGGATCAAGTGCACCCTCAGCAAGTTTGCAGATGACACCAAGCCGAGTGGTGCGGCTGACACGCCTGAGTGCCAGGATGCCATCCAGAGGGACCTGGAGAAACAAGCCTCTGTGAACCTCATGAGGTTCAACAAGGCCAAGTGCAAGATCCTGCACCTGGGTCAGGGAACTCCCAGTATCAATACAGGCTGGGGAATGAAGGGATTGAGAGCAGCCCTGAGGAGAAGGACTTGGGAGTACTGGTGGGTGAAAAGCTGGACATGACCCAGCAGTGTGCGCTGGCAGCCCAGAAGACCAACGGTACCCTGGCTGCATCAAAAGCAGCGTGGCCAGCAGATCGAGGGAGGTGATTCTGCCCCTCTACTCCACTCTGGTGAGACCTCACCTGGAGCACTGCATCCAGCTCTGGAGCCCTCAGCACAAAAAGGACATGGAACTGTTGGAGCGGGTCCAGAGGAGGGCTACTAAAATGATCCGAGGGCTGGAGCACCTCTCCTATGAGGACAGGCTGAGAGAGTTGAGCTTATTCAGCCTGGAGAAGAGAAGGCTGCAGGGAGACCTTATGGCAGCCTTTCAGTACTTAAAGGTGGCTTATAAGACAGATGGGGACAGACACAGGGCCTGTAGCGATAGGACAAGGGGTAATGGTTTTAAACTAAAGGAGGGCAGATTTAGACTGGATATAAAGAAGAAATTTTTTACAATAAGGGTGGTGGAACAGGTTGCCCAGAGAGGTGGTAGGTGCCCCATCCCTAGAAGCATTCAAGGTCACATTGGACAAGGGTCTGAGCAACCTGATCTCATTGAAGATTTACCTGCTCGTTGCAAGGGGGTTAAACTAGATGACCTCTAAAGGTCCCTTCCAAACCAAACCCTTCCCTTCCATGATTCTAAATTCTCTCAGGCTCTGGATATATTCACATCCTGCAGCAAGAACCCGGATGTCCCAGAACAACTGGCATATTCCCATGCCACAGGGAGAGGAGAAAAACCTGCTGGGCCACTGGGTTCATCCAAACATGAGCTTGGGCTATTTTCATAAGACTCTTGCTGTATGGTCCTGTCAGTGGAACACAGGTTTCTACTTGCATTTACACATAATATTGAAAAATTTGGCCTAGTTTTAGTTTTGACATCACTTTTTAAACTTCTTGATCGGTGCTTATTTTCAAAGTGGAAAGAGGTGAAAGCGGTGACAGAGAGGAGAACACTAGGCTCACCTCTGCTGCATGCTGAAGGTATGTGAAAGGACTTCTTTTCCTCCCAAGTGAGCAGCAAAAATAAAATTAGCATTGGGTCACCTGCATTGCATGGTTCTGCATTTGCTCTTCTGCATTAACAGTGCCTACAACTGCATAGGTGGGAACAACACAGGAAAACTCTCCTTAATGTGTCTAACAGAGGTCACTGTATTTGCAGTTGATAGTCACAAGCAGACACAGCAGATTTTTTCAGGACACATGGAAAGTCTTGAATGTGAAAGAGACCAAGAGCAGAAGGGAGGTACGGACCGCAGCATCCTTCATCACAGGCTCGGCGTTAGATCTATTAGATGCACAGAGTTACACACCACAACATCATGTTACTGCATTAGAACAATATCCCGAGGCGCTTGACGTCAGTTCCTCCTGCATGCATAAAGCAAACAGTCACATGGCACCACCAGGGTGTTTTCCTCTACAGAAGAGATTCTGTTTGCAGGCCCCAGTTGAGGGATCGGCAGCCACCTACAGAGGCACATCAAAGGATGCCCCCCACAGCTGCAAAGGGAAACTGGCTGGGATTACACAGAGACTCTGCAGCAAAGAGAAGCTTCGCAGCCAGCTGGGTGCATAAAGAGCTTGATACAGTGAGAAACGGCCTAATGCAAGTCCATTTCCAAGCGAAGCTAAGGCTCCTCGCATATGGAAGGGACTGGGAAAAAACCCTCAAGAATGCTAATCTTTTTCTGTTTGCACGTGAAGTTTTCTGCTTTTAGTATGATTTGATTTTGACTGACGGATTTTACTAACAGTCTTTTTGCCTATTCTGTATTGAAGTGGGTGCTGCACACAAAATATAAAATTTTGTTTCTGTAAGGAAGATATCTAATGGATAAAGATTATATAATTACTATTGAACATTTCAAAAAACATACATCAGCATTGCTAAAGGAATTGTAGATATGCAAAAATGAAATAGAAAAAAATAAAATATCTAGAGTAATCAAAGGTTGTACGAGTTTGGATAAAAACAAAGACCCTAGCTCTGCATGTGTGTAAGCACATTTGTAAGGCCATAACTCACAATATATGCTCCTGTCTCAGTTACTAAAGCTATTAACGTGCACAAAGTTAAGCAGATTTATAAGAGACTGGAATACTGGGCAGCTTATTCTCTCATTATTCTGAAGGGATCCTGGGGAACTGTAGCTTTCAATGCCGATCATTTCCTTGATCCCTTCTTTACAGCAGAAAGTTACCTTTGTCTTGTAACATGTCCAAATTTAGACAGGAATCATAAGTTGTTGTATCATCACCTACCTTTTAAGCTGTAACATAGGGAGAAAACTGAAGTGATTATAATCCTTCTGCCCTTATCTAATAAGAAATATATTGTATCAGGTTTATAGAACATTAAATGCATTATGCACAAAAGCCTGTGTCTGAAGAACTCAAAGCTAGAAAAACCCTTTCAAGTATCTGTTATATATTCTGTAAACAGCCTTTGCTTCTATCAGCATTCTGCTCAACACGCTGTGAGAGATGGAAATTCAGCCTTGGAGTCAGCCAAGTCGATATCTCCATACATCTCTCTGCTTAAGTACCTACAGAAAAATCTTGACTGTGAGGAAAGATCCTTCACACCAGATTCACCTAAGAGAGTCAAGAGTTGGAGGCCAGGGGATTGTCAGGCACCCCAGAGAATCCCCAAAGACCAGACACAGACACTGGGAAGCCAGGACAGAGTCCAAGCTACCAGCTCCCTACTCCTCTGGGGCACCTTGATTTCAACCCCACGCCCAGCTGCCCAGGATTTGGGGCTTGCTGAGGCTCCTTGAGGGTGGCAAGAAAACCCTTCTCCTTCTAAGGTTCCTCAGGGGTGACCCTACCACACACACACATGCTTCAGGGGTGGCTTGATCCTTATCTTGGCCTCAAGGGTGGTTTGAAGCCCGCATATACCACATGGCCTCCATTTCTCTGGGAGCATGAACCTCCCAGTCAGGATCATCCACCTTCCCCAGCCACCAGGTCTCCTCAGGAAAGTCCTGAACCTCCTCAGCCTCAGGAGCTCCTCAGGGGCAACCCAAGCACCCCTGTTCCATTCTTAGGGGGGCTTGACCTCATCCTCTACCTGGCTTCAGGGGTGGCTTAATCCCCAAGCCACGTTGGCTTGATCTGGGACATTTTGATCCCCTTGGGCCCCAGGGACAACCTGACCCTCTGCAACCACACAGCCTTTGAGGATGCTTTGGGACAGCCTGGATCACCCCAACTGTTGGGGCTGCTTCCCAGGGCTTGAAATCCCCAGGCCCCTGTGGTTGGTGCCACCTCAGCCCCTCTGACCACCAGCCTCCAGTGCTCCCCAGCATTGAGCAATTCCTCTCCCCAGCTTCCTAGGCTGCTCAGGGAAATCCTGAACCTCTGGCCTCGCAGGTGCCTTGATCCCCATCCTGGGGATGCCTGCTCTGAGATACCTTGATTTCACCCCTGCCTAGCCACACAGGCTCCACCAGGGAGGCTGGATTCCCTTCCCCAACCATCTTCCAGGGTGACTTGGCACCCATCCAGCCTTTGGGGTCATCTCAGGGAAGGTCTGAGCCTTCACCCACTATAGGATGGCCTCAGGGGTGATTTGATACCTTTTCTACCCTCAGAGGCTGCTCTAGAAATCCCTGTTTTCATCCTCCAAGCCCTGCTCCCAGCCAAGGGACTCTTCAGGGATGGTTTGACTGTCCCACCCTTGCCCAGTCTGACTGACAGCTTCAGCCTCATCCCAGCTTCCTGCTGTTGGTCAGCCCAACTCCCCACTTTCACCAGCCGTCCTGTCCCTAGGGCTCCCAGCCACCCCAGAGGAGCCTCAGAGCCCAGGCAGGGCTGACTCAGGGAGCCCTTACCACCAGAGCACAGTCCTGCAGGATCTGAACAGGCTGGGCAGACTTGGGTGCTGGTATCAAGGTCCATCGGCAGTCCCATACTGTTGGAGGCAAGGTGGTGACTCCAGGTGTAGGTCTATCCTGGGACTCCTGTCTAGGAGAGCAGCAAGAAACAGGGCTGGAGACAAAGCTGTGACAGTAGACCAAGCTCTAGCCAGGAGACAGGAGCAAAGACAGGACAGGAGACAAGTACACCTCCAACAATATAACTTAAAGCAAGGCTGAAGGCTCAGGTGTGAGCTTAAATGAGCATCCCAGGCCATGGTCAGAGGATGTGGGTGGAGGCCCCAGGTGAGGCTGGTCAGGGCCACTAAGGCCTATTGATGCCCTTGGTGCCCCAACACCCTGGCAAAGTTACTGCAACGCAGGTCTGATTGGAGAAACATGCAGGAGCTCCCGCGTTAGCAGAGTGACAGTCCCTTTGTCTTGGGGACCACGTCTGGCTTACTCTAGTCTGACCATTTGGATCAGACACGACTTTTAACTTTTTCACACCCTCGGGACGTTAAAAACCTGTTGACAAAAGCACGATGCAAAAACTAGGAGCTAAGCACCGCCTGCCTCAGAGCTAGCTGGAGTCTGCACAGAACCTGCGGCAGGGAGGGCAGACAAAGCCCGGGAAGCAGAGCCACTTGCAGAGCATTTCAAGCAGCTCGTGAGACACGGCCCTAAATGGCGGTAGTTATCAAGGAGGGCACGCGCACATTTCGGGAAGGCATCGCACTTGGATGTGATGAAGTGATACCACTTAATGAAATTTCTTATGAGATTAGCACAGGAATCACAACTGCTTTGACACCGCAGATTGATGTCTCTGCAGGAATTGTGTTTTTCCTGTGATTTCACGGACAGGAGGGTTCTGCAGGAACTGCATCAAAGTGGCAGAGATCCAGACAACTGGAGAGAGTTCTTCAAGGAGGAAAAGGACGAGAATGTGAAATTTGCAGAGAGCGTTCAGAGAACCCAAAAATGTATTCCAGTGTAGCCTGGAGGTATATACAACCCTAAAGAAATACTGAAAGAGACTTGTGGGCTGGGGAAGACTCAGACTGCACTGATGTAAAGGTCTTCCTTCCTTCTCAAGAGCCTTGGGGACAAGGGTGTTACAGAACCAGCTGTCCTGGTTTCAGCTGGGATAGAGTTAATTTTTCTTCATAGTAGCTGCATAGCGCTGTGTTTCAGATTTAGTACTAGAAGAATGTTGATAACACACTGATGTTTTCAGTTGTCGCCAAGTAGTGCTCAGACTACTCAAGGACTTTTTGAGCTTCTCCTGCTCGGCCAGGTGCATAACAAGCTGGGAGGGGGCACAGCTAGCACAGCTAACCCAAACTGACCAGAGAGCTATTCCATACCATATAACTACATGCTCGGGGGGGTTAGTTGGTCGGAGAGGGGGAAGAGTGATCGCTGCTCGGGACAGGCTGGGCGTCGGTCAGTGGGTGGTGAGCAACTGCATTGTGCATGATTCATTTTGTATATTCTGTATATTCTCTTACCATTCTCATTATTACTATTATTATTCTTTTCTCTTATTAAACTGTCTCTATCTCAGCCCATGGCTCTTACCTTTTTTTTTTCTTCCTGATTCTCTCCCCCATCCCACTGAGGCGGGGGGCAGGGGGTGAGCAAGCGGCTGCGTGGTGCTTAGTTGCCAGCCGGGTTAAACCACGACACCAGGTAAGCATGATGGCTCCACAGGTCTAAGCAAATATAAACTCGTGCTGCTGTTGACTCCGTTGCACAGAAATTAGCTTTGGCTTGGAGCCTTGGGGATGAACTCCTGGAGTCGTCACACTCGTAGGGCCAAGGAGGAGTAAGCACAATCTCATGATCAGTAGGATTGCTGCTCAGCACCTGTATGATGCTTCCAGAAGTTCTGCATGACTGGAGGGTCATCTGTCCAGGAACCGGGGAAGTGACTTCTAAAATCAGGGAGGCCCGGAGCACTTGCTGTATCTGAAATGCATTAAAGAACTCCAGTACATGGACAAAAATTTTGCTGAGCCTCTTCTCTGTGGCATTGTTCACACAGAATGATTTGCTCACAGTGGCTTGACTAGTAGTTTGAAATTTACTGCTTGCTTGTAGCGTGAATACAGTTTTAAACAGCTTTGGATCTTTTCTAAGGCATTAAGAGTAACCCAAAGATTAAAAACAAATTTGTAATTCCTTTGATTAAAAAAAAATACACCATGTTGTCAGGACTAACAAAGATTTGCGCAATGGGCTGTCAAGCCCTAACAGAGTCTTGGTGAATTCCCGCTGTAGTATTTATTGCCTGAAGGTTCACTGCTCAGTAAACAGAATGGCACATTTAAATTTAAGATTGCTTTTGGAATTTGCTACTCCTGGGCACGGACAAGAAATCATTTGTTTGGATTCCAGCCATGGCATGAAAGCTTGAGGCAGAGAGAGGCACTGTTGGTTTGATCGCGAGGGAAAAAAGCTTTCTTCTTGGATACATAGAGCAATCATGCCCCTGAGTACAAAGATGGAAATGAAACACCAAGGGAGGAAAAGGGAACAGGCCTGAGAGAAAGCATTTGCTCAGATCTGTTCCTGATGGTGGTACCCAGAACTGGCAATAGAGACAATCTCTGGTGCGTCACATCTTGTCTTGCAAAGACATGTGTTCTTACCCACTGCCTTCTGGTTTCTGCTGGAAGCACTGGGAATTTCAAGCTTGTGAAAAGGAGTTCAAGAAGGCTGAATCTCAAGGTCAAGCAGCATGTTCATTTAGTCACAGCTGTCTGTGACACAGTTGTGTGGATTATTCCATCCCATTTTCCTCAGAATGATCCATATCTTCTGTATTGTGGCATGACATATGACACATGAGTGATAATCCTCCTATCAACCATGAGGATACTCCCGGCTGGTCCTCACTAGCCTCTGAAGGCTATTTAAGCCCCCTAAGTCTTTACAGCTTTGCTCTGGTATCAATTTCTCGATGCCCATGGTTTCATATTCCTCCTTGGATCCAGTGATGACAAGGGAGGACAATGCATTCACCATATGGTGCTAGAAAGTGCTGGATTTTCGTTGTTCAAAGGGTGGTGGAGTTAACAAAGACCAGCTTTTGTGGCATTGATTTCAGGAGCCCCTGAGCACAAATCATATGTTAAACACTGAGGGAAGAGCACCACCACCACTGCTTGCTCTCTCTCTGCTGTCTCTGAGAGAAACAGAGCATTGTTACCCATTCAATCCATGACCCAGAGAGGTGACTGAAGAAGGCTTGTGCTGGCCTCCAGGGACCTAATTGTCCGGGTCAGCCTCACTGCACCTGTACCATCAGCCCATGGACCCCATTTCACCTCAGGTCTGGGTCACCAGGCCTGACCTGAGCTGCCCTTTCCTGAATTATTGTTCAGATTTTCTGGATTGACCTCATACCCAACTCATGACCTTGTCTCTGCCTGATGATGGAATGGGACCTGTTGCTGTCACCACCTCACTTGGGCTGCTGTGGGACTGCCTTACCGGGGTTGTGGCCACCCTTGGCTCTTGGCTTACATAATCCCTGAAGACTCACCCCATTTTTCATGTCTCCACTCCTGAAGCCTCATCACCCAAACCCCATCCATTGCCAACACATTGCCCCTCCAGCAGTCATAGTGCAGGGGCAACCAGAGTACCAAGTGAAGTAAATTTTGGGCAGACTCTAAACCAGTTCGGGAGAGGCTTTAATACCTCACTAGCTGGCCAGGCTGCAGATCTGAGGAGTGCTCCCGGGAACCAACTGGATTGGCCAAGACCAGAACTTTTCACAGCAAGTACCCCCTCAAAACCCAGGGTGTTGTGAGGCACGAGGTCACACCATGATGGAAGGGAAGGCTGTGCTGGGCCCCGAGTACACCCATAAGCCCTAATTTCCCTGACCAGGCTCACTTGAGACCTCAACCCACACCCTCTGCCCATGCTCAGGAGCCCCATTTCAGCCCATTTGCAGGGCTGAGCTGCATCATAGGTATGCCTGAGCCCAGTCCTATTCCCACAGCTCCTGAATTGTTTGGATTTCCTGGATTGACCTCAAAACTGACTTGTGACATTGCTTTTGTCTGAAGATTGCCAGACTGTTGGTGGGACCTGTTGCTATCACCACCCTTGCTCTGTTTGCCCTGCCCAGTCATGGTGGGACTGTGCCCTAAGAGTGAGGGCACTGCCCTGCCTGTGCTGCGGTCACCCTTAGCTCACCTTCCCTCGTGATTGCTCCTCTCTGACAGGCTGTGGGGACCGTAGGAGAAAGGAAAGTTCTGCAGGGGATGACTGGGAAAGAGAGGGAGATGGGAGAGGTGCGGGGACGGTGGCATTTCCCAGCCACTGTTGCTAATTCCTGTGTTTCTGACAGCTGATCTCAACTGTGCCAGAGGAGATCACAACAGATGTGCTGACAAAATGCTATCCGACAAACATGCCTGCCTGGTGAATTTTGTTTCTCCAGCACTTCAGGAGGAGCAGCGATGGTTCCCACTCTTTTTGAGGCAGCATCTTTTTTATTCCCTTGAGAAACATCCAAATTCTGGTCACTACTGTCTCGTGAGCAGACGCGTCACCTTCTTTCTTCCTCCTACCACAGCTCTGGGATGGCCTTATTGCCGCTCCCCATTTCTCCTGGTTTTTTTTTCCTGTAAGGATCTTAGCAAGCCTATGTGGAGTCAGCCACCATTCCTGCAGCTGCACCTTGAAGAGTGGGCACCAGTGAGACTTCAACTCATCCAGACCCAGCAGTGGGGAAAAAGAGACCCTGGTTTTGCTGTGACACTGCTGGTCCTTCAAATCCCTTTCAGAGCAGCATCTCCCCCTGCTTCTGCCCATTCTCTGGCCAGCAGCGGCGCTGCGGTAGAGTCAGGAGTCATCCCCATGCTGCTGGGACTGGGTCGGTTGATGCCCTGACCTCAGCTCCTGTCCAACATTTTGGAGTGCCCATCATACTCCCCATAGGGTCGTACCTGGAGGGACTGAGGAGGCGAAGGTGATGAAGGCAAAGCCTCACTGGTAGTGATCCACAAGGTCAGAGTTTGATTAATAATTAGAAGACTGTGTACAAACAGCAGGGATAGCCATAGCTACACAGCTAAAGGACAAATAATGTAAATACAGATGGGGGTAGAGCTTGTCCTGTCATCCTTGAGGACACATAATATCAACCAAAGCCAGAGGAAAAGAGCAGCAGAAGAGCCTCTATTCAGCAGGGAGCACATGCAGCTGTTTAAAAGACCTTCTGAATGTGGCCGGGTTATTCACATGTTCGGAGTTAAGTGTGTACTTAGGCGCTCTCCTAAATAGAGGCCCAAAGGCAGTCAGGATTTAACCCAGCTCACATAATGATTTAGTGAGGCTGTAGGAAATAATCTCTGGATACTCCGTCCCTCGCTCCAGCCAGTGAATCGCGGAGCCTCTCTAGGCGATCTGACTGGCATAATCCCAGGGGGGGGAAAGCAGGAAAATAAAACAGGATTTCCATTTTATCAAGATAAAGCTGTAGCCAGAGCTGATAACAGGTTACTTGAAAGAATGCTGGTCATGTACACTTAGTGATTGTTGCTTAATTTGTTTAAGCTGAAAAAGCCTATTTCTACAGTGGAATACAAATTAGGGTAATTATGTTGTGATGGAGTACTGCATGTATAAGATGAAAGCCTTCCTTTACAAAAGCCTCTTCATCACTTGAGTAGAGGAAAATAAAATCCTGCTTAAACAACATGTTGTTTTCTGTATTTCCATCTGAACAAAAGACTTTTTAATCTTCTTTTTTTTTTCCCCCCTGTAATATTGCATGGCTTGGTTTTCTAAAAGTACTTTTACTTTTGACAACCTCACAATTAAACCCTCCAACATACATTCCAATATGTAAATACAAAAGGCCAAGGTAAACATAGTAATGTATAATTGTTTCACAGCCTCTGTAGGCTATTAGTAGCTGGGCATTCAGGTCATGTATTTTTTCGCCTTCTCCTGACTGTCACAGTTGCTCATAAGCTTTCTTCTGTCTTAGTACTCTATATGTGTCATAAAAACACAACGCACAGCGATGTTCGTAGTAGGCTAAAATAAAGTACTGATTTTTTTTGGGTAGGTTTTATGAGACACAAGCACCGCCTAGCCCCTTTGTATTTACTAGCACTACTGGGTTCTCTCCAGAGCTGAAATAGGTACGGCCAGATTATTTGATCATAAATTACTCAGATACAGATCGAAAGCAATTCATTGCAGATGCACACCTATCCGTGATATTTCAACCTATAAAAATCTTCATTTCCACTTTCTACGTGAACTGCAGTTACTGCTTCGCACAGGACATCTTCTAAAAGCATCAGTGTGAAATGCTCATTGCACAGGCTTACGCTTCCCCAGTGCACATACGCACTTGCACACTTATCCCAATGATCTTATCCCAGACACCTTTATTCACATAAGCAAATCGTCCTGTAATTAGTTCCAGTGAATTGCTGTGTGACTAACACCTACTCGCAGAAGTAAGAATTTGCTGGATTGTGCCCTTAGTTAACATGACAGGTGAGAAAATCGATTTCCTTGTACGGGAAAAGTAGGCAGTGTTCAAGTGAATACACGGAGAATCATTATTCATTCTCTTCACACTACAATTCAAAACCAGTATTTGAAGTTTGGGGAAATTGTCTTAATTAGGATTATTTTAAATGATGGTAATTTAAAGGCAGGCAATTTAATTACCAGGAAGACAGATCAAAGCAAATGCTCAAAATGGGCATTTTAAAATGACTTATCAAGGAAGACGGAATTTAATAAAATAAAGGGGGAAAGAAAGTAAATATGCAGATTGCCCACGTACTCCCCTCCCAGGGAGCTAAGAAGACTCCCTCCCCAGCTTCATGTGCTTGCCTGGAAAACCAGTCACACTTGTAAGAAATAGATATGTCAGACCTGGCATATACACACGTACAGAGAAAGACTGAGAATTGCTTCTACCTCCAGAAGAAAATGCTATTTTCTAGCTCACGTTTGCAAAAGTAAGGCTGGTATTTCAACATTTAAGTTACACTGCTGTATTTGCAAGTAAGGTAAGGTGTCCGAATGTTAAGGTTTACATCTGCGGTTGACCAGGATACAAGAAAGCACCTAAAAATGGCCGATGCAATTGGACGTGCAAAAGCCCCGAGCCACACCAACTCACGGGCATGCGGGCGGGGGACAGCCCCTTCGTACCACGTACGGTGCGAAGATGCCAAAAGAGGCACGAGGAGGGGGACAGCCCTGGTACCTCTGTGCATGGGCATGGAAGGTACTGAAACCTCTCGGTACTTTCTGTGGGGACCTGTCGCTGTTTGCTTGTTCGTGTTTCATCCTTATTTGTTCATGATATCTAGTAACCTGAGTTGAAACATGTTCCTAGAGTTTCTAAAATTACAGAGCGCAGTAGGTATGGGAAGCAAAAGTCGCTTACTGGGTATCTATCCATTTCGTAAAGAATGTCCTTTAGTCTGTTACTACTGCGATTGCTTTTGATACAGCCAATAAATTGAAGGCCACTAAACAAAAGGCATAATATGATTAAAAAGCAAGCAAAACAGTTAGTGACATTTTAGACTCTTAAATGGTCAGGGAAAGTCCACTGGCTCTTTGTGATTCTAGGCAATATGTGACTTTTCAGGCACCAGATTTTTATTGCCTTTTTGTTTCTTTCCTAAATGAAGAGGTTGGCAGAATATGCTATGGACTAAAATATTTTTATTATTTTATTTGGTGAGTATTTGCATTGAGCTTATCTTGTCTCCTTCTGACATTAGGATAGGAAAAGAGCTAAAGTCTAGGATGTGACCCTGTGGGATTCATTTGCAGTATTTTCTCTGTATTCTGAAATAAGGAGCAGGTTCTCTCCATTTCAGTTCTCCAAAGCGATGCTAGCAGTTACACAGTTCACCAGAAAGCACCGTCACCTCCTTAGTATGGAGATATCAGACCTTACAGTAGAAGACGTTTTGAGGAATGATACTCAAATGCTCTGTAACGATGACTCTCGTAGGTTCAGCTCTGACAAAAGAGAGAGCGCAGGGGTTTATCTCTGTGGTCCGAAACAGGCCGGCTCACGGTCCTGACCTGGCAGAGCTCTGGGTGACTATTGCCATAATACACTGTGATATTTTTCTAAGGTTATTCTGCCCTCTGAACCTTCTGCTGACATCCTGTGGGAGTTGCCCTGGTGTATCCGACAGCTGAATTGGTCCTCAGTGAATTTCTAGCCCACGGAGCTGCGTACACAACTTTGGTTAACAATAACGTGTTGCTATGGGAGCTCCGTGCGTGCAACTCCTGCTTACTATGCCGAAAATTGCGCTGGAAGGCAACTGTAAGTATGCCTGGTATTAGCCTAATTATTAAGTAGAATTAGAATCTGGTGCTCTATGAATATCAACCAGAGAAGGAGCATAGCGTGAATAAGAATGCTCGCCAGCAGTGGCTGAGGTGCTTCTTCTGCATTCTTTTAAACGGAAATCACATCCATAGCCAGGAGACTAATTATTTTGGAACCTAAGGGAAATGCAGCCTATATAAGAGAGAGAGTGATCTGCAGTTAAGGATCAGTGAGCCAGCTAATGGCTGGTTAGTCAGGAGGGTACAACTCCAGAATGTTAATAAAACGTGCCTGAAGTCCAACACCTCAGGGAAGAGGCTGGATGCTGCGGAAGATAGATGGAGACAGAGGCTCTGTTGTTTTCTACCGCTGTTTCCTACTCCTTTAAAGCAGGTTTTAAATCTGTTTTGAGACTTGTTTATGAATTTCAAAATACCAGAAGGATAATAAAACAAAACTCACTGTGGCCGAAGCAAATGCAGCTTCTAAAAGCAAAATATTACTGTTATGTGAAGTGCATAAAACATGTTGGGCGCTTGCTGCGCAGGTGTACAGTACAGTACTCTTGTATAGTAGAGGCTTGGCTGGTTTTCATCATGCCCTCGCTAATATAGATCATGACTTATTAACCAAAACAGCATGTAACATTTTAAAATATGATATAAATGCTAGCTGCTTAATCCTCACAAGAAAGAACTCAGGTCAATACCATAGCTTTATTTTGCGGACGGAGAGAATGAAGTAGAAATCAGTTAAAGGTTTTGACAAGAAAGCCTGTAGGAAATACCAAATTGCTACTTAAGACGTAGTACATAAAATGGTTGTTATTTTATTTTGCTTGATATAGTGCATGCAGCTGTGGAATAAGTGCCGCAGACTAATACATTGATAAAAACAAGAGAACACTTTGCTCCTTAAAATGTCCCCTCTCAGAAGACCAGCTGCTGTGATCCTAGGAGCCCCACATGCAGGCTTGCATGGGGCTGAGGGCCATGGGATGGGTCCCACGCACCTCGGAGACCTGAGTGACCGGGAGACTGATGGAATAGCTGAGAGGCAGCTGACAGCCCAGCTCCTGGGGGTGTGTCTGGAAGCGGACACAGCTCCGTGTCGTCGTGGCCCAGCCACAACAGCTTCTACCGCTCCATCCCTTCCTGCCACAGCAAGAGACCCTGGCCCAAATCCCTCTGTCCACCACCCTCTGAGAGATTCCTGTTGGGTACGGAGCCCTTCTATAACTGCGGGAAGAGGCAGATATGTGTTTTGCAACTCTTTTACGTCTCAAGCCACAGCACCAGTCGCTTTGCTTAAATGTATTTGCTGTCGGCAGAATCATAGTACTTTCCTGAACAGGGACGGGCATTTTTTATCTGCGAAAGGTGCTAGTGAGACTGTGATATTGTCCCCAAGGCATTCTGTAGCGTCACCCTTACAGAAGCAGTTCTCAAGCAAAATGAAACTTTTTACATTCGGCCTCGAAGATGACAACAGCCACGCTTAACGTCATGCTGTTGACAGCAGCCTTCTGCAGACAGGACTATCACACAAGTAGTCTCTTGTACTCTAATCTCTTCTTCTACAAGAGCTTAAAATGCGCAGCCTAAACTGTCTGATTACTCCACCTCCTCCTCTACTTCTACTGCCGGTTGTTGTAGTAATGGTGGTTTCTCTTCCAAAAAAAGATTTGGGAGGGAGCAAAAAGGTTTTATACCAAATACAGTGATACAAGAACTCAACTGTTGTCAACAGAGTTATTCCAATTTACAATACCCTAATTAACTGTGCTCTTGAATTGCCTAAAGCACCCACAGAAAAGATGTGTCAGCAGATATTTTTGTAGTTTTCAGCTTCTGAAAACTGACATACTTTAGTATATTGGTCTTTTTACTGGCAAAATATAGTATTTAAATAACATATTTTTTAGGAGTTAGGGGCACTTCAGTATGAACAAATGTATATATATATAACAAGGGGGTAGAACTCACAAGCACTGAGAAATATTAGGTGCCCAGTTTGGAAGATTTAACAGTTGTAATCTAGGAAGGAAAGTGAAGTGGTCAGACCATGGTCTCCACATTCATAAGGTGCAACACCAGATCAGATGATGAATTTGGACCTCCAAGGAACATGGCAGTACCAGCCTCTAAGGAGGGCTCTTGCTAATGGCTGTGCCATTAAATGGTATCTTTCTTACCTATTGGACATGCATTACTTGGATTGTTGGCATTTTTTAATACCATCCATTTTGTCACACCCCTATAGGGATTTGAATTAAAAATGTCCAGAATATTCCATACAACCAGTAACAGACACAGACACCAAATACAGTATAGGAGCTTTAAGCAAAAGTTTATCCTTATTTCCGCATTCTTTTGCCTTCAATAAGTTCAGGCGTCTTTTTCATATTTGTAATCCCACATTGGTAGATGGACATAAATTCGAAACAATACTTTGGCATACTTCCCAAAAAATGAGTTCATACAATGAGAAATGGATTCTTAACAGAAATTGCATGTTTGTAATTGGTTTTGACCTGTTTTCGTTTCCACGTCATTTGTAATTTTGTAACAATGAAGTTTGCAAGAAAAACTCATTGAGTGTTTACAGTGAGACCCTTCCAAAATGCAGTCAGTGTGTTTGGTATTTGAAAACATGGCCACAGCTCATGAAGTCCCAGAGTGAAAGGAAATCTGGACTGAGTTTTCCAAAGTGGAAAGTGAAGATCTGCACACAGAATTGGGTGTTGGGTTGCACAGCTGCAGTGGACTGTCCCCTGACTGGGAACCGGAGCAACAAGCCAAAAACTGGAGCTTGCCTGCATTGCAGTGCTGGTGAGGAATATTGGCCTCTGTTATCTCAGCGATGCCATGGTGTCTTCATTATTTAGAGATGATGTAAGAGACCTTGCTTTCCTAATCACATGGGAAATCAAAGGACTACGGGCACTTTCCTTGCTCTCAGCCACCTATCGCTGCCCTTTCTGCTCCTCTTCTGGGCTGTGCTAGCAAGTGCTTGAGTGGAGAAGATGACAGCATGGCACGTTTCTGCTCAGTTTACTGCCCCCAAAAGTGCCTTTACCCCAAATGCTTCAAATTCCTGAGCAGACTAATGCTGCTGGTTTGACTTCTGACTTCTGTGTCAGGTCCTTGAGGGCACCTGGGACCTCCATGCACGCCACCCCCACCCAGGGCACTGGATCCTGTTTTGGCTCAGCCGTGCCCCATCCTGGCCCCATCTCTGTGCTGTCTCTGGCCAGGGCTGGGCTGAGCACAGTGGGAGCTTGGCTCCTGGGCTCACTGCTTCCCAAAAGTATCAGGGGCTTTCGGTGCCCATGGGACAGCACCATCAGGGGTCATGGACAGCCCTAGGGTCCCTGCAGCACCCCATTCCCCGTTCCCTTCATGGGGCACCTCTGCTTCTGCTGCACCCCACAAAACCCCTGGTTTTCACACAACCCTAAATGAGGAGCAGGGATGGCAACCATCGGTCTCACCTGAACATAACCAATGCAAAACAACTGCAGTTTCCTACACAAACTGGGCACAGTACCTTCTGATTGGGAGTTTGGAAAAAAAAAAAAGTCAAATTTGTGCTTTTCACCACCGTGATTATGTTCACAGACGTGACTATACAGACGGTTCCTACATGTCCAAGTAGTTTTCTACCATATGAACTGCAGTTTCTTTTGATGTCTGTTTTCTTTTCCACTCTTTCTCACCCTGTTCTTCTAGTTTCATCTACTGGTGTGATATAGGTGTTTCATTATCTCTGAAACCATGGTGGTCATAACCTGGGAACCAAACCCTCACAAGGACTAGATGATCTCCCGAGGTCCCTTCCAACCCTTGCGATTCTGTGATTCTGTGATTCTGTGAAGGGCCAACGATTGCATCCCTCGTAGCTTCTGTTCACGAATCCTAAATTTTGCGTGGATTCTGATGGCTTGAGGGCTTCTTCCTGAGAAGCTGACTGAGACCAATTTGGCATTTTTTTAAGAACATTAAGTTCTCTGTACTCTTCTCTAAACCCAGACGTTTTATTTCCTCAGCTGTTCTTATTTGCATTACTTAAGGACTAGTATTGTGTCTCCAGTCTTCACTAAACACTTGTCCACTACAGTGGACAAGAAAATATGTTTTCAAAGACCGAACTTCAATAATGAGTTATTACAGCTGATGTAGCAGAGCTATAGCTCATGTTATTGCCGTCTTCCAGTCCATTCCTGGTCTATTCCACTCAAATAGCTGTTTTCTTGCAGTCTGCTCAGAGGCAATTTTTATTGGATTTTAATCAAGACATGAGGCTCAAGACAGTGAAAAATACTTTTTTTTTTAACTTAAAAAAAATTGCAAGATGTTTTTCTCCTATCTCCTATTATCCTATGGACAAAAGGGCTGGGAGTTAAGAGGATAACATTTGACAGAATAGTTCTTTATTGAAAAGTATCTGCGAGTCGTCCAGGGAGGTCAGTTGAGATTTGGCTGACCTGCTAAGCCTTGACAGTTGTAGCTTGTGCAGAAGAGTGAGCTGTTGTTCTCCCTCTGTGTTGAGAAAGAGCAGGCTGCCATGGATCCCACCTGCATGGGGCATGGCCATGCCTCCTGAGGGCCACGTTGAGGGGTTTGGGGCTGTAGGGCAGCGCTGCGTTACCTGCCCCGCAGCAGAGCGGGTGCTCAGGGTGCAGCCATGTGGGGTGCCCAGTGCTTCTCCGAAACACTGAGCGCTCTGACCACCGACTCACGTGGAAAACGAGTGAGGGGTCACATCTCTTCGTAACATCTCACAGGACTAGATCATGACTTTTATGTATGACGTTACTGTTCAGCAGATGTCAGTTTAAAAACCTACCATGCAGCGTTTTCCACGCTTCTCTGTGTCACTCGCTGCTAACATCTTACTCTTGTCAGCAAGCTTGCCCACTATTTCTGCTCCTCCTCGACTTGAATGTTGTTACACAAGCTAACTTCACGGTGCTTACACAGAGGATTAAATGTGTCTCAACTCTGATTCCTTTACAAATGACCTTTTCCTCTTTGTAAGTGTCCCTATAGATCTAATCTGGGCCCCATCCTTCCATGAATCCACCAAAATTCCCATTAACTTCAGTGAGTGTGGCCCATGTGAAACAGTGTCAGAACATGGCACAGGCCAATACTGTATTACTGCAGAAAATTATGGCTTTTTTTTTTTCCCCAATACACCTACTACTATTGTTTTCCAGACTTTTCGTAGCCTGCATAAGCCTCTGAATTTATTTAAAAACTTGTTGAAGACCTAAGTTAATGTATCTAACCCATTT
Organism: Egretta garzetta; assembly: GCF_000687185.1. NCBI lineage: Eukaryota > Metazoa > Chordata > Aves > Pelecaniformes > Ardeidae > Egretta > Egretta garzetta. Next base: position 260,912 of record NW_009258767.1, on the reverse strand, counting down.
CTTCTTTTCAGACCTTTATAATTTTTTAGAACATTATGGCAATAAGGTCTTTGTACCATAAAATATGCTTGCACTGTGTTTTTCTTAGTACTTTCCACATTTGATCTCTTAATAGCTTTTGCAAACTTTCTCACAGTTAGCGAGAAAGTAGTTTCCTGTTGATGACAGAGTATTGTATTGCCATTTTTATGGCTTTGCCTCCACCTCTTTTCTGGGACAGATATTCAGAAATATATCACCCTCTTGCCACAGATAAATCTGTTCATTGCCATTTCAGTCATTTCTCTTTTTTCCTCAGGTGCATATTCTTTGCTCTTCGTGACACAGTGTCATTACAGGAAGAGATGCTAAAGCTGGCATATTTGGAAATATGTCTTAAATGCAAACATTTGGTTGCCTTTCAGTATGCACCTGGCTAAGGTCTGAAGACCACAGCTACTGACTCATTGGAGTTAAAAGTAGGAGGATTTTCAACCTTTCTGGAAATGATTTTTGGTTAGATCCATCCATCTATAAGAGGTAGATAGGGAATATTGCCATTTATCCATATTACTTTAAAAAAAAAGAAATAATATCCCTCCCCAACTCCAAAATTAATATTTTATTTGAGTGTGTTACAGTTGTATTTTGCCCTCCCATAAATTACGCTACATCTATGACAAGGCTTTTCTGAGTAGCTACAAGCTACTGCTTACCTCTGCTTGGGTGTTTATGCACCAGGTTCTTAGCTGAGTAGGTTCTGTATTTAACACCATGTTAAATTAAAGAAGGGAAGTTTGCTGAATCAAAGAGACTCTCAGTATGGAGGCTGAATACTCTCTCTTGGCTCTGCTTCCTACAGTGTACGTTGGCCTCTGCTTGTCAGATATGCTATATAATAAGGCAAAACCGGAATTATTTACTGCACCGTTACACTGAGGATAAAAATGGCATGAGTATGTGGTTTCAGTAAAGAATTGTTCTTCATCTGGATCCCTGTGCAAGGTGGTCAGGATGGCTGGAGGATGTCTTCTGCAAGGGATGGCCCAAGCACCTCGGCGATCTAGGGTGATGATTTCAGCCTACGGCTTGGCTATAGTCCCTATCCAGTTGAAAAAGTACCATAAGCTGATTCCTGTTTCCCTGCAGAGGGAACCATGGCCCGGAGTAGCACCCAAACTGCAACATCATCTTTAATGGGTGAGAAGGGGACGCAGATGCTACACCAGAGCTTACAGCCTCTTGCCCAAGACAGGCTCGTGATTTATTATGTCTCCAAACATGTATGTATACATATATACACTATAACCATACATGCATCCAGGTGAGGTTCAGAAAAGCATTTCAGCATAGGACCTGGACATGATTATTGTGCCTTAATCTAAGAAGTCATGTAAAAAACCCTAACTGCAAAACATGTGTTCTTCTCCTGATGTCACTAGTGTGCGAGCCGACCCTTGAACACGCTTGTTGCACACAAGAGCACGTAGTGCCACACAAAAACATAGTCAAAGGGATAGGACACCAGGCTATAGGCTGTCCTTTGCCTTAAAAGATCCAGTCTCAGCTCCTTAACTGCAGGCTTGCAGGCACTGGGGCGTTACCGAGTTGTGCTCTGGCTTCCCAGGTTTATTTATATATTTGGCAAGGTGTCTTCCCTCTTCTGGCTGACTGCCCTACCCCCTAGGCTCGGCCCGGGGACAGAGGACGTGGCCCCCACTCAGCCCCTCTCCACTCACGAGGCTCCCCAGGACAGCCGTGCTGCACCCCTTGGCCCTACAACAGCTCTCAGCCCACCTCACTTAAAATGGCTCCCTTATCACTCAGACTGCCTCTTGAAACAAATTCAAACTCTCAATTTTCAGAGCAAATCAGGCTGCCAAAGCCCTAATGAGGGGCGAGGGGTAAAGCACAGCATTTCTGACCCAGTTGTGCTGAGCAATATCGCGGGCCTGGTAGGTTGTCTTGTGAATTTAAGCATTTAATTTTAAGCATTTCGCTCCTTTTTTTTGGAACACCCCTATGTGACCAGGCACCTAATCTGCCTGTGAAACCTACTCAGGAAGCAACCAGGTGCCTTTCTGGATCACGCCAGGGTTGTCAGAACCATGCTGCATTCAGAAACCCAGCAGCCAGCTCACCCTGCTCCCACAACCAACACTGCAGTCCAAAACCCATTGCCAGGTGGGGTGTGGTGACCATAAAACATTCGGCACCGAGTGCTGCGTGATCCCCAAGGACACTGGTTCTTGGAAGGAGAGGAGCTCCTGCCTCCTCAGAAGATTCCCCAAGGGGTGAATTTTCTTTAATAGCCTCCTTTTTTTTTTCTTTACTACACCTTGCAGTAGACTTTGTAGATGCAACTGTAAGGGTTTCATAATTTTTAAGGTACCATGAAGACATTGATAAAATTTGTAAGGGAGAATGGTTGAGATCTGTATCAGTAACATATTCCAAGCTGCATTGTGCTTCATTTATTATTTTGTAAATTATTTTATTACATTAACTTTTCTTTAAAACCTGCTATGTATAGAGATGCATCTTTTTCCTACATAGGCTACACTGCTTTTGCTTTGCATAAGAAATTTTGCCTTTTCCTTTATCCTGTTCTAATTGTTGAGAAGGGGGAAAAGTGGTTAATAAAAAAAGATGCAGCCAAATAAGAAATGTAATTTCATTCAGGTATAAACAGAGTTGAGGAAGAGACAAGTGCCTCTTTGTCGGTCCTTTCTCACAGGTAATGCAAACGATATCTGGGAATACACATCCAAATGCTGCGATGTTCCCCGGCCTGCAGTTGCTTTGCTACTAGATATGGAAAAAGTGTTAGACGGTTCTTGGGAGATCTGAATGATAATACTAGAAATGATGAAAAACTGCGGTTTAAAAATACCTTAGTACTGCAGCTGTGTAGTGGGCAAATATGAAAACCCATACTGAAAAGCTGTAGTGGCTTCTTCTCATTCAAGATGGTGAGTCTTAGCAAATGGGACTGCAGAAGACAGAACGTTATTTCTAATCTAAGAGTTGGTTAAAGCAACCCACTTCCCAGGCAGATGTGCCTACAGATGATCTGAGACAAGTTTGTCCAGTAATATCAACTTCTGTGGTGTGTTTGAAGAAAATAGTCTTAACCATAGCTTTTTCCTTAGTTGCAAATTAGCAGTTCCAGCTGTTTCTTCAGAGAGAGGAGGATTTCTACCACCACATCCCAGTACCTACCTCTCATGTTGCTGGTCATGATAACTGCCAGGTGATGTCTGTCGTAGAAAGAAATACTCTTCACCCATTCCAATTTTAGCAGCCGGTCTGCTGCTTGCTCCCACTGCCATTGCTGGTCTCCATCAGAGCTTTCTCAGGGACCCCAGTGGAGTCAGGGTTTAGTCCTGGCTTAAGAGTGAGAAATCATGGAGTGATTTGAATTCCCAGATTCACCCCCAAACAAAGCTGAGCTTAGTTTTGATTTTACCCACAACCATACTGAGCATTTATCTGTCCTGACCTTTATTTTCTTAGAAAATAAGGGTTAGAGAGAAAATTGAGCTTAATCACCCTTTTAAACAGCTGTACTGCAGCCCAACTCCAGCTGCAGTGCAATAGGGAGAATTAATTAATTCCTCACAGCTTTGCTGTCCTGGAACTCTCTAAACTGAGAAGAGGGGAAGAATAGCCATCCTTCTAATTCAAAAGAGATGGTGAAGTCCCTCCCAGCCTATCCTGGTCTGTAGAACTGGTGTGTAGTTTCAGCTTAACAGAACTGATCTACAGGGATCAAACTCAGCTGGAAATACATACCTAGTAGCTGTTGTTACAAGGTACCATCACTGGTTGTTCTTCCCTGAAGCTAGTTTGCTATGTATGGAGCAATCTATTTATTTTCCGGAAATTGTTTATGCCACTGTGACAAGTAATAGATTTTTTTTGTCTAAGCCCAGTCTCTAGATGCCTGACAACATACCTGAAAATACCAGGCTTACAGTAACAGTGCTGTTAATTCAATTTTATGCATGCCTTTTCTACCCAGATCAGGGGAGTTTCATGTTAATTTTGGATAACATGGTAAAATCTTCTCTCTCTAGTTTATGTCTGAGCAAAGAACTAAACATGATACAAACTCTTTAGGCAGCTCAGAAACCAGATTGAAATGCTGGAGCAAGTTTGTAGCTGTCCTTGATGCTATGTCTTTTGAGATGGATATAGATCATGCAAATCTCACTGTAATAATTCTTGAAGCTGGCTGACTTTCAAATGCTTAATCTTTTGACCTTTATGATGCATTAATGTTTTCAACATATTTATCTAAACTTTTAAGGAAAAGGCATCTCAAATTATGTGTGGAGGGGAAAAAAAAAGAAAGGAAAGAAATCTGGAACCAATAAACTTGTGGAGCTTGTAAATTCCTTCTTTCCAAGTTATTCATCCTAAAGAGGGTACAAGCTCTGCTTCTTAGAAACAAAAATGCAGACAGAGGAATGGGACACTTAATGAGCATAATATATCTGGAGGCTTCGGACTGAGGACAACCAATGCTAAGTATCTGCCTTTCCAGTCAAATCTCTTAAATTTCTTTCCCAAAATGAAAGGTTCCTACTCAACAAAACAGACAAAACTCGTGAAAATTAATCAAAATGTGACTGGAGGACTCCAGCCTTCGATGCAGGTTATGTCCTTGTTAACTTTGCTGTGATTCACATAGTTTGGGAGGTTTAGTCTATGTGGAAAACTTTTTTTTTTTCTTTTTTTTTTCTTTTTTAACCATCACCACTTCAAAAGTGGATGAAAGAACATTGTAAAAAAAGACTTAGGAAAATAATTTAGGGGCAAAAACCACAGAGAGGAAATTCGAAGCCACAGAATATTTTTTTAAGAAAATTGATCACATGAAAACAGGAAAGAAGATGATTAAATTGAAAATATTTGGCAGCCTTAAGTATAACAGACATCAGTAATCATTTGCCGCTGTGTTTACTGTGTAACCTGTGTATGAACAAGCTAAGCATATACCATACATGTCAGATTTAAGGCATGAGCCGGCTTGTGTGTGCATTGCCTTATGATTCACAGCAATGTGTGTTTTCTCATCAGTGTTCCCAAAAGCCTGTGAAATACAGAGGCTACAGGATTGAGGCTACAAACCTTAAAACTGAAATATTGCTTCAATAAAGCAGGGTAAGCTGCTCTACCGTTCATGCGTCCCATCTCCTGTGGGAAAGTGTTGTACAGCCATGAGGCCCTGGGCTTCGTACTGGGGTGATATTATGTGTCAGTTCTGTCAAAGGTTGATAATTTCATATTGTTCTGCAGAAATCCGGCATCTGGATTATCTGTAGTGCAGAAAGAAAGGCAATCCGTGCACTTCATCCGTGCTGCTTCTGCTCTCTGCTCGTAAACGCAAGTGCAGCTATAGCTGGTTCAGTAGGATGGCAGCATTTCATAGTTTTTAAAATAAATATCTATAAATTAAAATTGATTTTGCTTATCTTAGAGACAGTCAAATTTAAGACACCAGAAAGGAAATACTGGAAATCCTTGTAAATGTTGGAAGACAAAAATGCTCTAACAGATGCCCAAAGAATTGATACCTTTGAGGTTAATTGTATCTTTGGGAGGGGGAGACTTCACCCAGCTCCACAGGTCCAGTAGCTCTGTAGGGATTGTCTGCTGCCATCAGAGAGGTTGGTGGGACTGTGTTATTTCGCTACAAACAGTCTCCAGCTTTTAAGTGACCGAACACCTGCATTCCTGAGAGATCACTCAGTGCAATGAGATGCTGCCAGATAAGTTCTGCTCGTTATATCCTGCTAGTTAGGGGACACTCAGACTAGGGCACCCAAGAGGTCCCTGGGGAGGGGACAGGAAAGGTACCAGCTGCTGCTGCTTTTTCTTCTCTGGCTACTGGCTGGGACACCAGCCACACACTGCCCCTACCTCCTTGGCAAGAAAATGTTAAACATTTCTCCATTACAGTTCCAGGTAAAATTTAGGCAGGGGCAAAAGCATCTAGTGGTGTCCTTGGTGTCATAGAAAATGCCGTGGAGTCCCAATGTCAGTGGAAGCACAGACGCTCGGGTCCCTTTTAAGCCCCATGACCAAGTGATGCCATTCCTGATGGAAAACAGCAGGTTCCTCTTGCGCCAAGATTTCTTTAGAGTCCCCTACAATTTCAGTCGTAAACCCCCATATCTCTACAGAAAAGAAAAGGGAAGCAGATCATGTGGATGCAGAGCTGCAAAGAGAGCATCAAGCCATTTTGCATGGAAGGGCTGAGCCCCTGCCCGACACGGGGACAGGGCTGTGCTTCAGATCTCGCCAGCCTGTGCTTGGCACAGCACCGAAGGGCCCCAAGCAAAGAGGGCTGGGAGTTTGTCACCCCCATGATCATCATCCTCCTCCTCCTCCCCAGAGCAGCACTTTGTTTCAGCCCACAGGGAGAGCAAGAGCACTTTTGGATCACGCAGGCCAATTTAGTAATGAGAATATTCTGTCCCTAATGAGAAATGAGTAGTCATGCTGATCACAGAATCACAGAATGGCAAAGGTTGGAAGGGACCTTAGGAGATCATCCAGTCCAACCCCACTGCTAAAGCAGGCTCACCTAGAGCAGGTTGCACAGGACATCATCCAGGCAGGTTTTGAATATCTCCAGAGAAGGAGACTCCACAACCCCCCTGGGCAGCCTGTTCCAGTGCTCTGTCACCCTCAAAGTGAAGAAGTTCTTCCTCATATTCAACTGAAACCTCTTATGCTTCAGTTTGTGCCCATTGCCCCTTGTCCTGTCACTGGGCACCACTGAGAAGAGTCTGGCTCCATCCCCGTGACATCCACCCTTGAGATATTTTTAAGTATTTATGAGATCCCCTCTCAGTGTTCTCTTCTTCAGGCTGAACAAGCCCAGCTCCCTCAGCCTTTCCTCATAGGGGAGATGCTCCAGTCCCCTCATCATCTTTGTTGCCCTCCTCTGGACTCTCTCTAGGAGTTCCTCATCCTTCTTGGACTAGGGAGCCCAGAACTGGACACAGTACTCCAGATGCAGGAAGATATATCAAATGTTGTTGCACATTACCCAGTCTATTGTCATAACCTTTAACTTCCAGTTGTCCACTCCTCTCAGACCACACCAGCCTAAACTCTCTGACCAATGTGCTCTCCTTGTGCCACTGATTGCAGACGACAGTGCTAGGTCTGTGGACGTTTGCTTTCCTCTGAAACCGGCTTGGCGCGTCCCCTTGTAACTCCTCGAAAACCAACTCGGCTCTAACCATAGGTTGTAAGGCGAAGTATGAGCACAAACTGTTTTCGATATCCATCGCCAGTTTTCCACATTGGACTGTAATTCTCAAATTGTGTGTTGGCAGTTGCAGTCAATAATGACTACAGAATTTTCTATTACATTAACTGTAGCAAACTGAAATCTTATACCTCCAAAAACACAGAAAATATCCTGAGTGTTATAAAAATAAAACAAATATTTCTGAATGGAGCCCAGCAGCTGTCCTCTAATTACTTTAAATTTGAGTATATAGAAACTATGTTGAGTGACAAGTCAATTTATTCGCATGCTGGAAAAGTTCATGTCCTAGGCATGTGTTTATACGATAACAGCTTCAAGCATATGCTTTTTATTTTTCCCAAATAGACAGATGATTTTTTTTTTCTAGAGGCACATAGTGGGTTTTCTGCTCATACACTGCAGTTAGCACACATTTTTCCTTATTTATAGTTGTGTGGGTGTGATTCTACTGTTCGTGGAAGATGTTGGGCTGACAGTCCTGCAAGATACTCCAACCTGCCCTCCCACTTTCCTTAATCCTGACCTGATGAAACCACCTCCTGGGAGAGAGAAAGCCGGTCACTCTTCATCCCCAGCTGGTACCTGGCTTCCACACTGAAGGCTGCCCTCAAAAGCTAGCAAGCAGCACCACTTCTCACACTACTTGGTGTGGTTCGGGCATCTGTTTGGAGGAACTGGGTGAAGATTTGTATTTGTTTGCTCACCTGTTTATTCAATAGATACAGAAGCTGAAAATCCAGTTTTCTTTTGCATGCTAGGAATGAGGATATGCCTCAAAGGACGATCTTGCACAGAGCTGAATTAGTCTTGTAAAATTCAGTATTTTATATAGATTCCTAAAAGAGCTCAAATGTCCTTGTTTTACAGAAACATTTCCATTTTACTAAGACATATCCTGAAAGGAAAAAAAAAAAATTTGATCGTCTACTTCTCTGCTAAACTCCAAGCCCCTTTCTCAAGGGCCACAATCCAGCATTCAATCATACTAGATTTAAAACCATTGGGTTTGGGTTTGGGTTTGGTTTTGGGGTTTGTTTTTTTTGTAGAAGGAAAACTGCCTCACAGACATGTGTAAAACCAAACCGCAGCCTGGGGCTAGAATTTTGATGGGGTGAGTCTTCATAAAATTCAGCCTTAAGAAAATGGAGAAATACCTTCTGGAAACAAATGGCAATTGAGTGTTCTGTTCTTTACTAGATCTATGCCCATGAGATTTTTTAAACTCAGTCCCCGAGATATGGAGTGTGGCCCTTGCCTCGGCAGCAGTTCAAATCAGCTGAAATAAACCTGGAGGTTTCATTTTGTCTGGCTTGCCCAAGAGACAACTCTAATCCGTACGGAGGCTGGATGTAAAGCGTGTAGGCATGCAGTGACAAAAGGTGCCTACGGGCAGCAAAGGGCAAGAAATCAGGATGGGTCAGCTGAGCAAACATCAAAGACTCTCAAATAACCAACAGAAAAGTAAATATTCTCAGGCAAATGGGATATGCCCATAACACTACTGAGATTTCATAGAAACCAGTCTTTGAAAACAGTTCTGCTGGGGTGCCTCTATTTGTCTTTCCCATTCTGGAGTATTGAATTAAAACGGTCTGTTTGCTCTTAAAGTTCATCCGTTCTCACTATTTTTCCCCCACCGCAGCCTCTTGACACCTCAATTATCTCTTTGGCAACTCCTGATAGTACCACAGATCTTGGCATTGCCCGTCTGGGTATTTCTAATGCACCCCACCATGAAACTTGTTTAGCAAAATACCTGCAGGTATAGAGGAGAAAAGGTATTTATCCATAAAGGGACTGCACAAGGTCCAGGAATTATTTTAAATCCACTTAAACCCTGAGAAGGCAAGAAGTAATGCATTTAAGGATTACTATTTGAGGGGTATTAAAGGAACATATTTCAAAGACAAAAATCTCTATGTGATTTCCATTGCTTCATCTCCTGCAGAAATTAGGATGAAAGATTCAGATACCCACTAATTTCCATGCTCAAGCCCATAACTTGGGCTAAACTCAGGATTTTTGCTGTTTCATTCTCCCGCATCGCTTCGCCCGTTCCTTGGTAATTGCAAAACTGATATGAGCTGTGTATGATGTAATCATTGCTTAATGTAATTGGCTGGGTTTTCAGTATGTCGGTGTTGTTCTGGCTTAGGCGGTGATCTTGCTAGCGGACTGCACATGGGACTTGATCATTTTGGCTGCACAAGGAACCACCCCAACAGCTGATTTAGTCACTTAATATCTGGCGTAAGTGATGGGATGGATGGATTCTGCTGGAGGCTAAATCTCCTTTAACAGCTGTAGCAGAAGGGAGGTTGCCAAAATCTCATGCCGCAGCCTGTGATTTCAGGCTAAGGTATAGTAACTTTCTGGAAGCACAGTGGGACAATAAAAGATGTGCTAAATATACAAGTCCGTGGAAGGCAAGTAAAATATATGAGATTTCTTTTGGCTGGAAGTGGTGGCTGGTTGGTTTTGCTTGGGAAGCAAGAAACTGACCCTCAAGCTCTTCCTTCGCACCTCCACCTCAACGCCTGCCTCTTCTGCTCGTGGCTTCCTTCACTGGAAAGAAAACGTTGTCGCTGTGCAGACAAAGAAAATGTTTCGGTTTTTCTGTGTAACTCTCCCAGTACCAGGTCACCATTACATTTTACGGTACCTTTTGTGCAGTAGAGCATCAGTTTTTAATCTTACTTGTGGTTTCAGCAGGTGGGGGGGGTTCCGTGGGTGTTTTAACACGGGTGGGGCGGGTAGGGCCAGCAAGCGGGAGCTGGGGCGGTGGGCTGGGACTGCACAGAGCCTCTGCTGAGCAGGCTGCGTGGGGTGTTCCCGCGTGGGTGCCCTTGGAGAGCCTCGAAAACGGAAGCCGTGGAAACCAAAAATTAAAGGGCGTTCGTGTGGAAGGGTTCCTGAATGCTATCTATCCCTCCCCCCTCCCAAAAAAAAAAAAAGGGGGGGGGGGGGGTAAAAAAAAAAAAAAAAAAAAAGATCAATACCCAGCTTTACTAATGGCAATAAGATTTCACACCAAAGCAAAGCAAAACAAACTGCATATGCGCCAGCTCACTTAAGGGACACACTTTTTCTTCCAGCTGAGTTGGAATCAGAAACTAATTTATTCTGGCTGTAGGATGACATTTTGTACATTTCAGGGTTTTATTTTATTAACTTCACTTTTATTGCTCTACCTTACCTACTGCTATCTAAGTTATTGGTCACTTTCTAATTTCTCTACCTTTTTTTATATGGGAATGTATTCAGAAGAGCACACATCGATCGGGATAGCTGTTGCTCTGGACCTTGAAATAGATTTTCAAGAGATCTTGCAGAAAAGCTCAATATTTCACAATTCATATATTGAAAAGCACTTGGAACTTTTGTCCAAAAAAAAGGCAGGACAAGGCAATCTCCTGAAGCACACTTTTGCTAAATAAAATAGCTATTGTTTAACTAAGCACTTTGAGACAGAGCAAAAGAGACTTCAGCTACATAGAAAAAAAAAATTCTGGCAAAGATACTTGATTTGAACAAGAAAACTCCCCTTCTCGTTAACAGTCAATTATATCAGCTGAGATTTTTTTTTCCCCTCCCCTCCTTTTCGCTTCCAAATTCAAGCTGACTATAACCATGTACTTCTTAAAACGCATCCCTGCTACCTTGTCCAGGGCACTGTATACATCAGGAATACAAACCAGACTGATACCGGATCAAACCTCATCTTCACTGCAACTTTGTGCAAATTAAACCCTACGTACTCGTCACTCTTGGTGAACACCCGGGCCTCAGCAAGCGAGCGGGGCTGCCTGGGTACCAGTCTGCTGCGAGAAACTACCTGCTGAGCCCAATGCTGCTGCTCCGTGGGGAGACAGGGACCCCCGACCCCTCTCGCAGCCGACTGCCCCGCTTGCCTGCTTGGTAAAGTTATGAATAGCTCATGAGACCAACACCCAGCGATGAGCAGAAAACAAAATCCCCGTTATTTGTCTCAACTGAGCCAACACCAGTCATTTCTTCAACATTTCTTTACCTACTTGATAGCACTGCACTGCTGAAATGCGCTTTCCAAAGGTGACGCATCCTCAAAACGGCAGCATTCCCAAAGCTGAAAATTTATTTTAAAACCCCCCAACCAAACCAAACCAAAACCATTCTACAATTTGCAGGTTGAGAAAGCTGAACAAGCACTTCCTCTAACTGGAAAAGCAAAGATCTATGGTATAGCTTTGCTCCACCACAGACTAGGCATGTTCCATAGATGCATGAAGCTATACCTGGTATTAAAACTAAAACATAAAAAATACAAACTTCACACAACTGAATTACAGAAGCTGTCATTCTCTTCTACTATTTTATCTCACTGCCAATAAATACACCTTTCAGAAGTAAGTGCAAAACTTCCTTTAAGAGTCATAACTTTCCTTTGCCACTTACTTATTGGTTTATTCCCTCAAGTATGGCACCGACAACTCCATCTAATATAAAGGGATTCTCTAAATCCCCTGAAAGTTTTTTAATTTTTTTTTTTAAACCCAGCTAAGTTCATGGCCTTAACAGTCACCTGTAACAATGAGTTCTGGAGGATGATCACAGCACTAAAAAGGAAAAAAAAAAAAAAA
>NW_009258767.1:246760-248520 GCF_000687185.1 Egretta garzetta | reverse complement strand
GAAGGGCGAGAGAGGGAGTTATTCGGTCCGCTTCCTAAAGCGAATGATTTTCTTTTTCCTTTGCTTTTTCCTCCTTTATTTTTTTCTTCTTTAAAATAATCTTTTTTTCGTCTGTGCGCGTACCAAGGATCCATATAGGCAGGCAGGTACGTCCCGCTCCCCCGGCCTCCCCCACCGCTCCTGTGCCGTGGGGAAAGACTGGCGAAGGAGCGGGGGGAGGTGGCGGGCAACGTGAGCTCGGCCGGGCACCCTCCTTCAAGGCAAAACAAAACAAACAAACAAAAAAAACCCCACCACCAAAACCCAGGGGATGGAAGAAGAAAGACTTGCAGCGAAGCCCCCCCCCAAACCCAAACAGGGCCACTGGAGGTGTAGGCGGTAGGATGCCGGGAGGAGCAGAGATTAAATCTGCCTTCACCCTACGCAAAATGAAAAAGCATCCCAAGTGCTTGCGCCGCCGAGTAGCGAGGAGGCTTTTAAAACCCCGCTTTGCGGGGTAGGAATGATTCCGGGCACCAATCCCTCCCGCAATCCGCCCCCCCTCCCCGCTCTCTCCCCGCACCCTGAAACCTGCTGAGGAGCCCGAAATCCGCCGGGCACCTCCTCGGAGCAGGCCGGCAGGTTGCCCTGTAATTCCGGGATTCCCTGTTGTAAGCTCTTAAACAGAATATTGAAACCATTTTCCTTATGGTGCCTGTTCTAGCCTTGTCGCGCTGGCATTAAACAAATAGGAAAAGTGTGTTAAAGGGAGGCTACGGTTACAGCTTCTTGGCCTGACATTCCCACATATAATTAAAACCATAGCCACAATAATACATAAATAAATAACAGCAAACAGAAGGGTCTGTTCCTATTCCAGTCGAAATCAACTGTTTTGGCTCGGTCACTGTATTATTTTATTGGAGCGGTCTACGCCATTCCGTCCTAATTTTATTTTATTTTACTTTATTTTATTTTATTATTTTATTTTATTTTATTTTAGTAGGAGGGACAGCAGGGAAAGAAATGATGCATTTGTTTTTCTTTCAAGTCCATGTTTAGTTTTAATTTTCCTGTATTTTAAAATAAACACGTTGGCTGGAGCATGTTTGATCTTTGCGAGAAGGAAGTCTATATTGTAAAGGAATGTGCAGCAGTTTGGTATGAAAATGGGGTTGCGACTCACAGCTGCAGGCAGAAAAAAAAGGTGTTGTGGTGTCAGCCAGAGGTGTTCGGTCTAATAACTCAAGCTGTAAACTGTATCCTCTAAAATTACTTACGTAGTAAATCACTCAGGGGTTAAAAAATAGAATGGAAAGTGTAAGGGAGGGGGAAAAAAAATCTGTTAGAAGTTCCCTTCATGAAAATTATTTGTAATGACGGGAATTAGGAGTTTAATATCTCCCTCATTTTCTTAAATGTTAGCCCGATGGAGTTAATTGCCCCTATACAGTCGATGGCGCTTACTCTAGGTCGTCCGCGGAGCAACAGAAATCCAGCCCGGGAACAGTTGGGAAACTGGGGAGGCTTCGGAGAGCGAGCTCCTTTCCAGCTTAGCTGCTGGGTTCGCCGCCCGGTCCCGGGAGAGGAGGGGAAGCGGGGGGAGGAAAAACAACAACACAACAAAAAAAAAATCCAAACCACCAAACCCAACAAGTCCGATGTCATCTGCAAGCATGAAGCTGCGAAGGAAGGAAGAGAGAAACGAAGCCGAAATGCGAAAGGTGGATGCCAGGTCGCGATGCTGCCTTTAGGACAGCCTTACCCCCCCACACCCCCCC
>NW_009258767.1:245699-246336 GCF_000687185.1 Egretta garzetta | reverse complement strand
AGAAAAAAAATACACACCCCGGGATAAAATAAAACAAAAGCAAAGAAATGAAAAGAAATCTGGGGGAAACGGCGCTACCAGAGGTCAGCAAACGTTTACGGTGGAAATAAGAAGTCAACAACAATTAAAACCTGGAAGCCACGTTCATTAGTATTCAGGACGTAGGACCTGGCTTTTATGTTTATCTTTCTCCGCGGATCAATATTGTAGCAGCATGTGCCGGGAACGAGCAGAAATCTGGCCACTGCATGTGGCTGACCTTTCCCGCTCTCCCTCCAGGTCAGATCGTCTTCATCAAACCAGGTCGGATCGTCTTCATAACCATCAGCACCTAATGCGGCCGCAGCCCCGGCTCTCATTAAAACCGGGATTTAATCTAGGGGCTGTGACTAAGAATCAAAGGAGAAGGGCTGTTTGCCCACACGGAGGAATTAGTGCTCTAGGAAGAAGAACAAGAAGAAGAGAAGAAAAAAAAGTTGGAAGGGAAATTGCTCTCTTTTTTCCCCCCCTTTTCTCCTTCCTCCGCAAACAACTGCTTTATATCGAGATTCAGACCAAACCCACGCACACGGGCGCGCACGCACACGCACAGACCCCGTCTCCTGCGGGGGCTCCGCGGCCAAAAGCGCCCATCGGG
>NW_009258767.1:240559-241496 GCF_000687185.1 Egretta garzetta | reverse complement strand
AGCCCGAGGAAGGCAGAAGGCGAAGGGAGCTGTGCTCTCGCCCTGTAAAGCTGGTCCTAAGGAAGATCCCGCCTTGCAAGTCATTCGGGGAAGATGCAAAACCTCACCCTTTTCTTTCAGCCCAGAGGCTTCCCAAAAGGTTTTGTTGGGGTTTCTTTTGGGGTTTTCTTTCTTTCCGCCCCCCCCCTTTTTTTTTTTTTTCTGGACGGGGAGCCCAGCTGGAAGAAACCCGCGTGTTCCAGAAACCGGCAGATTTTTGTTTTTTTGAAAGCGTTTGTTTTGCAGCCGCCGCTCAGCCCCTCACATGCACTCCGGCAGGTTTTAGAGAGCCCTGGGCGTAAAAAGGAAACAGCTCGTGCAGTTTCAACACGGTTTATTATATTTCTGTATGCATTACTCTCAAAACATATCACAAGAAATGATGAAACCACTTAAACCTTCAAATAAAAAATCTGAAACAGTTTATGCTCACAATTGTACATATTTATAGTTAAGAAACATTCTTTATAAATACTGTTTCCTCTGTAGCAAGTTAATACCATAATTTAATTACAAATGGATAAATATGGTAACAGGTATTTACAGGAGGAAGGGTGTTATTACGGAAAAGCTAACGGCACGACGTTTATTTTTCCTCACAATCTTCCGAACAGGAACTAACAAATTGAACTTGCAAAAGCACTAAAACATCACATGTAAACCCAGCTAACAGAAAAAATACATTCACAAGCGTTGTTGTTCGTGTGTGTGTGTCTGTGAGTAACAGAATGGAGACTTTGGCACGGTATTTCTTCCCCAGTCTATAGTTGAAATGCAGTTTACAATCAAGTTGCCTCTTAAAAAGGAACACAATATTCAAGATATCACGATTACAAAAGAAACCTCTTTTTTTTTTTCTTCCACGTTACTTTTTTTTTAAAGGGGTGAACTAAAAAAG
>NW_009258767.1:237906-239371 GCF_000687185.1 Egretta garzetta | reverse complement strand
CCTCCCGCCGCCGGCTGCGGGGCCGGGTACCTTCATGTGCTTCCGCAGGGAGCTGGGGTGGGTGTAGGACTTGTCGCACATCTTGCACAGGTAGGGCTTGTCCGAGGTGTGGACGTGCATGTGCTTCTTGCGGTCGCTGCTGTTGGCGAAGCGCCGGTCGCAGCCTTCAAACTCGCACTGGAAGGGCTTCTCCCCTGCCCAAAAAAGAAAAAAAAAAAAAAAGAGAAAAAAAAAAAAAAAAAAAAAAAAAAAAAAAAGCAGCAGCAGCACCGAGCCGCTTCGCCCTCGGTACCAAATCCGCTATCCTGTTAAACTGGAAACCATTACCGACAGATTTAAGGCCGGGCGGATTGTTTCGTGTATGGATATTCGAGATAAACGCATATCCGCTGGGAAAACTAAACGTCTGTAAAATACTTCATTTAATTTTCATAGGGATTCCTCTCGCCCGGCTGCCAGGACTCCAAATGCCGGCCGCTTCGCCCTCGGTACCAAATCCGCTATCCTGTTAAACTGGAAACCATTACCGACAGATTTAAGGCCGGGCGGATTGTTTCGTGTATGGATATTCGAGATAAACGCATATCCGCTGGGAAAACTAAACGTCTGTAAAATACTTCATTTAATTTTCATAGGGATTCCTCTCGCCCGGCTGCCAGGACTCCAAATGCCGGGGAGTAATTTGGAGGTGAGAACTCCACATCCCCCCGCCTTTGAAGGGGGAAGCATTTAACATTAAATTCCATTAGCACCTAAATTGTTTCTTAAAGACATCCGCTCAGACACAATGCCTCCAGCGCGGGCATCTCATGCAAACACATCTCTCAAATTTTAAACCTTGTTAAAGCTCGTCTCGCACCTCGCATCGGGCTTAGCACTTGAGAAAACAATAGGCCTCGAGATTTTTAGCCTTTCTCCGGGTAAATATTTAGAGTGGAAGTCGCTAAAATATTTGGCCGTCTTTTATGAAATAGTCTGGCACGGCTCGAGCCGGCAGGAGCAGTAAATGAATAATAGATGAGGCGGGAGGATGCGTTTATTTTTGCTCCCCTTCGGCTCGGGCGCTTTTCCATCGGGATAAGCCTGGGCTCCCTCAGCCCTCTTCCACCTGATTTGGGTGGAAGTTTCCGCGCCTCGACTCCTCTGTTCCCCATTACATAATTTAATAAACTCTTGCAAAAGCACCTTAAATCACCTCGAGTGAGACTTTAAAAACACTCCTTTTTTTTTTTTTTTTGAAATGAGAAAATTTTATTGCCTTGCTCACACCATTTAAATTTAATGGAAAGCATTCCCAGAAAGGGACCTTTTGCCACTTCCAACTGGATTTTGGACTAATGACGGATTTGGCACGTATTTATAGTTGCTCTCTCTCGGTATCCATCCATGAAAGCCATGCTCGCAAGCGCTGAAGTTGCATGCCAATACGTCGCCCATTGCAAACGTATAAGGCGTTTGCTGTACG
>NW_009258767.1:236888-237697 GCF_000687185.1 Egretta garzetta | reverse complement strand
AACCAAAACAAACGCAGCCGTGTGATGGAGCGGGGAAAAAAAAAACCCCAAACCAAAACATTAAGCGGGATCCTTATTTTATCCCGCTCATCATTTTACATCTTTCTGTCTGAGCCTCCTCTATCTGTTCATACATGATTCTATAGGCACGGGCAGAGGGGGGGAATCGGCGGAAAGAAACCCGAATTACCTGTGTGCGTCCTTTTGTGAATTTTGAGGTTTTCTGATCTGGCGAAAACTTTTCCGCAGCCAGGGAAGGGGCAGGGGAAGGGCTTCTCTCCCGTGTGCACTCGGATATGATTGACCAGTTTGTATTTCGCTTTGAAGGGCTTGCCTTCCCGGGGACACTCCTCCCAGTAGCAGACATGGTTGCTCTGCTCGGGTCCCCCAACGTGCTCCACCGAGACGTGGGTGACCAACTCGTGCATGGTGCTGAAAGTTTTATTGCAACTTTTTTTGGGGTTGTTCAGCTGCTCGGGGTCGATCCACTTGCAGATGAGCTCTTGCTTGATGCACTGCTGCCGCATGTAGCGGAAAAAGGCACCTGGGTGGTGGTGGTGGTGGTGGGCTGCCATGTTCATGCCCATATTCATATTCATGGGGCCGTACTGGTTGTGCAGCTGAGCCGCCGAGGAAGGGTCAGTCCTGGGGCTGGAGACCTGCCGGTACTGATCCGACCGGGCGAACACCTCCCCCGGCAAGCCCAGGCGCATCTGCCCGTTGAGGACGTTTTGGGAGGCGTGGGGGCCGTGCTGGTCGTGGATGCCCGGGAAGAGGAGGTGGCTCTGAGCGTCCGTGTGCGGGTGGTG
>NW_009258767.1:233137-235133 GCF_000687185.1 Egretta garzetta | reverse complement strand
GGGGGGGCTGCCTCCTTTTATTTTTTTATTTTTTTTAGGTGGTGGCGGAGGGAGGGAGGAACCCCCCCAGCCTGCAGCCCCTTCCCACTTTTCGGCTAAAGCAAATTAAAGCGATAAAAGGGAGCGAGGGGGGACTCGGATACAAGCCACGTTGGCGGGGCGCCCGCGTCCCGGGGAGGGGAAAAATAAAATAAAATAAAAATGCAAACGGAAGGGGGGACGGTCGCCCCGGTTGTTTGGGCTTTCAAACCACTTGTGCGGGAGCAGAGGAGTCGCTCTGCATGTGCTGCGAATGTGCATCCGAGAGCAGATGCTTTAGGAGTTTTCCTTGTCTCTTCCCCTTCTTGAAAACGAAACAAAAACAAAACCGAAAAGAAAAAAAACCAACCCCGAAACCCACCCTGCCATTGTTATTTGGAAACCGGATTCTTACATGGCAGGAATAAAAAAAGCATACGAGGAGCACACACACACACACACACACACACACACACAGAGCAAACAAGTCCCCTTCCCCTCCCCCTCCAGTAATACATGTCTGGCCCCTGCTCCGGTTTGTTGTGGAGTGGCTGAAAAATAATCATCTCGGGCCAGCAGCTCACCGCTACATAAGGCTTTGTAAAAATTAAAACCCGGCGTAACGTTGGGCGTCCGAACCGTCCTGCCCTTAACCTTGCCTCTCGATCGGCTCTGTGCGCTTGGTGGAGAGGCAACCCGAAATCGAGGGGGCTTGTGTGGTTTGGTGGGGCTTTTTGAAATTCTCCCTGCGACCTTCCTCCCGTCACTCCTCACGGCATTAAATCCCGCATCGGGCGCAGGAACTCTCAAACCTGGACCCAGCGTCCGAGCAGGGCTTTTACAGCGAGAGATAGACAGATAGATGGACGGACGGACGAAAGGAAGGAAGGAAGGAAGGAAAAGGTAACGCTGCCCCGCCAGCTAGGGTTGTTTAACTAAGGTTTTCCCCATCACTGACACTAAATAGTTAAAGTATTTCCAACCCTGTCCGAAAGTGGCTGAAATGTGCCAGTACCGGCCGTGACTCTTCCAACGAGGCGAGGGTTTCATTTGGGAAGAAGTGGGATTCCTTCTAAGCCGAAATGGGCATTGGAAGATAAACCGAGTATTAACGCCCAGCTGCACCCCCGGTGCCAGCAGCCCTCTCCCCTCCGCCACGCCGCCGCTCGGTCCCGTCTCCGCAGGCGGGGGGGCCCGCTCCCCCTCCAGGCTGCAGCTTGGGAGCAGATGCTGTCCCCGTCCTGACCCCCCGGCTCCCCGGGACAGACCACGAACGAATTCTGGTTTTCCTTCCCTGAAAGCTTGCCGAGGCGGAGGTCTGAGAAGTGTCCTCCACCGCTGCTGGGGATTTCGAGAGCCCAAGTTGGGAGGGGAAAGCTTGGGGCTCCTGCCTCCAGATTAGTGGAAAAAATCATACGGACAACTAGACCCTTGAAAACATTTTTTTCTTTTTTTTTTTTTCTTTTTTTTTTTTTTCAAATTTAAAAGAAGTTACTACATCTGAGATTAGAAAGAGAACCAAAACATCCAGGAAAATTTCCAGCTAAAAATACTGTTTGGGGGGGGAAAAAAAGAAAAGAAAAAAAAAAAAGGCTGAATGTTCATACAAATACCTACCTTCTGGATTTTCACCTCGTTCTTCCTTCTTCCTTCTCTCTCTCTTTTCTGTCTTTTCTTTCTAGCTCTTTTTTCTTTTCTTTCTTTTTTCTTTCTTTCTTTCCTTTCTTTCTCCTTCACTCTTTCTTCCCCTTTCTCCCCTTTTCATCCCCTTTCTCTTTTTCTTTCCTTCCTTCCTTCCTTCCTTCCTTCCTTCCTTCCTTCCTTCCTTCCTTCCTTCCTTCCTTCCTTCCTTCCTTCCTTCCTCCCTTCCTCCCTCCCTCCCTCCCTTCCTCCCTTCCTCCCTTCCCTTTCTTTTCCTTTCTCTCTTACTCCTTTCCTCTCTTTCTTTATTCCTTTCTCTCTTTTCCCCCCCTTTCCT
>NW_009258767.1:231930-232392 GCF_000687185.1 Egretta garzetta | reverse complement strand
GGCGGGGAGGGGGGCGTGCGGCCGGCCCCGCAGCCTGGGGAAGAAGAGGCCGATTGCGCGGGCTGACTTGCCGGGCCGCCTGTACCGCAGACACTCATAAATTCAACGAGCTCATCAACAGGATATTAAGTTGCAGGTTACCTTTGATGGTGCCGATCCGAGGCACTTCTAGGCCGTTCGACCTATGACCCGTGAAGACCACATGTGTTGGTGCTGCAGCCTCCCTCTGTAAAACACACTTCGGGACAAAAGTTCTTTGTCAGGCTCTACCGGCAGCGTGATGTAAAAGAAAAAAGGGGAAAAAATGAAAATCTCAGCCAAAGCTGTAACTTTTTTAAATGCCTTTTTTTCTTTTCTTAAAAAAAAAAAAAGGCCGCTAGGCAGGGCGGGGGCAGCAGGAAGGAGCACCTCGCTTTCGTGCCGTTCATATTTATTGTTCTCTCAGTTGCACTTACATATATG
>NW_009258767.1:231044-231695 GCF_000687185.1 Egretta garzetta | reverse complement strand
CCAAAAAAAAAGGGGTCTGCCTCAGCACCACTGGGTTTTATTAGATGCACCTTTTTTTCCGCCTGGAGATGCCCGTATAAACGTGAGAGGCAGGGGAGAAGCTTCCCAATAAAGCGCGATGGACGTTGTAATACAATTTATGCTGTCATTCATAAATAACAATGCCATATGGTAACCATATTGCTTATACAAGTAAAGCCGTCAAAGTGTCACTATTTGATTTATCTCAACAGCTTCTTCCAACGGTGACGTTCAGCCACAGAGAGAGGCGAAAGGGGGGGGAGAGCGAGCGAGCGAGCGCAGAGCAAAATTTGGCCTGCGTTTCCCGAGGCCGCCTCTCTCTTTATCTCTTCCTCTCTCTATGCATAAATATATACGTATTCGTCTGTGTGTGTGTATATATATATACAGGGATCCAGGGATGGAATTTTCTGTCCTTATTTTGCCCCTATTCGAATCCCCGAAGGAAGGGGCCGGGCGGGGATGGAGCCCGCTTTCCCCGGCGAGGCGCGCACTGAAAATGGCAGCTCCGAAACTTCAGCAGGCGCCCGCAAAGCCCCCGTCCCAAACGTGCGGCGGGTCCTGGCCCCGGCAGCCCCGACGTCCGCCTCAGCCCCGACGGCGGGGCCGGGACCGGCACCCCCCCCGAGG
>NW_009258767.1:223273-223792 GCF_000687185.1 Egretta garzetta | reverse complement strand
TCTTTCCCCACACACAGCCTTTGGGTGGATGAAGAATCCCAAACCTTCTGCCCATCCCTATCAGATTGATTTCTGTAATTTTGCTGCCTGGGCTTTAATTTAGTCATGTGAGCAGGTGAGATTTACAAACTATTCGTTTATGATAGGCATTCTTTTGGGGGGGGGAAGGGGGGAAATAATAACACCGTAACTGTATCATTAGGGGATTCTGCGTGTTTCTGGTAATCCTGCAGGAAGAAGAGTGCGTCGGGAGTTCAGGAGGTGTTTGCTTGTTTGTTTTTTCCCCCCTTTTCCTCAAAAGCATCACCCCAGGAGCTGCACAACGTGCTCTGTGCCTCTCCCCATTTTGGGGACAAATTGCTGTCCCCACCCCCGTTGGGGGCTGCATTCTAACGGGGGGACACACCCCACCCCACCCCCACAAAATCGCTGACCCCTTGTCGGAGACGGTGCTCGGGGTCACCAGGCTTTCCCCCAACGATTCTTCCCCCCCCCAAAAAAAGGGGGTGACACCAAAAT
>NW_009258767.1:221711-223156 GCF_000687185.1 Egretta garzetta | reverse complement strand
CGCTACCGGGAGGAGTCAGGGGACGGCGCCCGGCATTTCGCCCCTTTCCTTGGGTTGAAACTATCTACAAATGGTTAAACTCTGACGTGACGCCCTCGTCAGCGTGTCAGGGACACACCG
The DNA here is from genome assembly GCF_000687185.1 of Egretta garzetta. Lineage (NCBI taxonomy): Eukaryota > Metazoa > Chordata > Aves > Pelecaniformes > Ardeidae > Egretta > Egretta garzetta. The sequence goes on along the minus strand of NW_009258767.1, from coordinate 223,036 downwards.
GGACCTTCCCCGCTCCTGAATTTGTGCGGAATTGGACCGTCGCGATCCGGAGGCTGGCGAGGAGGACATACCCAGGGGGGCTGCGCAACCCTCGAGGGGCCCGGGGAGAGGGGGGACCCTCTGCCCTGGCCCCTCGAGGGGTGTGCAGCCCCCGGGAGGGTGCCCACGCGTGAGCCCACGGGAAAAAGCACTTCCCTGAAGCCCCGATGGGGGCTCCGAGCATCTCTCAGGGGGGCTGCGCTTGGGGCTCTGGGGGCCACCGCCGGGTCGTGTCAGCCTGCATCCTTGGGGTAACGCAGGTGTAAACCAGCTGAAACCTTCGGTAGATTCGCTTCGTTTCTCCAGGGGGAAAAAAAATTGACGAACAAACGAGGTGACTCGAGATTTGTCTTGGTGGGAGTGGGAGCGTGCGAGGGTTTTCCGTGCGCATGAAAACTCCGCGTAAAACCCACGAGGTACACGTTCTTACCATCTCTGTCTCTCTCTCTCTTATCTATTTATTTATTTATTTTAAAGGGGGATAAGCTTGCTCTTTCTAGTGCTACCGCTTCACTGGTAGGTGAGCCGGTTCTAATTGAAAAAGTTGGCACGTCAAGAGGCTGCGGAGGCGCACGTTTCTATAGTAACAGCCGAGAAATAGCTAGTTTATAAAAATAAAAAATCGTTTTCTTTTTTTTTTTCCATTATTATTTTGCTAAACATGGTGCGGTTTTACAAACGGAAGGAGCGGTACAAACCGCCGGGTGAAAATGCAGAGCTGCTGGGTTGTTGTTTTTGAGCACTCAGAGCAAAACAGACCCGAAAATCCGCAGCAGGCGTGCCTAAAACTGACAGCTTTTTTTTTTTTTTTCTTTTTGTAACTCGAGAGTCGCAATAGTCGTGACAAGGATTATCCCTGCGGGTTCCTCTGTGCCGGGCTCATGTCTAGCGGCGGCAGGGAGGGAAAAAGTTGCTGTAAGGAGCTCCAGCCCCTGTGCAGTGCAGGGATCCGGCACATACGGTTTTTTTTTTCTCCTCCTCGGTCTCTCAGCAATAGGCGTTTACTCAGCCCTGTAGGGGAACTATGGGGCAGGGTCGGTCCGGGGCACGGCCATATGTACCGGCGGGTATATGTCCCGGGGTATGGTATGTCAGGGGGAGGCGGGGGGGGTGAAGGGTACACGGGGCAAACCCGCCCCGGGCTGATTTTCACAACCCATGTACCTGTCAAACAACGCGTAAAGCTCTGAAAACCGAGCGGCCGGGGATTTTTTGGCCCAGATTGGCCCAGGGGTGACCCGGTGCGGTGCGGGCCGGGCCGGGCGGCTCTCCCCACCCGCCCCCCT
>NW_009258767.1:219001-219428 GCF_000687185.1 Egretta garzetta | reverse complement strand
GTTCAGCTCCTTTGTAATTATCCATTTCTCCCCTGAGTCGTGGGGTTGCATCCCACATTTTCTCTCCAGCCCGCTTGCTTTCTCCCTGAGCCATCACCATGTGAAAATGATTTTGGGAAGGAAAGACAAAAGATGCAGCGCTCCCGTACTGTTCCCCCACGCTCCATACACGCATGGCTCCTCAAATGCAGCCGGAGAATAAAAGAAACCTGCTGCTGTTTGACAACTGCGATACTGTGATACGTTTGGGGTTTTTTTTCCATAAAAACAAAAAAAACCCACACATGAAAACTGACAGCGGTTTGCCCCTTTCTTGGGGTTGGTGGTATTATTACTCTATTATTATTTTTTGCTAAAGTTCATCGCTCAGAGGCAGACTTTGCCTCTAGCTCCCTCCAGCCCCGTGTGCAGTCGGTTGGGGGGAGGG
>NW_009258767.1:216752-218592 GCF_000687185.1 Egretta garzetta | reverse complement strand
CTTCCCCCCCTCCCAACCCAGCCCGTCCGTCAGGAGCAGGGCGCAAATAAACTAAAGAGCACTAATTCCTCCTCAGAGACCCCGAGAGGAGAAGCGGCAGCCTTCCTCCTCCTCCTCCCTCCCTCCTCCCTCCCTCCCCTCCCCCAGGGCTTGTGGAAATGTGTTTTGTGTGCCGTGAATGGTGGATGTCGTCTTGTCATTGTTAATAACGTGTATGTGAACGCGATTATTTTGTACAGTCGAATTAATTTATTTTCTGACATCATCCTCCCCCCTCCCTTTTTTTTTTCTTTTCCCCTGGAAGAGTACAGAGCACACCAAAGAATTCTCTTATTAATTTTGGTGATGGATTGTTGTTTCTGATGCTGTGGTTTGTACAAAAAAAAAAAAATCATTATATTTTTCAGCTTACTTGAAAACGAACGATGTAATGTGAAACAGACTCTTCCTGCATGTCATCCGTGCGGTGTGTTGGTGCTGACATATATATATATATATAGTTCATAGAGATATATTATTAGTACAGTGCATGGTGCTGTCACTCTGGAAGCCTTTAAACGTTGTCTTCATCTCATTGTGTTGGACCTAAAGAAGCAGGCGTTTACTTTAAAAACAAACCGAAAACTTGAATAGGAAATAATTTTTTAAACTTCTTTCGATTTTGCTTTTTATTCGTTTTTCAAAGCCCGTTTGGATAAGTAGAAAATAATAAAGTAAGGTATGGACTTTTTAAAGAATAATTTATGTAATGTAATCTTATTAGAGATATTTTGGTGCTGATTTATAAACGAACTTTTTAATTTATGCATTTTTTTTTCAACAACAGATTGCACTATACATTACTACATGGCAGGGTTTATAAACTATGGCTCGGGGGGATATATCACTATTTTTATGTACTTGCTACACGTAGGGTCACACACTTGCCCATCAGTTTTATGACACATGATACCTCCTGAATAAAATAATACTGATTTAAATTTTTTTCATCTCTGTAAACCCCGTAAAAAGCAAAAAAAAAAATTATTATCATGCAGATGAATAAAAATATTATTTCTATGTATTGCATGTGCCTTACTGACAGACGAGGGGCAGAGGCAGACCAAACACCCCCCACCCCCGGGGCTCAGTAGGTGGAGGCAGATGCAGTCGCAGCCTCACAGCGCGGCAGGAGCAGCACCGGGAGATTTGGGGGGCGGCTGCGATACCCCGGCTTTTCCCCGGGCAGGGTGTGAGCAAACCCGCTTCTCCTGCGGATTCAGGTTTCGGTGCACGGCCACGCAGAGGGAGGGTGCAGGCCTGGCTCCCGTGGGTGTTTGCCCTTGGAAGTCAGCCCGGCTAATTTGGGGTGGGGGACACGCACCCGCAGGGCTGGGGGGTTTGCCGCTGGCTGTCCGCGCGCAGGGGAAGGAGAGGGACAGACAGACGGAGAGGGGATGGACAAAACTCAGGCATTTATACGCACGGCATCCTTCACCTCTCTCAAGGACAGCTGATCAAAGTATCAAACGCAATCAAGTAAAATTATATTTCTGGCGGGGAAAAAAAAATTTCTCCCTGGCAGCATCCTCTTAAAAACACCGGTGAGAGACTCTGGTGGAAGACATTAGCGGCAAAACTGCAGGCCAGGAGATTATTCTGAAATAGAGAGTCAGATCAGGCAGAAATAACGCCAGGAGATCACTGGTGGGGGTGTGTGTGTGGGGAATAAACCCCCCAAACTTTTCAGGAGCTGAGTAAGGGCACGCGTTTCTTTTTTCGAAGGAGAAAAACCGAGTGAATCCCGCTGTTGGAAAGGTGCCGGGCACAGTCGTGTGGCAGCAGCTTCCAAGGATTATTT
>NW_009258767.1:215820-216717 GCF_000687185.1 Egretta garzetta | reverse complement strand
CCCGCCCCGTAATTTACCAGTGCTCGAAACCGACTGTCAAAATGTCAAGAACAGTTTCACCAAAAGGTTAGAGTGTTTTTTAAGTCAGTTTTGTTAAATGTGGTAAAGGTGAAACAGGTTGCAAAGAGTTGTTTCAAGCCGAATGACAATAACCAACATACGAAGCAGAAAAACACTCATAAATGAGGGCTCCAATCAATGGGAAAACTTATAGCTCCCTAATGAAGTTTCTTGTGAAAAGGAGGGCGACACAAAGCCACCGAGACATGAATCATTCATGGGAAATATAAAAGATAAAAGATATCTGACAATGAGCAGAACCTTGTATAGAGTGTCTAAAACAAGTTTCCCCTTCTTATTTTCTGCTTCCCCCCCCCAGCCTCCCTCTCCTAGTGTTCCCTGCCCGCCCTATAGAGTTAACATTGACCAGTGCACGTCCTGCCCCACTTCAAAGTAATTTAGCCCAGAACGGAAGGCTTGGCGCTTGGACAATCTTCATGGTGTGTTAAGATTTCTATGGCAATTGGCAAGCAAGACGTTCCCATCTGAATATGGCTCAAAGAAAGCCACTTATTGACACCGAGTTGGCCATCATCAAAGACTTCATCTTTTCCTAGGCGTAAACGCGGTCCTAGCAAAAACCGCTGTTTAAATCATCTACCTTTGTAGTCGGGGGCTGGGAGACATCTCGCCACACACTGCCGCTGGCCCTCGGCCCTTTAAAGGCTGCGGCGGCGGTAGCGAAGTTTGAAGGGGCTTCAGAAATTTCGGGAGTGTGGGAAATGGCATTGCGGGGCGGGGGGGAGCGGGGGAGACCCGCGGGGCTGCGCTCCCCGGCGCACCCACCCGTGGGGGGGGGGGGGGGGGGGACAGCTTCACACACACACACCCCACACC
>NW_009258767.1:212337-213250 GCF_000687185.1 Egretta garzetta | reverse complement strand
TCCTCTGCCAAGCGATTTTCCCAGGCAGAGCCATATTTAATAAGGGTCGTTTATTACGAAGGCGCTTTGAGGGGTCGCCCCCGAAGCCCTGTGTCCATTAAAAACATGGAGGTGACATTTAAACCTCGTTTTAAAGGAGCTCTGGGGTAGTTCAATGAAAGGCAACTCGTTTGTCTTATGAGCTTGGAAACAACCTCCCTTCTTCTCCTTTTGACCACATGGCATAACTCAAAAACAATAGTTCAAAAGTAAAATGGCATCGTGGTGTTCAGCCTCAGACAGGCACCCATCTAGCAGGAGAGAAAAGGGATAGTCCATAGCACAATGTGCTTTTTGTGTCCGGCTCTGTCACAAGGATTTCGTTGTTTGCTTTAGAGGCTGCGCCTGTTATACTTTCTTGAAAGTGCTTGTGTTAAACAAGAGTTATAAGTCATCCAAAACAACAAACATTTTGATTTTCTTTGCCTAAAGGGTTTTCCCTGGCCGTGGGCACCGTGAAAAAATAATGTACTCGCTGAGAAAGGAGCACCAGTAGTAGCATTACAAGCACAGTGCATTAAATATTGAATGACACGAGGGGAAAAAAAAAAAAAAAAAAAAAAGAGCTTGTCGAGGGGCACTCAGCCTTAAAGTCTTTCTTCAACTTTGTCTCCAGTGCCTGTTGGACTATTTAAGATGGTGTTAATTAAGGGCTGCATCCGATTCCACTAGCCCCCAGCTTTGTCTCTCCGCGGCGCTCCCGTCAATAGCCCCTCTCAACCGCGGGCTGTCCCCACACGTTGGCTTAGTGGTGCATGTGTCACTTCTTATTTCGAGGCTGAAGAGAAACCCGGACCGTGCTTTAAGGGCAGCGGGGAGATAGTAATCAAGCGGCGGAGCAGGGCCCGGAGGGGCAGGGGCAGGGGCGGGTGCG
>NW_009258767.1:210362-210853 GCF_000687185.1 Egretta garzetta | reverse complement strand
TGTGCCAGGGGAAACTCGCCTCCCCAAACTTGCGGGTGCGGGCCGCTGGGCGAGTTCGGGGAGGCCAGTGCCGGTGCTGCAAAAGTCAGCCCGAACCAGCTGTGACTTCACCTATTAGCCCCGATGTCTTTCCGAGGAGATTGGCGGAGTTAAACATCCCACAATGGGCGCTCTGGGGCGTCTCCAGCCTGACCTCTACCCGGTTTTAATAGTTTCATAGGAACTTCATTAAATCAATTACTTAGTGAGCACATCATCATTTATTTGTAATTAGCACTGAAGAGCTTGATTTTTGCAGCAGCCCGCAGCCCGGTTCCCAGCGGGGTTGGCCATGTACTACAAGCACTTTTGTTTGCTGTGTGTGTTGACTCGTGGTATTATTCGGCCGCCACAATAAAAGTGTAATCTTCACGTCTTAATCTAGCGTTCAGGGGGGAAAGGAAAACAAACACGGCGCGGACGAGGCGCCGGGGCCCCGGCCCCCTCCGTGT
>NW_009258767.1:191339-208218 GCF_000687185.1 Egretta garzetta | reverse complement strand
AGCCGGCGCTGTTAATCGCTGGCAGGGAGTTAATATACATTTACTGGAGGCTGCACCCTCTCGCAGCCGATCCTTTCATCTTTAATAAGGAGGAGGAAAGCTGCCCTCCCGTGGGAAACGGGTGAGGAAAGGAGGGTTCAACAGGACAAACCCGGTCAACTCTCCCCTCTTCCAAAACTTGGAAAGAGCTCCCCAGGCACCCACCATCATCAACCTGGATGGCAGATAGTGTTTGCAAGTTGGGGCTCTGCTAGAAAATATTTTACAGCAGCTGTTTAACATTCCCCTACCCAGTTATTAAACGTGAACGGGAGTAAATGAAAATGGCAAAGTAAAATGAAAGAAGAGCCCTCTTTTCATTCTGCTAAGAGACAACACCTAATAAAGGAATATTTGAATCCCACAAAAACGCAGACTCTCTGCTGTGACATACAACTTCTCTTTTAAAACCATAACCAAGCACAAACCAAACCAATCTAGCCCAGGCTTAGGTGCAGCCGCCGTCCCAGCCCTGGCTTGTTGAGGGCTAGGGCAGGTCAGGGGTAGGGGCTTGCTGCCTTGAATTTACCCCAGCCCAGTTCTTGCAGGTGGCTTCCTTTAGGCTTTTCTGTTCTCATTTCTTGCAAGGCAGGGAGGCAGGCTCGGCCCAGAGCAGCTTTTCAGATTTCAAGTTGGCTGGTGGAGAGCCAGGGCGGCACCAGCCGCTGGCTTCGACAGCCGTGCTCAAGAGCGCCTAACTGTTGGGGACAGCGCTGGGATCTTTTCCCCTCTCTCCTCTAGCACAGAAAAAAAAAGTCTGCCTTGAAACTGTTTGTCATGCAGTCCCTGGGAACCTTGGATTATTTTATGCTGTGCCACCACCCGACTGAGAGGTCAGAGCAACCTGCCCAGGATTTTACCAAGATCTTCCTCCCTGTCCCCATTTACTTCATCGGGATTTACATTTCTCTTCCCCAGTTGGTGATGTTCATACGCCAGATGCATTTGCCATTTGGTGCACGCTGCAGAGGTCAGAGAAATATAACCCCAGGGGTGAGCTTAACCTGCCCCGATCGCTGGGAGCGTACCTGTGGGGTTTGAGGCTTGCAGGTGGCAGCCAGGACCTTCCCAGGGGTATGAGCCTGCCAGGCAGTGCTCGGAGGTGAAGCTTTGGGCTGGGTGCATGTGGTCCCAAATACACACACGCAATATGGACACACAGCTCTTCCAGTGGGGTAGTGAAGCAGGGAGGTGAATAGCCCCAGTTCCCCCAGATGTTCGTGAGCTGGCAAGCTAAGGATTTAGCAGCAGTGCTTTATAGTCATTTAAATGGAGCTTACACTCGTCGTTTTGCAAGCCGCCATAAAGCGCGAGTTTATCCACCTCTTGGCTGCTCCAGTTCTGCTTTGCGTCCTCCCCATTTCTGCAACTGCAACTAAAAACCTGCTGCATGCAGAAACACATGCACGTACACGCACCCGGCTCCCAACCCTCCCTCCACACGGACACTGGTCTCATCCAAATACCCTCAGATCATGCTCATTTGGAGAGTAAAATCCACAGGGATTTTTCCAGGATATAGGGGAAAGAAAAAATCCACCTTGTAAGGATGGCGATGCTGCTGGCATTCAGCCACCTTCTCCCTTGAGCTCTCCAAGGACAGAACCAACCCCTTGTCACTGCACAGAGCCCAGGGCATGGGGTGACAGCAAGGTCCCCTTTAAAGGCAGATACGATATATGAATGGCCTGTTTTGTAGTGTTTTCTTTCTTTCTATTACTTTGCCACTTAGGAAGCAGAGTCCCAAGTTTCCTAGCAGTCACGGCATTGCTCCCTCCTTTTCTCAGCTGCCCATCTGCTGGGGAGCAAAGAATTTTGCAATGCCCATTTATTGGATCTAAATCAAATTACAAGTGGAAGGGTGGAAGATTTTATTTAAAAAAGTTGCTCTGAGCTTCAGAAAAGATGGGGCCAAATCGTGTTTTCCTGCCCAGGTCAAGCCTACTTTACCTGCTGCCCTGTCAGAAGCATCACTTTCAGCTTCCCCTCTTCCCAAAGGACCCAGGGGTCTGACAAGCCAGCAGGGACAAGTGTGGAGAGAAAGAAGTGTCCCATCCTCTGGCTGGGCAGGGATAGAGCTGGCCCAGATGTGGGGCTGGAAAGGGTAATGCTGGAAGGCCGTGAAGGTGCAAGGAGCCCGTGCTGTTCCCCAGGCAGTCCCCATGACCTCCCCAGGGGACAGGGATGTGCACCTTCTGTACACCACCTTCTGGCTGCTCCTTCGAGGAGGGCCACCTCCACCCCCCGAGAAAAAGACCCCACCTTTACCCTTGCACCGCCGGGGCAGTGCCTGCCCTCTGACGCAGCACGACACCTTCCAGCTTGGTATCCCCCAGGCCAACACTGGGCTCCTGGCTCGTGGAGGGTAGCGGTATTGTTTGCTGGGCTGGCACGGGGCCCCGCTCCCCAGTGACAAAAGGGACAGATACGTGGGCTGCCGGTGACGTGGATGTGCAGGCTTGTCTGTGGCTGCCAGCTCTGGAAGCGAGCGTCGCTCAGCGCTGGCAGAGGGTGCTTGACTGGTGGCTGGGCATTATGGGGGACTACGATAAATGTGCTGTGCCAGCTTCAGCATACCCCGTCCAGAAAACCAGGGATTGTATCAAAATGGCAGCTTATAACCATGCCTAAATAAAGGTGCTCGCTTACAAGTGCAGCGAGCCCAGCCGTTTCCTAATGCCAGCTCTAGATTTGCTTTCCACATTTGCATCTGTGGCTCATCTGAGCTCTGCACGTCAGGGAATTTAAAAACAATCATTCGTATTTTCTTCCTTGTTTCTGAATGAACCAGACTCCTGCAGAAAACTAGCAGGGGGGGAATATATTTCTGTTCAGGGATATAGTATTCTAGTCAAGGCATCTGGAGAGTAAAAGCAGAAATGTATAAAGCTGCGAAGAGATAATACACAGGGAAATGATTTTTAAAATACAGAGGTAAAACCAGGATTACACTTTTCCAGAAGCAATTTGTAGACTACGTGGCAATAAGAATTGGTGCCGTGAGTGCGAAACTTGGATATACGCATAGAGACGCTATAGGGATCCTTCACCCACCCTTTTAAAACAAATGATTAAGGTCACAACATTACGGTGTGCAAACATTAAGGTGTATATACATGCACACTCACATCCACAGGCACATACATCTACGCATGCGTCTTTAAAAACCAATGCTGTGTGATTATTCTTTTGTTTTCAGAAGGTTTCGAAATTTTGAAGCGCTCTGATAATTTACACTTACCTATAAGGTCTCAACCGTTGAGGTGGCACCTGGTTCATTTCTTGGTGTGGTGCTTGACTGGTGGCTGGGCATTATGGGGGACTACGATAAATGTGCTGTGCCAGCTTCAGCATACCCCGTCCAGAAAACCAGGGATTGTATCAAAATGGCAGCTTATAACCATGCCTAAATAAAGGTGCTCGCTTACAAGTGCAGCGAGCCCAGCCGTTTCCTAATGCCAGCTCTAGATTTGCTTTCCACATTTGCATCTGTGGCTCATCTGAGCTCTGCACGTCAGGGAATTTAAAAACAATCATTCGTATTTTCTTCCTTGTTTCTGAATGAACCAGACTCCTGCAGAAAACTAGCAGGGGGGGAATATATTTCTGTTCAGGGATATAGTATTCTAGTCAAGGCATCTGGAGAGTAAAAGCAGAAATGTATAAAGCTGCGAAGAGATAATACACAGGGAAATGATTTTTAAAATACAGAGGTAAAACCAGGATTACACTTTTCCAGAAGCAATTTGTAGACTACGTGGCAATAAGAATTGGTGCCGTGAGTGCGAAACTTGGATATACGCATAGAGACGCTATAGGGATCCTTCACCCACCCTTTTAAAACAAATGATTAAGGTCACAACATTACGGTGTGCAAACATTAAGGTGTATATACATGCACACTCACATCCACAGGCACATACATCTACGCATGCGTCTTTAAAAACCAATGCTGTGTGATTATTCTTTTGTTTTCAGAAGGTTTCGAAATTTTGAAGCGCTCTGATAATTTACACTTACCTATAAGGTCTCAACCGTTGAGGTGGCACCTGGTTCATTTCTTGGTGTTGCTGGTGTCGACAATTTATTTAAATGACCAGAGGACACGTGCTATGCATTAATGATTACTTACGTGCTCTATACATATTCAGATTTTGACTCCTGCGACTGTGCAGGTTTAGTTTGCCAGGAGATGCTGCTGTCTCTCCAGCAGGTGTTATTAACTGAGTTGGTGTTAGAGCAGCGAGTGGGGCGATGGGAGAATATGCCCCACAGCTGAGAAGGACCGTATACTAAACTTCAGTAAAGCTGAACATACACTCAGGACGTTATCTTGCAATCCAAGATGATTTAAACCTCAAGTCTGCCCTTGAGCGCAGAGATTATAACGGGATCTATTCCATTTCAGAGCCGAATCTGCGTTGCCAGGTTATAAACTCCCATTTCTGTCACAGTCCAGTCGCTGCTGGCTAACCATCTCTTCAGCCACCAGCACTACATTTTTAAAGGACGATTTGGGAAATGCTTGGGAGGATTCCTTGGGAGGAACTAGGGGTGCCAGGGAGTCAGTCTGGTTCAGGACTGACTCTTTTTTTGTGGGACAGGAGGGAGCGCTGGGCCCACAGCATGTTCAGCTCAGAGGGGGCGAGGGAAGCACAGACAGAATTACTAACCGCATCTCCCTCCACGACAAACTTGTCTCCCTTCTAAGAGGTGAGATGCCTCTTCAAAGCACGAAGGAGAGAGGATCACTGGCAGGAGGGGCTCTGCTTGTGTATGCAGAGGTTCCTTTTCCCAAGGTCTAGTTTTTGTGGTTGTGGCTGCCCTTGAAAGGCAGTAGAGAGGTAGGAAATGTTCTCCCTCCTCCTGACGTCAAAGGAGTTCAGATGCTGGACGTCTGGGAAGAGAAAGTCCGAAATGAGAGTGGTATTTGGGGGCGAATGGACCAAAGCAGTTTTTTTTGGTTGTACTCGTGCAAATGGCTTGGTATATGTGCCTACATGGACATGGACGGAAAGCACAGCAGGGTCATTTAAAGAACTTCTTCCTAAATGGTGCTTCTTGTGGCTGATCACCCTTGTGCAAACTTGGTTATTCTTCCTTGCGAAAGCCTATCTTCTTTTGGGCTTTCTGGGACAATATTAAATTTTAATTGACAATGTGGATTTCTAACTTGGCTAATCCTAACGGTGCCCTTAAGACAAATCAACATGGCATTGGTAGGAAGAAATAATTCCCTTAGTGGAAGCTGGAAGGTGTTTTTTTCTCTCCTGCATCAGAGAAATCAAAATCTTTCCCCAAATCTGCTCCAAGAGGCACAGTCTAGGCATGGGGCTGAGAGCTGGGGCCCATAACCACTCATCCCGGCTCTGACAGACCCCCTTGGTGGCAAATCTCCCCCGCCTCCCTTTCGACACCTGTAAAATGGAGATAATGAGAACGACATCCTCCCTTCCTCGGGGTTCGATGCGTGCCGAGCTGTCGGAGGCTGGTCCCGCAGGCATGCCTGTGTACAACCAGCTCGCCCCAGATCTCCGCACTGGTATTTCGTTGCCATTTGGTTGGCATAAATATCCCACAACAGCGCAATGCTCCAAACTATCATGGGCAGGCATGTAAGCAGTCATCCTTTGTTTTCTTTAAATGATTTCAAGCACCAAATAACATCTCTTTTCCCGGAGCTGCAGGCAAACCATTTGGCCTCCTGGCAAACAGCTTTCCTGGTCCTCCTGAGCCCGCTGCCGTTTGCCGGGTGGGCTCACATTGCATTTTCTGCCCCTTCCTCTCAAAATGTTTCTCTTGGGGGCTGCAGGGGGAATGCTCTCATTTTATTTTATTTCATTTTTCGAGCCCCAGAGCTAGTGGAAAATAGCTACCTCTGAACAGGCACGGCGGGTATAGAGCAATGGCCATGGTGGGGGTGCTTCCCGGCTGCATGGGCTGTGCACCTGTCTCATTTAAGACGGGCATCGGAAAGAAATCAGCACTTTCAGAGGTTTTTTCATAAAGCACCCAGCAGACCCAGCATGAAATGACAAGACATCTGGGAAACACCTAAATGGCACTTGAAAGTGCAATTTTTGTCCTCAGAGAGATTTTTAAAAAACTTCTCTGTATTGACAAACAGCCGAGGTGTGAACAGGAGAGACGTATTTCTGATTTTCAGGCTGAAACACAGCACAACCACTTGTGCTATGGCTGTAATAAAGGCAGGCAGGTGAAAAAAGAAAGGGGAAAAGAGATGCTTGCTTGGCTCCCGCTTCCACACATTCGGCATCGCATCTGCGACCCAAGCAAGCTGCTACCTCTGCCACGCGGCTGCCACCACCATGGCTCACAGTGTCATGGGGAAACTGTCCAGCAGTGGCCACCTCGTCCCCACCATGGCCACTGATACCGGCCCCAGCTGCCCAGGGCAACCTGCACTGATGGTTACCACCTCCTCTGCTGCAAAACACTGAGCAGAGCCACCGTAATAATGACAAAAGCCAGTCTCCCCATTGCATCAGTAGGTTTTTTTTTTTTCTCATCTTCCCCAAGAAAGCCATGTATGAAATCATGGCAGAGAGGGTCCAAGCCACACCGAGGACTAGAATTTAAGATACGGAAATCCTACATCCACCTCCTGTCCTGTTACTCCAGCTTTCATGCAAAACACTGAGCAGAGCCACCGTAATAATGACAAAAGCCAGTCTCCCCATTGCATCAGTAGGTTTTTTTTTTTTCTCATCTTCCCCAAGAAAGCCATGTATGAAATCATGGCAGAGAGGGTCCAAGCCACACCGAGGACTAGAATTTAAGATACGGAAATCCTACATCCACCTCCTGTCCTGTTACTCCAGCTTGGAGAAACCACACTGCCTCTCTCCCTCTTTCATCTCCTGTTTTTTAGGTCAGGCTTAGTTCTTGCTGTTTATACCATAGGTAGAACCAAGGGGGTTGTGGTAGTAGCAGTAGCAGTAGTAGTAAAAATAGTAATTATAATTATATTAAGAGACTGGGCTGTAGCCAAAACAAAATCCCTTTTCACACATTTCTATTTAGATGTAATCCATAAAACTGCATTTTTATGTCAACACGTTGGCAATGCAATAACCTTGTAGTGGAGGCTGGAATAGGCATAGGCATAGCTATATGCATATTTATTTTATATCAGCTCATTTTTACATGAGTGTATAATTATATGGCATGTAAGAATTTATTCTCCTGTGTTCACTGGGATATACACACATAGCAGCGTGCCATTTACCCAGCCAATGTTAACAGACTTCATTTTGTTATTCTACGTGGTACGCGGGTAGCCTAAACTTTTTTGACCGGCTGCAAGCTGGTCTAACTCTTTTACAGCACCAGGCTTATAACTTCACAGAGGCAAGGAATTGGCCCTTGCCACTTGTAGCTTCAAAAAAAAAAATTAGACTAATTGCATGAGGTGCTACCACTTCCCTCCTCTGATCTGGCATCTCCCGTAGCAGCAGATTGTCTCTCTGGCTCGTCCAACCCCGGAGTCAGGCGGTTGTCAAGAACTGACTTTTTCCCCCTCTGGTATTTTGGCTCGAGGTCTCTGGGTTGGAGGCCATAGTTTTCAGCACCTGCTAATAATTTTTTAACAGATGCTAGAAAGGAAAATTTCCAAATACAGCAGATACAATCTGCTGCAGCCTGGGTCAACCATGGACCACAGGGTTCATTTGCCCTAGAGACGGGGAGCTAGTGATGTCCACTGTGTTATCAAAAACGCTGTCTTCCTTGAAGATGGTGGTCTGTGTAGTGCCTTGCTACGGAGGGGACGGATGCTGTGTGCAAGCTCTCCACCTTCTGCTGTAACACCGACTGCCTCCTCCATCAGTATGGGCAGGAGGAATCCATGCTGCCAAGCACAATCATTTGCATTTTGTTCAAGCAAACTTTTCGTAAAATCCAAAGGAAACATTGAACTGATTGAATATATGCAGGTTCATGTTGCACTAGCGCCATGGGAAGAATTCAGAAGCTCTGTTCCTTGCAGAGATCGAGTCTAAAACAAGCCTTGACATAAAACCCCACTTCAATATTTCTGGCAGCAGCCTGTCCCACGACTTCCACCACCCTTTGCTAAGCCTCCTTCCCTCTGTTTTTCTTGTGATAGCGTAGCAGGAAGTAATGGGACCTCCGAATGGCTCTGGAGAGGCAAGGGAAATAAATAAAAGACAAGGAAATTGAAACAATAACAACGAACGCACCATCCAGGGCCGGCTTCCATTAGGCTCAGGAGGCAAATGACAACAGGCGTGGAAGGCTGTAGATGAGACAAAGTGTCTCATAAGGTTTTGTCACTCTCATGGCACTGGTTAGTTATAAATACGCCTTTTTGTCTTTCTCCTGGGTCCTAAACAGACTCAAAACCCAAACCAGGAGAAATGTAGAAGGATGAGCATTTGTAAAATGCATGATACAGCTGGGGCTTCTTTCACCGTCTTTTCCCCGTATGTCTGTACCTAACAACATGTGCGTGCTGTATACAGGTCTCTGTGCTGGTAACTGGCATGGGAGGGCTGTGCTGCCTTCCTCCAAGGAGTCCTCCTCGCTCATCCTAATCTCAGCCCGCAGGTGATGGGTGCACATGCTTTTTTCCCAGCTTGTGTTCAGAAGTTACCTTTAAGCCCTCTTTCACAAATGAATTACTTTCAAACATACCCATTGTAGGGTCAGAGCCTGAAGGGGAAATCGGAGAGTCCAGGTGAATGTTATTGCCTTCCTCCCCTTTTGTTTTTTCCTGCTTGCAATACTCCTTTTCAAGTTTGGAAATTCAAGTTATTTTCCTGCCAATGTTTTCTGCTTCCATGTGGCAAACATTTCTCTTTCCAGTGGAGCAGGAGCCAACATGGCTGCCTCCAGCGTGCATCAGTTTTGTGTATCCTGTCAACTCTTCCCTAGACAAAGTGAACAGCCCTGAGATCTGTTCTGCCCCCCCCTCCCCCTCCACTTGCGTGTAACCCCTCAGTTTTAGTACATCGTGCATGAACCTCAGGCAAAATACTGGCTATATTTTTTTTCTCATAAATACAATTTTGAGGACATGGCTCTTTTTATCTTAACTATGAAATCTTTTCTAACTTTTTGCTGTACCTTTTCAAGCCTGGATATACTAAAAAATGTGACTCAACATCCAAAGTACGGACTTCCACATGACGGTGTCTTGGTGGCTACTCGTCTTATTTTCTCCGGTCACAGATAAATGGATAGTTTGCCCTAACTGTTAGTTTTGCATGCTTTTTATAAGGACCCCGGTCCTTACAAAATACAGGTGACTGTCAGTGCAGGGTCTGAGATGGTGCAATGGGCTGGGGTATCTCGTTGTCCTTCACAGGTGGAGGAGGTGAGTGGGCTTTAGAAGTTACACTGGAGGTGTCAGTGCATGCCTGGCTTGCTCTTCTCCTTTTCATGAGGCATCCAGCACATGCACCCTTGGAGACGGGATTGCTGGCTTGATGGCCACTATCCATCCTGAACTACAGTGGTTGTTCTTAAATAAGAAAAGCATGAAACAGAAGGAAAAGAGACTCAAGACGGGCAACAATTTTTTGTCAGTGCATCTTAAATATTCCTGCTAGTTGTTCTTGCTACATTCACATTCTTTCATATAGGTACATACATAAAATCAACGAGTACAGTAGTTGTATCTGCTTTTTAATATACAGGGCTATGCACCTCTTTTGGATAAAATCCATGGCTGTGGATGAATCTTATCTTGAAACATGTGTATTCTGTCCCTTGGCCATGAAGAAGTCCCAGTCCATGGGAACCTGGGTAATGAACTGGTGATTAATTCATGTTTTCTGTCATATTTCTGCTTGCGTCTATTAACGGGGCTTCCTATGGAGTCAGTAGCTCTAGGTCCTAAAGAAGTGTCTCAGATTGTTTTTTTCTCGCTTTCACTTTGTTTTCATGTTTTGTACTCTGGAGAAGAACAAATCTAATACTGTCCATGCACTCTTCCTTTCTCACGTAGTATGAGCATTGAGGCCTCTGCTGAGCAGTCTTTAGCTATTTCTAAGGATGTAGGAAAAACCCCTCTTTGCCTCACATGAATATATCTTGGAAAACTCGACCTTAAATATGGTTTGGGTTTTTCAAGCATTGAATCAGGTGGTCATGGGTGGATTTTTGCACGCTAAGTTAAAATAGATGTAAAATGAAACAGGATTTCAGCTCATGGCTTAGGCTGCATGCCAGCTTCCAAAACCTGTATTTCAGGGTATGTTTTAAGTTTTGTTTCAATCTTCATGATACCATTGTTTACTGTGCTGTCAACAGACTTTTGCTTCTGCTATTCTTCTGCCCTTATGATGCATGTATTGATGACTGCTTAACTCTTGCCAGAGCGCGTCTCCCATATTGTGAATAAACTGCAGCTTGAAGTTGCCACTTTTTGCTCTCGCTGAGGCATCACTTTTTTTTTTTTTATTATTATGGTGTTGCTATGGTTCTACCATGATGGACTTGGAGTATGATTCTGCTACTCCCAGCAATTACATGGAAAAATGGTGGTGTCTTGTCCTCTGATCTGCCACCCATAAATCAAACAATATGATTTGGCATATAGCTAGTCAGATAATTGCCAAAGACATATGCTAGTAGGGGCAAGTCCAAAACGATGTTGAAAACTAGCTGACAAGCCCATGGTCAGGCATATCACTCAGGGCAGAATGCGCCCCTGCGACTTTAGTTGAATAAATCCAATAATGCCTCCAAAAGTGGCTGCTGCTTCGCATCCGCCCTCTTCTTCTGGGGCTATGTTTTTTTCTGTCACTGTATCAGTCACCATCACCTAGCACTGGTCCTGGGAACTGCCGAGGTTCTTGCCGTGGCCAAGGGGAGTCTCGGCTCAGCTGCACTGCAGCTTTCCATCGGCTGTATGCTGGTGGGGCAGGGACAGAGGCGAGTCCGGAGACCGGCAGCTGGTGGATGCAAAGGCTGGGACTGGTGGTGACGATTCGGGAGCTTTTGTTTTCACAGCAATTTGCAGGAAAAGGATGAGGCAATGAGGTGAATGATAGGAAGGGTAAAGACCAGACAGCCTGGAGGTCTCTTCTAAACCTCTCAGCAAAGAGTGTGGGATGCGCAGCTAGCCGGAGCCAAGTAGCTCAGAAAAGTCCACCAAGAGGCAAGGGACAGGAATGAATGCGAGCCATCCGACACCGACCTTGAGCTCTGACTGAAGCCAGGTGGTCATTTCGGCAGTCCTTACCCGAGCCAGACCCTCCTTGGACCAGCAAGACTTTGGCCTCTGTAGGGACTGCAGATCTGGGGCTCTGACAGACCCTGCGGTGGCAGATCCCTGCAGAAAGCTGCTGCTGCGAGGCCATCGCTCGGGGCTTCATCAGGAGAACATGAGCATAGGGGGAAGGGGCGTTTCCAAATGAGAAATAGATTTATTTTTTTTTTAAACGAGTGATTTGTTGGCTTCAGGCAAATGGCAGAAGGTTTTACTGAAAAGGCATCTTTATGGGATTGTGGTTTTGCTTGGGGTAGCTGAGAGAAGTCTGTAAACCCCAGGAGCTCAAGGAGTTTGACAGGTTTGACAGGCCTTCCTGCTACTTATGAACAGGAGGCTGGAGCGAGTGTTCCCGAGATCACCTCCCTGTTTTCTGTCAAAGCACGCTGGCAAGCCAGAGGAAAAGAGAAGCTGCTTTTTACCCCCATGTTATTTTCTTATTTAAAGACAATCTTAGAAATTTACATTTCTGGAACTTTTAAACTCTCTGTTTTCTGGGCTCCCCTCAATCTGAAATTGCTGTCAACCTTTTTGGGCTTTGCTTAGACCCTCCCACAGAGCCCTGAGCACCTTGATTTTGGTAAAGCAATAATCACTAACGATGATGGGAAAGTCACACTGAAGACTGGTGCACATCACCTCTAAAGAACATGCTGGCTCTAAAGAGCAGTGCTCCCACATGGACCACAAGACCACTGTCATCCCTTCGTGTGTCTGCTTGCCCCACCGTGCTTTGCATGCTGCCGTGGCCCAAAGTGAAAGGCAGATGAGAAAATTGAAATTGAAAATGAAAATGAAAATGAAACTGGCTGTAGAGCTGCATGTATGTCATATGAACTGACAGTAAGGGCTGCATCTGCCGATGCTGACAGGGAGAAGAGCCGTCTCTACACTCCCTGGGTCAGTCTATGCCCACACACCACCCCCGATCTTAGTAAGGGGAGTGAACACTTCTAATAGCATCACGCACTTCCCGAGTTTGCAAAGCAAAGGGCTTGGATTTCTGCTGTAGCAGCAGAGGCTGCTGCAATGCTTCAACCCTCGCTGGTCAGAGAGCTGTTGCCTGAGCCGGAGGTCACAGCCCTGGGCATGTGGCAAAGGGAAAGCCTGGAAAGAATCAGTAATTCATGAAAAACGTACACATAAGGAGGAATTTCCTATTTCTTTGAATGACGGTAATTTAATTTAAAAGGAAATCCAGTGACAACTTCCTAGGAAATAAGCACCTTCTTGTAAATCTCTGTTTGTGGTGGAAAGGTGCTTAGCTGAAAATCAGCTGAATTCTTCTTACTCTGATTTCTAATCTCGCCTTAGTTCCTAACCCAGCCTAAATCTTGGGGAACTGAAATCAGCTCTGACAACACGAACAGGCTGCTTAGGGCAGAACAAACCCGAGAGATTAAGTTAAACTCGCCAGCTGAAGCAAGCTTCTGAGCTTTATCAAACGTGCAAGCAGGCGAAAACTCCAGAGCCGATGTGTGATCCTGCTAATATCTGAGCCCACTAAATCTTCCAGCCGCAAGGAGCTCCGGAGAGCGGGAGAAGCCTCCTACCTCCTGAAGAGCAGGAGCAGCTTAGCTCCAGAGGCCAGCCTTGTAATTCCTTAGCCTTATCCCTGGCAGCACCTGACCAGCCCACCTTAGCCAGCTGACCCAGCCCAGCGGCTCATGGGCAAGCCACTTTATTCAGCACCAGCTTAAAAAATAGAAATGGCAATCCCATAGGCAAAGCACCCAAGAAAGCTAGTTGGACTGGAGAAAGAAAATGCAAGCCCTCCGGTGTAAACCCTGTAGCATTCTTCTATTTTCCTCTTTTTTTTTTTTCTTTTTTTTCCAGTCTTATTGAGGTCTTTTAGCACAAACGATGTATTTCAGCCGTTTTACTCTCACATAAAGCCAGTTCCTGGTTCTCTGTGCTCACCGTTGTGGACTATGCTCTACCATCCTCAGGTATTTTCATGGAACAAGTAATTCTTTCCCCCCTTCTGGATAGAGAGTCATGAGACTTTGGGGCTTCTTCCACACCGCCGAGCCACTTAGCTGGTTTCTTTGTGCGAGTCGATAATGTAGCCTCATCTTTCATATACTACCATTCAATGAGGGTAATGACTGCAAGCCCCAAATGACTATGCTAGGACTGTGCAACCATGGTGAGAGGTGACCTGCAGAAGGCATAATCTGAATAGACAAGACAGAGTAAATACTAATATTCCAGCTGTGTAAAGAGGAGCTGAGGTACACCAAGTTTAAGAGAGATTTCCACATAAGCAGTGTACGCTAGAAGCAAAAATTCAGTTTTAATCCTACCTAGTGCTTTGCCATCTCATGGTTCTTTCTCTGACCAGCTTTGCTCTCTGTGGGATTATATGTTACCTCCAAAACCTCCTCAACCAGGGGGACTGGAGAAGTTATGACTGCAGTTCACAGCTTGCTCGCTGTGAGTGCAGACCCAATGATGCACATGCTCTGGGGTGCAGCTAGCTGCCAAGCTCTCCCTGTTCGCATAATCATCTGCATCACATCCTCCAAATGAAAACCAGAGCATCCTTTTAGATACGTCAGTCGTTAAAACAGTTGGTTACATCCATATGAAACCCTTCAGGAGCTGCGGGAATCTCCCTATAGCTCCCAGTCTGGGATTTGGGGTGCGCTTCCCTCTGTAGCTCGGAGCATCCCTGCGCCAGTGACTGCCCTTTGCTCGCGTAAGGGATGTCCAACATAGCCTTTCAATTTGAACTCAGCTCCCACTCCACAAGTCATTTTTATTTTACTGGGATACCAGTGAAGCTGTAGCTCAGTAACTGACGTTAAGAGGAACTTTTAACACCTCAACAGCAAATGGCGGAGAGTGTTTCCCATTAGTGGCTGAGGAAGTAGTGCTCCTGTAACTTCAGCCTTGAAAGCTAATGAAGCTCAGATTGTGGCCGTGGCCTTTGATGTAGAGATGCCTGAGGTCAGTGCAGCTTTCAGAGGTGCCAGTGCTATGCTCTGTCACCGTGTTCGTCTGGGCGAGGGCCCAATAACTCTAATCCTGTAATCATGTTTCTGTAAGCAACAGCATTTATTGTGCAGATAGTGGGGGATAGCTGCAGCGGTAATTAAATCAGGGAGATGCTATAGAGGAGAAGCTAATCCAACCCTCTGGTATCACTTCCAGTAGAGGAAGTTACAGCCAACTACGCCAGTGAAGAAGTAGCAAAACACCGGAATCAGTTTAGGGAGAGAGCGCGGGGATAAAAATGCCTTGTTCGGCCATCCAATCCATCTCCCTGCCAGCACCCTCATTCCGCTGGGGGAGTGATGTTAACACTGGCAAAAGTCAGGAATTTCAAAGCTCTGCCTTCACGCTCCATCTTTGGCTCCCACTAACACACTGGGGGGTGCATGGGGGGTAAAAGCACCCACTCATGAGTTTGGCACTGTTAGCTTTGAATTTAATTCCTTCTTTTGGGTTGTTTCACAACCTCGGGCCACACACTAGGTAGTTTATGTCTTCTAACGTAGGCTGTTGTCTGCCAGGTATACGTGCACTGTCAGAAGAACACGATGACATATTCCACTCTCGTGGGGGGAAATACATGTGCACGTGTAAATATGGTTCATCCAGGACATGAGAGGAGACTCCAGCAAGCTGTTCTGTTGTAGTAATTAGCACATGTTCAGTCATTCCTGTTATTTTATTTCTCACAATCTACTCAATTCCGTTATAGATCCATCTCTTCTCAGGTATATCTCTTTAAATCAGAGCTTTTTTATATGATATAAGCACTAGATATTAAAAAACCCCACTATTGTAAAAAGGAGAAATAAATGGGAATGCTTTGTACCCCTTTTCTACATGGTTATATCTAACTTTGGTGGGGTTTCCATGTGCGAAATGGCCGCAGGTTTGGTTAGGAAGGATCAGTCTTATATACCAAGGATGAATGAAAAATGCTTCTTTAAAGAAAATCTGATGGCAAACTGCAGACTTCAGTTGTACTACACACAAATGCACGCATGCACACATACAGGTATATACAGTATGTATGTATATATATAAAAATACATACACACAACCCCTTTTCCTTTAGCTCAGTGCCTGAAAGTTCATTTGTGGGCATCCTGATTCTTGATATATTATTTGTAAACAGAGGGCCAGGGGACTGGAGTGTTTCCTTGACTTCAATGGATGATGAGGCCTCAAGCTGTGAACTCCGATTGGGACCTCTAAGTATCCTGCTGCTACCTAACAGCTTGCTGAAAAATGACATAATTTGTGACATCAGCAATATGCTGCTTTAATAGAGGTTTGTAAAACAGCTTCCACCCTCATGTGTCAGGACAAAACCACCTATCCTCACTACACTCGAGGCGGCCCCCTCCTGCATTCCTCACACACCTTGCATCCTCTGTAATATTTAGGTATAAGCTGCTATAAAGTCCCAATATCTGAAGAGTGATAGGAAATTGTTTGGTAATATCTGTGCGAGATCTCTCACCCCATCAGTGCCAGGGAAGATGTCACTTTTCAGGGGAACGGTGGCTGCCAGTGGGAGGTTCGGCAATGCAGATTTTAATGCGGAGATTTAATTTTGAATACAATTCACAGTTTGTACGTGGTTGAAAAATGTTTATTACCACCTGGATGTTCAGGACATTGTTTTGGAGGAAATAAATTTCAATTTGGACAATGCCTTGTCATTTCAATTGATGCCTTTAAAGCGTTTCACAGCTCTGCAAACAAAATGTTTTATACGAGTCTAATAGTAACAGCAGAGAGCACACCGATTTAAAAATAATCAGAAAGAATAAAAAAAAAAACCCTGACAGCCTTGGATAACAGGAAAGTAGCCTGAAATTGGTTCAAATGCGAGGGTTTTAATGATTTTTGCAAATGCTCCATTCTGTAATGCAACGAGAAAGGGAGCGATTTGCCTTCTGGAAATGATATCGCATCTGGGGTAAATTTATTTTAAAATAAGATACAAACTAAAGAAAAGAAGTTTGAAAGGATATAAACACTGTCAGAACCTGAAGGGCAGTAGGAGGAGCGTGCCTTAACAGGGAAGAGTTGGCCCTCTGGGTTCATTGCAGCGTCTCTGGTACATGGAATGGAACCAGTAGCTGTTAGGAAATACACCTCGGGAGGCACAGCTCCCAGCTTCAGCATTCAGCATCTACTGGGACTTCTGCCTGCACAGAAGAGCAGACCCTGGGCCTTCCAGCCCACCACAGTCTGCTCCCTGAGGCAAGGGTGGACCGAGGTAAGAAGAACACTGAAGTCAGGAAGGCTCCAGGTGAAAATACAGAGGCTTCTTCATCTCTCTCAATAGCAGTGTTGTGGGCCTTCCTCACCAAAGGAAAGGGAGTTTTCAAGGGGGGAAAAAGTCCATTGGTGTAGACGTTTTGTCAGGAGACAGAGGTGCAAGCACAGCTTGACAAAATACAGGGGTAGGAAAGTAAGTTTCCTGTTCTTCCCTTGTTCATTGTCTAAGGTTCCTCTTTCCCCTCTTTCTTTTTGTTGCATCTCCATACATTTTATAGCATCCAAAAAATGAGTAGAAAAGACCTCAGGGTAGATCTCATCCACCTCCCACCACCT